>NC_135959.1:48071181-48377848 GCF_053455715.1 Rhinoraja longicauda | reverse complement strand
AGTGAACACATCATTCATTGAGGTTATTGGTACAGCAGGTGCAGGTTATTATTGATAAATTAAGGACGGTTATGGAGATAACTGTTTTAAAGACGAGGCGTTCATTTGGTAATGCCCTGCAATAGCAACGCATCGCTTAGATAAAAGGCGGCGTTCTCTAAATGGATTAGACGGTCAAAAATCAAAGACGCTGGCTGGAATGAGCACAATCGCTACCATCGCCGATCAGAGTTGGGGTGGGGATGATACTAAAAAAAAGTTATTCTGAAGCATTGGTTATGTCAGTGCACCTAAATGAAAAGGCGAATGAAAAGACACTTAAAACGTCAAGGTGGTCAACGTGAGATTGTACAGAACTGAATGGTTAATACAGCTAAACACACAAAGTGCTGGAGGGACTCAGGGTCAGGCAGCATCTGTGTGTATGGGGGAGGGGGGATTGGACGGGCGACGTTTTGGGTCGCGACCCTTCAGATCTCATCTAATATCAGTATCGTTCATCTTGTGCGTGGATTTGATGACGAGGGGAAGCCGGAAAGCCTCTTTAAAGATCGCGGGTTATCGCTATTTCTAAAAATACTAAATCTCAGATCGAGTTTAATTAGAAAAGACTTGCCTCTATAACGTGACGGGTTCGGGTCTCCAATTGACAATAATAAACATATCTCAAACTTTTCCCCGTACGAAATAGAGGCGCAGACAGTCATACACTACGTAAACAGTCCAACTGGTCTCTGCCGACCAAGATGCCCCTTTGCCCTAAAGGTCCCATTTGCCCTGGGCTTGAAGAACGGTCCATTCTCTCCAGAGATGCTACCTGACTCGCTGAGTTGCTCCAACACGTTGTGTCTTATTTTTTTGTAAACCGGCATTTGCAACTCCTTGTTTCCACATTTCCCCATTTGGTCTATTTCCCTCTAAACCTTCCCTGTCCATGTACCCGCCCAAGTATATTTTAAATGTTGTTATAGTGCCTGCCCCCAACTACCTCCTCTGGCAGTTCGTTCCAGATAGCCACTGATTAACAAAAGACAGACTAACAGGCGGCCACTCGTCTTGCCCAAAGAGTGAGCCTGAAACATTCGGGGAGGGTGTCAGGCACCTGAGAGGTGGAATGGTTTGCACAGAACAAGTAACATTCAGAACGTGACAGCGGCAAGAGGGGTTGCCTGGCATGTAAAGTGAGAAAGATGAAGCAGTGGTGGAATATGTATCGTGTTCTCTTTACCGTGGGGAAGACAAGTTTCCGGATGCTCGCCCCTAGACAGTCCAGGTTAACGCGCCGGCGGGCTGCCGATCTGCTCCCCGAAACAGAGCTCTTCCCATTCAACATCCGCGAAAAGGGGCAGCCGGCATCCTCGGGGCTCTCGGGGTAATCCGAGCTGGTGGAGCTGAACGATTCGGACGAGATCTTCCTGCCAGACATTCTGGTCAATGGTGCACATCAGCGTGTCAAGGCGCCGAACCCGAAGCTGCGCCGTGCACCGCTGATGTCGCCGGTTCATCCATCGCCCAGGGCTTCCGAGCCGATCAGAGCGACCTACCTACCTCCCCGCTCTCCAAACCCCCTTCCTCTCCTGCTTCTCTCTCCGAGAACAAACATTTTTAAAGCTCACGGTCGCTGCGATCACGTGCTTTCAGACGTGGTTAATGCCGCCCCAAATTGCCCTTAAAAGCCGCGGTGACACGGCTTAAGGGACAGCGGCAGAGCCTTGCCATGTAAATATCCCCACATCACATGGAGGGAGCCGGCGGACCATGCCAGGCTCTGGCAGTGTCTTGTCGCCCAATACCAACACATTAGTTTCCTCCCACGTACGCAGGGGGTTGTTTGATGTGCCATTAATAACAACACCACAAACACAGAGATGCAGCACACAGCGGCGATGCTTCAGAGGAAGATTGGCGGGCAGTCAAAATGCAGAAACAAGGAACTGCAGATGCTGGTTAAACACAAAAGGAGTACACAAAGTGCTAGAGTAATTCAAGCCTTGATGTTGATTTTAACGTCAGTGTTTAACGTCAGTGTCAGGCGGGAGTGGACACTGGATATAAATTGAAGATAGATGCAAAAAGCCGGAGTAACTCAGCGGGTCAGGCAGCATCTCTGGAGAAAAGGAATAGGTGACATTTCAGGTCTCTTCTCCAGAGATGCCGCCTAACCCGTTGAGTTACTCCAGGTTTTTGTGTCCATCTCCGTGTAAACCAGGATCTCCAGTTTCTTCCTACACACTGGATATAAATTGTTATACAATGACTCGTCTTTAGGGGCAGTGACATCGAAAGGATGATGGGAGCGATAATTCTTGTCCAAATCGCTTCGCTGCACGGCCCTGAGAGATCGACCCTCATGTTTGGCGGGATGCCTTTGATGAAGTGGACACATGCCGTGTCCACTTCCACGAAAGTGACCTCACGTGGAAGAGTTTGGGGAAATGTTTCACTAAATATTCTCTCTGGCGTGGAGCCACTTCTGCATTCATGTTGCTCCGATGGATATTTTAAACTCGCTGAGTTAGAGTTAAATCGGTTAGATTTCATTTGCTTCATTCCTTAAATAGGAAAGAAGCAATGTAGAATATACAAGGAACAGCAGGTGCTGCTATGCTGCTTTATTATGAAGCCGAGTGCGGACAAGGGTAAACAGATTGAGGTGCTATGGGGGTAAAGAATTCCTAAAACGTGGCTACAAATGAGAATTCCTTAAATAGGAAAGAAGCAGTGTTGGATATACAAGAAATAGCAGGTGCTGGTTTACAGAAAAACAAAGTGCTAGAGTAACTCAGCAGGTCAGACAGTATCTCTGGAGGACACGGATAGACCACGTTTTCGGGTCGGGATCCTTCTTCAGACTGATTGATATACTGCTGGTGGAAGAATTTGCATGGGTATGTTTTGTTACAGTGGGCAAATGTCAGGATAATTGTGACTTTAATTGGGTTCAAGTAGACAAAGAAACACCCAAAGTGAAAACACTGTCAGGAAGCAGAATAGCCCAGGAAAACTACATCACCAATGGCAGGTCAGAAAATGAGACACTGAAAGTTCAAACCAAAACTATTCCCATGGGGAGGAATTTACAATATTCAAAACTAGTGCTCGCTACATGATAATGGGAAAAGTTAAAATAAAACAGAAAAGATTAAAAGACAATCACCCGGATCAGAATACGGGGGGGGGGCACACACCAGGGTGTCAGGGGTTATGGGGAGACACACCAGGTTGTCAGGGGTTATGGGGAGACACACCAGGGTGTCAGGTGTTATGGGGAGAAGGCGGGAGAATGAGGTTGAGAGGGAAAGATAGATCAACCATGACTAAATGACAGGGTAGACTTGATGGGCCAAATGGCCTAATTCTGTTCCGACAGCTTATGAACTTATAAAACCTGTATCCAAGGTTTGTTTTCAGTGAGGGAGAGCAGATATCCACTCAGGGGAAATTATATGTTTGAAAAAAAGAGGGTAAGGACAAATGTGAAAAATAGATATGTGACTGTTAAAGGGGTCAATTTATGGAATAGTTGCAACAATGAATTAAAAGAGTGTAGTAATATGTGTAAATTCAAGAAAATGTTCAAAAACATTATATTTGAAAGATACAAAATATGTGATCAGCACTGAAAATGACTGACATGACAGAAATGATGTTTCTTGATTATATTTGTGTTTCTTTCTATGTTTTGTTTATCTGCTTCTGACTTATGATGTGTTTTTTAATTATATTTTGTTTTATTGTTTTGTTTCACTGCTATTTTGGCTAGTTAGGGTAATGCATTGTTAAGTATTAAGGGTAGGCACAATAAGCTTTGGCTTCTGCCTACACCTTTTTTTCGGTCAGAGAATATCATGTGTGATTATGTTGTTTTATTTGTGATATAATGATTTAACTTTCACAATTGTATGGTCAATCTGTTGTATTGTATTGACTGGAAAAATAAACAAATAAATAAATAAATAATGGGGGGGGACTTATAAATACAGAAATTGTGAAATTGCTCAAAGTTTTAGATGGACTCAGTTCCTGAGATAAAATAATTATAACCTAAAAGGGACACAAACTATTTTCAGCAACATACAAAAAGAGACATCAAAGAAGCGGAGGCACAATTAACAAAAAAAGTAGAGATTTGATCATTGCAATGTTAACACATATTTTCTAACATTCCTCACAAGGGAATGAGATGGAGTAGAGATTTAGGTAAGATAATATCAAATAAAACAGTACGTAAAATGATTTGGCTTCAATGAAAGGTAACTGTGCACTCAGTCATGAAAAGAATCATCATAGGTTGCTGAGAAAAGCTAGAATAGAAATAGAAAATTACTAATCCTCCTCAATGTAGAAGTGATGCCAAAGAACTTGATGAATGCAGATTAAAATCATGGTGAGAGATAAATATCTATATATTACTAAAACTGTCGCTGTGAGGGATCTTGTTTGGCTGAGGTTAGCTATTTGTTTGGCTGAGGTTAGTTGTTTTGTTTGGTAACCGTATTTGTGGCCCCGTCACAAGTAGCATCACACATAGCACGACAATTTTAGGACCACCTTACTCACCTTTGCACCGGGGACCTGTCATCCAAGTTTCATTCAAATTGGTCTTATATTTTCAAAGTTAGAGAGATTTTAAAGTTTTTAAATGTTCTTATATTAAACTGAAGCGTGTGACGTCACAATGGGGGGAGGGGGGCACGACCAATGAGGGAGGTGGCAGGACCCACCAGAGTGACAATAGCACGGCCAATGAGGGGGGGGGTAGAATTTTCTCATTTTAAAAACAGTTTAGCTTAAAGAGGAAAAAAAAGTTTAGTTTATGTCATTCTTTCAAAAGAAAGCCTTTCAATAGCGCTCATGAGGGGGGAGCGCCATACATTAAAAAAAAATAACGTCCTTCCATCCAGCTCGATGCCCGATTGGTCCGGGTCCCATGTGAGAGGGGGGGGGGGGGAGGCGCCATTATTTTCCATTAAAAAAACCCATTCGTTTCACAGAGTAGACTTAAAAAAAGCCGTCAAAAAAAGTTTAAAAGACCGATAAAAATCCATTTCCATTTAAAAAACAAACGCTAAGAAAAACCCGTTTGTTTCATAGAGTAGATTTAACAAAAGAGCCATTAAAAAAAGTTTAAAAACCCGAAAAAAACCAGGGGGGGTGGTGGATGAGTTGGGGGGGGCGGAGGAGGGGGGAGAGTGGGATGGGGGGGGGGTGGGGGGGCGGAGGACGGTGGGATGGAGGGGGGAGGGTGGAATGGAGGGGTGAGGGGGGAAGGAGTAGGCAAGAGGGGAGGGGAGGGAGGGGGGGATGGTGGGTGAGTGGGGGAGGTGGGGTTGGAGTGGGTGAGGGAGGGGGGGATGGAGTGGATGAGTGTGGGGGTGGGAGGGGGGGATGGAGTGGGTGAGTGGGGGGGTGGGAGGGGGGATGGAGTGGGTGAGTGGGGGAGGGGGGAATGGAGTGGATGAGGGAGAGGGGGCTGGAGTGGGTGAGTGGGGGTGTAATGGCAGTTTGTATACCTTCTCAAAGTCCAACTTCGATAGCCATTACTGCTCGGGGATGGAATGGAGGTATCATATCATATCATATCATATATATACAGCGCGGAAACAGGCCTTTTCGGCCCACCAAGTCCGCGCCGCCCAGCGATCCCCGCACATTAACACTATCCTACACCCACTAGGGACAATTTTTACATTTACCCAGCCAATTAACCTACATACCTGTACGTCTTTGGAGTGTGGGAGGAAACCGACGATCTCGGAGAAAACCCACGCAGGTCACGGGGAGAACGTACAAACTCCTTACAGTGCAGCACCCGTAGTCAGGATCGAACCTGAGTCTCCGGCGCTGCATTCGCTGTAAAGCAGCAACTCTACCGCTGCGCTACCGCTTACGCACACACCGCATTCTGAGATAACAAAATTGACAGTAACTAAATTAAGCGTAAATGGCTCCTACGGGGGGGGGGGGGGTGGAGTGGGTGAGGGGGCGGAGGGGGATTTTTTAAAGAAAAAAAACGCCATTTATTTTAAAGAACAAACGCGATTTTCTAATGTCATGATGGGAACCCAACGAGGAATGGGCCCAACGGGTCCACTTGGTCTAGTAATAACTAAATGCTGATCAAAAGAGTCAGGAATAGTAAAACGAATAGAGACCATTATCATGAACAAAATGAATTCTCACTTTGAGAAGCATGAGTTAATATCGATACCAAAATTGAAATAATTCATTTATGTGAAGTGTTTGTAGAAATTGAGATTACCCTTCACAGAAAAGTGTTTAGGAAACCAGATGTTTGAAATTATGGTTAATAGAGCATGCAGGGGAAAACTATTTCCTCTGGCAAGTACGTTAGTAATTAGATTTAAAATAAAGCAGGGAAAAGAGTAAAAAAGTAACTTCACACAAAGGATGAATACTACTTTAAAGAGTAATTTGATCCGATTCCATAAGAACTGTCAAAAGGCAATTTATCAAGTCCAGTACTTGAAACTAACTAATTTGCAGGGTTATGGGGAAAATCTGGTGTAAACCGAACAGCTTGTTCAAAGGAGGACTTGCACAGGCAGAATACACTGAACAGCCTCCTTTTTTTCCATTGAATTCTTAACGGGAAAGCAAATGTTGTGGGTTTTAAAAAAATAATCAAACTGCAGTTTCTTTGAAAGAATGTTTTAACTTCTTAAAACTGTTATCAGCAAGGAATAAATTGTACACTTTGAAATAATACATGTATATGCCATGCAAGGATTATTAAAGTAATCATTGTTTGCAGGAAATCTGTACTCATATGCTTGCAAGGACTTGGTATCTTCCTAAGGATCAGGAAGGTGTAAAACATGAAGATGAATTTCAGTGTTACCAAGTTATATAGCTTCAAATTCCTACCAAAAAGGCACACTCATCTACCTTCTCAGAAGACTAAGGAAAATTCAGCATGTCTCAAATGACTATTACCAATTTCTACAGATGCACCATAGAAAACATCCTATCCAGATGCTTCACAGTTTGGTATGGCAACTGTTCTGCCCAAGACCACCGGAAGTTGCAGAGAATTGTGAACGCAGCCGTCCATTTCACAAACCAGCCACCGCTGATCGACATTGCCTTGGGAAAGCAGTTGACATAATTATGAACCACAAATGCTCCATTCATTCTCTCTTCCCTCCTCTGCTATCAGACAGAAGATACAAACGCTTAAAAACATGGACAAGATTCAAGAATAGCTTCTTCCCCACTGTTATAAGACTTGAACAGACCTTTCATTCGCTAAGGATGAATGCCTGGCCCATGCACTTTTCTTTTATCTGCACTTTTTCTGTACCTCTTTTGTACTATTTGATGTGCACTTGTGTGTTACAATTTGCCTGGGTACACAAGGCAAAGCTTTTAATTGTATTTCAGTACATTGGATAACAGTAAACCAATCAATCAATCAAGTACACTGCCAAAGCAATTAGTGGCAATATGTGAATAGAATTGAATGAAATGAAAATAAATGTGAAAAGGCATTGATTTCATTTCATCAAATATTAGCCATGCACATGTATGTGTGCTGATTCAAATGTATCATATCAGTAATTAACATTGTGTCAGTGTTGTTATCCATGAAGTATAATTTTACCGACTATGGCATTGTACCAATTGTTCATCAGCATAACTGTGGTTGTTCAGGCTAAGAGATGTATTCAGGCATTTTAATTTGGAAATCGGCAGCTAGTTAAAGTATAGAGTTTGAAAATGTACCTCCAAGTCATTGGAATAGACTGGCATATGTAAGCATATATGTCCAAATAGGCTGCAACTAGAATTAGAATAAGTAGCTTTGGAAGATGTGCTAAATGTTTAAAGAAATGAGATGCAATCTAACATTCTGTAAGACATGGACCCATACTTTAATTTCACATTTATGAGCACGTCCATATTGATCATCACCTACGGCCAATTGTGAGCTGTATTCCTAAACCATTCATTTTCTCTACCATATAACAGAAAATAAATATAACCATGAGCTAATCATTCATTATTAATTTATTTGACATAATTACATTTTCTTGCCTTTCAGGCTGATGATTAACTGAGTTAATGTTTCAGATTTCTGACATTTCATCAAAACTGGCCAGTTCTTATAGAAGGGCTTGTTATCTGAAATTGTTGAATTCAATGTTAAGTCCTGTAGGCTCTAATGTGCTGCATGAGAAGATAAAATGCTGCTTCTCAAGCTTATAATGGACATGGTGAAATAATGTAAAAGACCAGAGCTAGAAAAGAGAGAGGATTGGAAAATTATAGGGACAGACATGCTCATGGTCACCTTTTTAGACTAAATACATGTATTGCCAAGATAATTAACTTCACTTAGTCTTTCCAATACAAAGTACCAAATGCATTACTAAAGTGGAAGATGTATACTTCCATCTCTCTACATGTCAACTTTCCTTGGAGACTTATTTGGTTCAGGTTAAGTTTCAGACCCACATCCATATCATTATTAGGACCATTTTTTCTCCATATCAATATTGTTTCCTAACTATTTGTAACTTGTTTCCCCCAACTCTGTGCATAACAATTCAATAGTTATAGGGTCCCTTGTTTATGCCTGTTCCCTGGTACACTCAACTATTCCAATACATTTCTAGCTGCCTCCCTCCTTCTATATAGCTGAGCTCATCCGAAGGTTGCTAACCATCTTGTCTGGCTCCTTGTATCTGCCAACCTACTGAGACTCCCAACTTAGCAATGCCCCAAAATTAAAATTCTTAAATCCCTCCATGGTGTGACCATTTTATACCTTTATGATCTCCTCCAACCCTGTAACCCTCCAAGATTCCAGATCTCTTCTACTTCTGCCTTGTTATTCCAGAATGTAATCACTCAGGGTGGCACAGTGGTGCAACTGGTGGAGCTGTCATATTTAGGCCCCAATTCAGTTTCAGATCCCTAACTTTACTTCCAAGGCCTTAAGATGAGAAATTCTTCACTAAACATTTCTGCCTTTCTTCGCTCCATAATGTGCCCGTTAAAATCTACCTCTTTGATCAAGTTTTTGGTAATTTACTCTGATATCCTTTTAAGTAACCGCACAAATTTTGTTTACTAGGTAGGGCTCATCTGAATCCCCATGGAACATTTTTGCTGTGCAAAATAAAATTATATAATTGAAAGTTCTTATTGTTGTTGCTGTTAATGGCTGTAATCCACTCTTCCTGAGAGATGGACTCTGCTCAATTTGTTGCTTCGCAGATTTTACTTTACTTCCATGGGTATCACTGTAAAGCAGGTCTGATTGCTCGGGTCATTGTGGTATTAGAAAGAGACCTGTCGAGGCACCACTGATAAGCAAGAAACCATGTTCAGGCTTCGCAGCAGAAGGACCGTTGGGCAGTGCAGCCATACCCCGGCAGCAGGACTCGCCCGTCCACCACAGACCAGGAAACCGGAGGGAGACGCTGAGCCCAGCCCTCGCTCGTCCCTGTTGTCTGGACAACCGGAAAGGGGGGAGGGAGTCGGTGACGGCGGACGCAAGAGCAAAAGGTCCGGTTAGAGGAACTGGGGGTTATCATCTGCGCACTCAAGGTCGGCTGTGGGAGGCACCACCGGGACACAAAGGTGAATGTTGGCCAGGCAAGGAGAGGGACAACAATTTGTTGGACGATTTAGATTAAGGCGATCGCTGCAATGGGCCTTTATAGCCAGCTGCAGCTTAGACTTTGAGAAGTTGAGTTTAGTTTATTGTCACGTGTACCGAGGTACAGTGAAAAGCTTTTGTTACATGCTAGCAGAAAGACAATACATGATAACAATCCAGCCATCGACAGTGTACAGATACATGATAAAGGGATTCATGTGAATAACGTTTAGTGCAAGATAAAGTCGGTAAAGTCCGATTAAAAATAGTCCAAGGGTCTCCAAAGAGATAGATAGTAGTTCAGGACTGCTCTCCAGTTGTTGGTAGGATGGTTCAGTTGCCTGATAATAGCTGGGAAGAAACTGTCCGTGAATCTGGAGGTGTGCGTTTTCACACTTCTATACCTTTTACCTGATGGGAGAGGGGAGAAGAGGGATTTTCCAGGGTGCAACATCTTTGATTATGCTGGTGGCCTTGCCGGGGCAGCGTGAGGTACAAATGGAGTCAATAGAAGGGAGGTTGGTTTGCGTGATGGTCTGGGCTGCATCCACAATTCGTTGCAATTTCTTGCGGTCTTGAATGGACCTGTTCCCAAATCATGCTGCGATTCATCCCAATAAAATGCTTTCTATGACGCATCGGGAGAAATCGTTGAGAGTTGTTGGAGACATGCCGAATTTCCTAAGTCTTCTAAGGAATTAGAGGTATTGGTGTGCTTTTTTAGATTTAGATTTAGAGATACAGCGCGGAAACAGGCCCTTCGGCCCACCTGGTCCGCGCCGCCCAGTGATCCCCACATATTAACACTTTCCTACACACACTAGGGACAATTTTTTACATTTGCCAGCCAATTAACCTACATACCTGTACGTCTTTGGAGTGTGGGAGGAAACAAAAGATCTCAGAGAAAACCCACGCAGGTCACGGGGAGAACGTACAAACTCCATACAGACGGCGCCCGTAGTCAGGATCGAACCTGAGTCTCCGGCGCTGTATTCGCTGTAGGGCAGCAACTCTACCGCTGCGCCACCGTGCCGCTCATTGCGATGCTTCTTGGCCATTGCTTCAATATGGGTGGTCCAAGAGGAATTGTTGGTGATATTTACTCCTAGAAATTTGCTTTCAACCATGTCTACTTCGGCACCGTCAATGCAAACTGGGGTATATGTACCGCTTCACTTCCTGGTCGATCACCATCTCCTTTGTCTTGCTGCATTGAGAGAAAGGTTGTTGTCTCGACACCAGGTCACAAGGTTCTCAATCTCCTTCCAGTACTCCCTCTCATCATTTGTCCATCTCCATTCATTTTGATGATGGTGCCAAAACTTGGTGACTCTTGTATGTGGTCTCAGTGGGCTATTTCTATATACTTTGTACTTAATCTGGGATTGTCTTTACGTATAGTAATAATCGACTGAACTGTATTCAATTTTTTCTCACTGTATCTCTGTTCATGGGATAATAAAGAACTATTGAACCATTGAACATAGGTGTATATAGCACCAACTAAGTTGTATACCGAAGCATTTGATGAAATATTAACAAAGATAGCCAGTGACGGTTAAAATTATGAATTTTCTAAAGTATCAGAAAAAACAGTGAGATGCTAATGACAAATCGGCTAAATGTAATTCTGAAGAAGGGTCCCGTTCCGAAACATGGCCTATCCTTTATCTCCAGTGAAGTGTCTATCTCCAGAATTTTGTGTCTATCTTTAATTTGTCTAGTTTGCTGAACGTGTGAAAGGAACAAGGTCACTGTGGCCGGAAGAGACGTTGATGAAACACAAAATGCTGGAGTAACTCAACGAACCAGGCAGCATCTGTGGAGGGAATGGACAGGCAACATTTCGGGACCGAATCCCCGATCCCGACCCTAAATGCTGCCTGTCCATTCATTCTACGCATGATGCTTGCCCCTCTAAGTTACTCTAGCACTTTATGTTTTGTATAATCACAATTATCCCGTGGATACTTACCTTTCCGATCAGACGTGTAAAGCACTTTCAGGCTGGCAGTTAGTACAAGGAGAAGCCATCATCTACAGTTCCTTCCTACCCTACAGGTGGGATTCCCTGTCTGCTTTCCGCAGAGACCGTTTCCGCAGTGACCGTTCGGGATCCCACAATTAGCCACATCTTCTCATCTCCTCTCCTGTCTGCTTTCCGCAGATACCATTCCCTCCTTAACACCCTGGACCGCTTGTCCCTTCCCACCCTAACTACCCCCTCCCCAGGTACTTTCCCCTGCAACTGCAGGAGATGCAACACCTGTCCCTTTACCCCCCCCCCCCCCCCTCGACTCCATCCAAGGACCCAAATATTTTTCCAGGTGAGGCAGAGGTTCACCTGCACCTCCTCCAACCTCATCTATTGTATCCGCTGTTCCAGATGTCAACTTCTCTACATCGGCGAGACCAAACGCAGGCTCGGCAATCGTTTCGCTCAACACCTTCGCTCAGTCTGCATTAACCAACCTGATCTCCCGGTGGCTCAGCACTTCAACTCCCCCTCCCACTCCCAGTCTGACCTTTCTGTCATGGGCCTCCTCCATTGTCATAGTGAGGCCCACCACAAATTGGAGGAACAGCACCTCATATTTCACTTGGGCAGTTTACACCCCAGCGGTATGAACATTGATTTCTCTAACTTTAGATAGCTCCTCTGTCCCTCTCTTTCCCCTCCCCCTTCCCAGTTCTCCCATTGTGTTCCTGTCTCCAAATACATCCTTTCTTTGTCCCGCCCCCTCCCCTGACATCAGTCTGAAGAAGGGTCTCGACCTGAAATGTCACCCATTCCTCCAGAGATGCTGCCTGACCCGCTGAGTTACTCCAGCTTTTTGTGAATACCTTCAATTTGTACCAGCATCTGCAGTTATTTTCCTTATTAACTGGCATGGACTGAGGAATGGTTGGCCTTCTTTGCAATATTATTTGGGTGTAAGAAGAAGGATGCCTTGGTGGACCACATCTGGAATTTAATCCAACATTTCACTCTCCTTATTCAAGGTAAGATGTTCTTGCCATGGAAGGAATGTAACAAAATTACTAGACCTGCCCTTGAGATGGCAGTACTTACACATGAGGAAAAATCATATCTGTTAGGTCTACATTCACTGGAATGTAGAACAAGAGGGATCTCACAGAAACCTATAATACTTAACAGAATTAGGCAGATACCAGAAGGCATAGCTATAAGGTGAGAGGGACAAAGTTTAAAGGAAATGTACAGGGCAATTTTTTACACAGAGAGTGTCTGCAATGCACTGCCAGGAATGGTGGTGGGCCTTGATACGATAGTGGCATTTGAGAGATTTTGGATAGGCCCATGCATATGCATGCAGGAAATGGAGGGATATGGATTATATGCAGGCATATAAGAGTTGGTCTGGACATCATGTTTATGAGCACCCACATACTATGGGCCGAAGGGTGTTCCTGTGTAGTACTGTTCTATGTCTTGCAGGAATTCTGCAAATAGACGATGTACCTGCAACAATCACTACTATTTTCGCATGTGCATGGCATGACTCCAGCCAGCAGAGAAAGTGACCCTTGGTTAATCCCTTTATTTATAAAAGTAAATTATCGAGAAATACAAGTTTATGTATTTGAAATGTTTGAATAAAGAATAGTGCCAATGTTTTCATAGGGAATATGAATGTATTAATTGATTTATAATACCAAATACATCTTTTGATAATATTGGTACAATTTGTACAGCTCAAATCCAATTAAAATGTAACATTTTTGCAGTATGTCGGTTTACATGCTAGAAGAATGTTGAATTTATTTTGGTGATGCGTTATGGTGAAGAAGATCTGGGCTTCAGTGCTAGTATTTTTTATATATGCTGTTTAGATTGCGTACTTGTAAGGAACTAAATGTTTAAACATCAGTTATGTAATAATGAAAAGTGACAATCTGGCGTTAAGGGAGATGTTTTCTCTGATTTTCAAAAAGTAGTCAAATATTCAGAGATGGAATAAAAATTAAACAGTTGCAGTAACTGGTGATTAGGGTACAGAGAAAGATGTTAATGGGATAAAGTACATGCAGAAAAATCGCCAAAAGGAATTTGTGGGAGATTTTCAATACAATTACAAATTAATTTGGGAGATGTGTCTCACGGTTTGAGATGATAAGTGTGAAGGTTGAATTAGTGAAAATAAAGATCCAGTGTTTTCATTTTGATCCACAAAATAATGAATATTATTTAGGTGAAATTGATTTAGTTAATCAATTCGGCTGAATAATCTTAAAGAGTGTAAAAATATTAAATCACGATTGTTTTTAAAGGGGCAGAAATGATATTGAGATAATAAGTCTGAAGGTTGAATTAGTGAAAATAAAGATCCAGTGCCTTCATTTTGATCTACAAAATAAACAATATCATTTAGAAGCTATTGATTTAGTTGATCAATTCAGCTGATTATTTTTCAAAAAGCTTAAATGATTAAATCATGACTGTGTTTTAAAGGGGGAGGAATGATATATTAATATCTGATGAAAGGTCTCAGCCTGAAATGTCACCTATCCATGTTCTGCAGAGATATGGCCTGACCAGCTAAGTTACTCCAGCACTTTGTGTCCCTGTGTATATAGATTGCAAATGCATATAAACCACTGCCATGCGCAAACTCAAAACTCTTCTCTTTCGACAGATGATGCCCAACCTTGCAGAGTGATTTCCAGCATGTTCTGCGTTTGCTGTAGTCCCGATGGTGATGAATTTGCAATCCGCCTGCCTCGCGTCAGGTACTCACGGCTCGCCCCCGCCGTTTCCGTTGGGCTGGTCGCGCGCGCGCGCGGCGCCGGCTCCCTGTGACCGCAGCGCCCGCCGGCGCGCGACCCAGACCGCAGTGCGGACCAAAGATACGAGGTGCGGACCCTGGCGCGCGCGCGAGATCGAGCGAAGCCTCCGGGTTGCCGTTACTCCGCACGCGCCCGGCCGCGCGCGGTGGGCGAGAACGCGCGCGCGCCGTCTGCCTCCCTCCGCGGGAGGAGCGGCCGCCGCCGCCAACGCCGAGGATGATGCGCGGAGGGGGAAGCGGCGGATAATCATCGCTGTCTATCTTTCCCTCCCGACGCCAGCTCCAAGACCAGCACCATGTGGCTCTTCATGGCCGTGTTGTCGGTGTTGCCGTTCGCCTTTTTCGACCTGTGGTACTTCATGCGCGGGGCGCTGGTATTACTGGTCGCTTCTTTCGACACCCCGGTCAAGGATATTCTGAGGGAGCAGACAGTCCGGGGTAAGGAAGACCGCTCGCCGGGCTCCCTTGCAGCAGAGGTGCAGAGCCGGCTGAGGCTCGACCTGGGCTCACTTTCATTCATTTTGAACCGGCTTTGGAGCTGCGGTCACCTCGAAGACTGATGACCCAGTTACATTGTCGGCACTACTCCCTTGCCGCGTTTCTTTCTGCTACGTTAAATCATGTGGTCCAGGCCATTTATTGCAGTTTTTTCGGCGATACAATGGTATCGCATTGACAGGAAGCCATGTAGGGCATAATCTATGGTTCAAACCAACCCACTTTTGCAAATTGAAACCAGGGCAGATTCTTCCAAAGGTATTAATACATTCATTTGTGTTGGAACTGGCCAGCATTTATTGTTCATCTTTATTTGCCCTTGAGAACATGGTGGTGAACTACCATCTTGAATTGCTGCAGTCCTTCAGATTCCAAGAGTGATGTTGTTTAGGGCGTGCCTGGAAGAATGCACAGTGTATTTGCGAGGATGTTGTCAGGGCCTAAACTATATGGAGAGGTTGGGCAGGCTAGGACTTTATTCCTTGGAGTGCTGGAAGACGAGAGGTGATCTTATAGAGGTGTATAAGATCACGAATGGAATAGATAGGGTAGATGCAGAGAGTATTTTATCCAGAGTAGGGGAATCAAGAACCAGGGGTATAGGTTTAAGGTGAGAGGGGAAAGATTTAATAGGAACCTGAGGGGCAACTTTTCATACAGAGGGTGGTGGATATATGGAATGAGTTGCCAAAGGTGGTCGTTGAGGCAGGTACCCAAACACAATTTAAAAGACATTTGGACAAGTACAAGGATAGGAAAGGTTTACAGGGATATGGCCCAAATGCAGGCAGGTGGGACTAATGTAGATGGGGCATCTTAGTCGGCATGGGCAAGTTAGGCTGAAAACCCTGTTTCCATGTTCTATGACTCCACTGATTCAGGCAGATTGAGAGTATTCCATGGTGTTCTTTTTAATTGACTTCATCCATGTGCCATTTAGATCTTGGGGTGTGACGAGATGAGTTATAGGCCACAGGGTCCCATTGTTTGATCTGTTGAAAGTAGGTATTTCTCTAACTGGTTGAATTGAGTTTATGGTTAACAGAGAATGTTAACAGTGGGAATGCCAATTGTAAATGGGCACAAGAGACTGCAGATGTTGGAATCTTGAGCAATAAACAAACTACTGGAGGAACTCAGTGAGTCAGGCAGCAGCTGAGGAGGAAATGGACAAACAATGTTAAGGGTCGGGACCCTTCTCGAGACTGGGCCCTGACCCAAAATGTCATCTGTCCATTTCCGCCCACAAAGGTAAATGGGCCTCAGGCAATAAGCCGAACATAACCAGGGTCAGCCTTTTGGAAGGAAGGAACTGCAGATGCTGGTTTAAACCGAAGATAGACACAATATGCTCGAGTAACTCAGCGGGCCAGGCAGCATCTCTGAAAGGAAGGAATGGGTGACGTTTTGGGTCGAGACCCTTCAGATTGAGAAAAGTGGCCCTGGTTCTGCTGTATCTGCCACTAGAAAAACATTCCCTACTGCCCAATACTGAACAAGTAGAGAGGTTTTCATTACATTGTTTTACAATTTGGTGTTTAAATGCCTTTTTCTCTCAAATAGATAAGAAAATTAGTTCAAACGAGTTCAGTTAACTATGCTGTTAAAATTGTGTGGGCAAGTACAGCATACATATTTTTTAAAGCAGTGGCTATCATATGAATATCAATTCTATTCCATTGGGAATTGAGAGTCAGAGAGTTGTGAATCTGGAATTCTCTGCCTCAGAAGGCAGTGGAGGCCAATTCTCTGAATGCATTCAAGAAAGAGCTAGATAGAGCTCTTAAGGATAGCGGAGTCAGGGGGTATGGGGAGAAGGCAGGAACGGGGTACTGATTGAGAATGATCAGCCATGATCACATTGAATGGCGGTGCTGGCTCGAAGGGCCGAATGGCCTCCTCCTGGTCCTATTGTCTATTGTCTATTGAGGAAAGACAATTCTTTTTGCTAGTTCAGTGTTAATTATGCTCAACAGTTTCAGGTACCTGGGTTTAATCCTGACTTTGGATGCGGTTCAATGTCGAGTTTGCATATACTCTCTGTGACCATGTGGAGTTTTTTGGATGTTCTAGTTTGCAAAAGACCTACTAGTAAGTTATTTGCTGACTGCAAATTACCATGTTGTGCAGGTATATGGCAAAAGAGTCAAGGAGAATTGATTAGGGAGAGAATAAATTGCAGGTCTACAAGGAAATGGGAGGAATGGGATTGCTCTTTTGCCCAAATGGCCTCCTGTGATGTAGAAAGGAATGTGAATACGTTGTAGATCATAGGAATAGATTGGGGACTGTTCAAGAGGAAAATGGTAATATCAGAATTTTAACACATTGGTAAAAGGAGGTTTATGTTGACTGCTGTATGACTTTTGATTAATATACTAAAATAGCAGAAATTAGGAATACAATAAAACTCTACTCATCTGGCCTTTTCAGGACTTTGGTTGTGCTGGACTAGCAAATTTCCTGGACTCACAAGAGCTGGCAAATGCTGGAATTTTGAGCAAAAAACATTGCTGGAGGAACTCAGCAGGCCAGGCAGCATCCATAGTGGGAATGCACAAATAACATTTTGGATCAGGTCCTTTCTTCAGATTGGATGAGGGGTCCCAATAGATGCTCTCTGGCCCTCAGATTTTCTGGGCTATTGGTTATTGTTACAATTAATACTTCAGCACGCTTTTACTTCATTTTGTTTTTAGTTGCCACATATTAATATAATCAAATTTTAAGTGAACCTGGAACAGAACTGAAGAGTTTCAAGAGAATGCAGAACCAGGGTTGACCTCCACAATCAGCCCAAAATGGGAACACTAAGAACAGAACTGGGGGTGAGTTTCAAGGGAATGCAGAACCAGGGTAAACCTCCACAATCAGCACCAATTAGCTAGATCGTGAGCCATCAGGATTTCCAAACAATCAGACAGTAAATTGTTGGAGTTTTACTCCACTCGGAATGCCCCATTTTCTTCCCGTGCAATGTACTTGAGACTTGCCTGCAACAATTTCATCTGTCTATTGAAAATGTTGTCTTTTTCTCTGAAATCCTGTTTCCACGCTGAAGCTCTAAACTAAACTATTCCACAGTTAATCAATTTGTTCTGCTTAGAGTTGAGTAAATTTGACTAATATTATCCTTTATATTTTTCTGCTTCTCGTTCTTTTTGCCCTTCTATTCCTCTACGTTGATCTGTCCTTTTAACTCAAAAACACCTTGCTACCACTCCAGTTCTATTGGTTCTGAGATGGCTGAAATTGCCAGTGTGAGAAGTACAGGCTCGGCCAAGTGGCACAATGGTTGCTTGATGGGGGGCAGTTTGGGAGGTGGTGTGTTCCTTCATTTACTTTGGGCCCCTGCATGCTCCTGCTGAATGGACAAGAGGTTCTTGATGCTATCTGAAATGTTGCTTCATTTTCAGTAGTCATTGGCTCAGGATTCGCACATATGTGAAAATCAGATTTCCCTGGGAAAGCATTGAGATTATCCTTTTACTTTGCCTCTCTCCATCTAGTAAGCCTTGCCACGAAGTAGCCTGGAATAGAGTGCTAGTTTTGGGTGTGTGGTTTCAGACTAACATGCCTGCTCATCGGAGACGACTGAGTAATAGAGCCTTACTACGGAGACTGTTGGAATAGCAGTAACCTTGGTTTTCTTATCCTGCCGATTGAGCCAATTTTTCACAGGCAGTAATATTTGGAAGTGCTTACTGAAGAAAGATCGTGTATCAGAAGCATACGGGACTTTGGGGATTACTGGTAACCAGATACATTATCCTGTATTTGAGGTCTTGATCTTACCCAAGGTGAAATGTTGAAAAGCAAGAAAACATGTATTTAAGTTAAGTATTGCTCAATAATTGGAAGTAATGAATACACCAATGTATAAAAAGAGCTCTCTTTTGTTCCCAGTACATAAATTATTTGATCTTTGTTTCTGGAAGTATATACTCTTGGCACCTGCTGCTTTACTGATTTATTGTCAATCTATGTCTTTAAGCTTTTAATCAATGATCAAAGTTTATCCTGGACTCTTCTTCCTCCCTCAGTTTGAGGGAGTTACATTTGTAAGATTTACGTTTGCTGCTTCTAGAACTCTGAAGGCATGTTGAGAAATGCAGAATATTATCCTGGAAATGACTAATGTCACTCAACCCAATTACATTAATGATGCTCTAAAGAAACTGTGCCAATTTAATGGGAAATTTAAAAACTATTGCTAATATTGCCACAAGCAACACTTCCCGGTTTTCTACTTTTGACAGTACATTACCGATTGTCAGTTTTATCTTCCCTACAAGTGTTAGGATGCGATTCCATAATGCAAAATGTGTGACAGTTTTATATTTACCAACCTTTGGTGCCAGGGCCATTTTTTGCCAAGAATAAGGGTGATTTCCCCGTGGTTTCTTATTTTGTTCCAATAAATTGTCTATGGGGATAGCATGCTTTAGATTGTAATTGGCTTATACTAAATAAGGGAACTATAATCAGCTTATGAAAAGGGAGGTCATTTAGGATTTTGTCAATACTTTGTCTTAGATATCTTCCTGATAGTGCGAGACGACAGGAATCAATCATTTAGCTTACCATGATAATTCAGAAATATGCATTGCCACAGTATAATGAAATCAAAATAAAAACTATAGATAATGGAAATCAAATAAAATGCTGGAAACACAAAAGATCAGTCAGCTTCTTGGAAAGAGAAACATGTCAGAATTGGGGGGAAAAAAACAAGTTTTCAGTTGCAAAGAAAGAGGGGGGGGGGGGTTATGGAACCAAAGGAATATCTGTGATAGGTTGAGACCAATTGGTATCATAAAGGTATATCAGACCAAAAGGGGCTTCACTTAGTGTTTATAATATCGATTTTTTTTTTTAAAGGTTACTCCAGTAATTTTCATATTTTTGCCTTCCCTTTTCATTGCAGGCTTTAAAAAAAACAAAAAAACAATTTAAACAATGTATTTAGGCTGGTGTTTTCCTAACTGTGCCATATTTATTCTACTATCTGCATTTTAGGCATTGTGCTCTTCCAAGACATTGACTTCCTGGGCCACATGAATAATGCACGATATTTGCGGGAATGTGATTTTGCCAGGTAATTATCGTTTACGCTATATTAACTGGGTTTGCGTCAGAAACAGGGATAGCAGGAGTCCGTCGTTTCACATGATCCAAATCTCACACTTTCTTGGCGAGAAAAATTAACCCTGGAAAATCCTTTATTGAATCAATCAACCCCTTTCCAGGCTGGGGAATAGACACAGAATTTCATTTTGGAAAAGAGACTTCAAAGGCATGAAATGCAGGAAAACTTCCTTTGATAATACGAAAAACCTGCTGCCTGTCAGCAAGATTCTGATAACCATTTTTAAGGCAATTTCAGAAGGGTTTGAGTTTGGGCATGTAAGTGTCAACCATTCTGCGCTATGTTTAATAATTTTAATAATAGAAACCTATACTTTTGGAAATCAGGTGAATTAGTCAGTTTAATTACTGAATTGAATTCAAATATCCACCTTGGTTAACTCTTAAAGTCCCCACTATCACAGAAGCCAGCCTTCAGCCATTTCAGTTCATTTCATGTAATATCAAGAATGTCAGGAAATGGCTGAGAGCACTGTATACAACAGGTAGACTGTAGTGATACAACAAGGAAACAAGTTCTTTGGCCCACTGAGTCCGTGCCGACCAACGATCAACCATACACTAGTTCAATCCTACACATGGGACAATTTACAGAAGCCAAGTAACCTACAAACCTTTACGTCTTTGTGCATGGAAACAGGAGCACCCGGAGAAAACCCACACAGTCACATGCAGAACATACAAACTCCATACAGACAGCACCCATAGTCATAATCAAACCCAGGTCTCTGGCACTGTAAGGCAGCAACTCTACCGCTGCACCACTGTCCCGCTCAATTAAGAAACAATGCCGTTGTAATGAAAAACTGCAGATGGGTCTACCAAAATGCCGACTGGTGATTAATTTGAATAAGAGAGAACTTAATCAAATATCCTTGATATTCAATGACAGCATCTTTGAGTTCTCCACCCATCAACATCCTGGGGGCAACTTTTAAACAAAAAATTATCTCAACTAGTGAAATAAATGCAGTGGTTACCAGAGCAAGTCAAAAGTTGAATATCCTGTAGTGAGTGATTCACCTGACACTCAAAGCCCTTCCATTATCAAAAAGTCATGTCTGGAGTATGATGGAACACTTTTTATGCATCTGGAGGATTAAAGCATCAACAACACTTTGAGAAGCTTGCAAATCCAGGAAAAAGCAGACAGCTTGATAGGTACCCCATTCATTGTCTCCACTAGTGGATAGTGGCTTCAGTATATATAATGTATAAAGTACACTGTAGTTACTCTCCTTGGTTGCTCTGACCCCCTTCCAAACCCATGGACTCTACCACTAGGAAGAATAGGCTGTATATATATGATATGATGATGATATGATACTAGGCAGGAAAGGTCTTGCCAATCCTTCTATCCCTTGAGTTCGATTTTTGCTATTTACAAGGCAGACTTTGTATTCAGGTTGTTTATTATACCTTTTGCAAATGCTATCCATATGTTTACCACTGCTAAAAATAATTTTGCTGCCTCAATCACGTAAACTTTCACTCGCAAATCTTCAAACTATCTGGTAGTGGGTGCGTACAAATGTTTCTCGGATAGACTCGGCTGGACATTTTTTTTAAATCAACTGACTCAATTATTTTGATCCAGTCAGTTTTGATTTGTATCTGCTGCTCTTTACCCTTGTTGTCCACCTATATTGAGCATAAGATGATTGCATGGTCAGTTCCTGACCAAGCTCTGTGAGTGGCCATCCATGGCATGTTCTGTGGTTGTTCTCTTGACACTTAGGTTTAGATTGCTGGCCTCCAACATAAAACATTGATATCCAAGGCAAACTGTTTATCAACCTGCTGTTTTCTTGTAAATTCTACAGTCTTTAGAAACTCCTAGTTTTAACCTTTTTTAAAAATCTATTTAACCATTTGAGGATTTGGAGAATAATACCACAGTCCTTCAATGGTGTTTGGCACTTACAACTGAAGACATTTCAAATGTGTTATTTGTTCAAAAATGTTACCCCTGATCAGCCAAGAGTGGATCTGCACCACCCTCTATGAATTGATCCGTTTCAGTATATGGTTAGCACTCGTCATGATACCATAGACAAACAGCTGAAGATTCTCCCCTAGTTTTTGGCAAGTTTTATCCAATTTTGTGAAACCTTGGGATCTATTAATTTTAGAAAATAGTCCTTTACACCCGAGAGAGTGTTCTCGCTTCTTTTTGCAGACACAGTCAATCCTCCTAACACTTTGGATGCTAAAGCAAAAATACTCCTTGGAATATGTGATAAGAAACCTGTTCTCCTTAGGCTCCACGTAATTCTGTTTGTGGGTAGCTGACAAAGATTTAAGGGAAGTATCTTTTATCTCTAGTGCTGGGCATAAGGCTTATATATAAAATGAATTGTAGTTTACAAAATTGCGGAAAACTGCAAATGAAATAGCTAGCATAGGATAAGAAAGTTGTGGAAGAGATCTCCTTTCCCTTACCCTGATGAGTATAATTAGAATACTTCGGCTCGAGGTGACTTGCAATTGGAATTGCATTTTGCTTCAAGTTTTATAAAATGGTGACTATTCTTCAAAGACACCATGTTAGGGTATGCTCTGACTATATACTTGTGCAACCCTAAATACTGAGATGAAAAGTGTTTTAAATGAATAATTCCTTGTTCTTGGGTAGACACAAAATGCTGGAGTAACTCAGCGGGACAGGCAGCATCTCTGGAGAGAAGGAATGGGTGACAATTCGGGTCGGGTCCTCTCCAGAGATGCTACCTGACCCGCTGAGTTACTCCAGCATTTTGAGATACCTTCAATTTGTACCAGCATCTGCAGTTATTTTCCTGAAATAACTTGGTCATTGTTGTGGGCTTGATTGAATAACTGATGTTGTTAAAGCAAAATATTTGGTCTATATTTCCATGAAAATCTGAATATAAAATGGTTGGCTCAGTAACCTCTAAGTCAGCAAGGTTTTGTTTTTATTTATTTACTATTGGAGAATATAAACTGTGGCTAAGTGTCATATGAACCCACCACTTGAAATTCTAGGAAGCTGTGCCAAGTGCTGACAAAAAGGTATTTTGCCTGAATGTATTTTGATTTTTGCAGCTATATGGCTGGAGAAAGTATCTCTTAGATTTGTACTAAATGTCTCGTCTGTATGATAAACTCCCAATTCCAGTTGTGACATGCAGCCAAAGCATAAAAACTCTTTCCCCAAAGGAAGAGAAAAAATGCACGTCAGTTTTGTGACTGAGGCCAAAGATCAGATTCATTTCCCACACTCAACAAAGTAATTTAAGGAGATGAGAGAAAAGAAAATTGAGGAGAAGCAAAAAATGGCAATGTTAGATAAGAAAAATGTAGAATTTGGATCTGTGGAGTTTATTTTTACAGGAAGTAGCAGAGATCAGTTGCTTTATAATAAATGGGTTGGTAAGGGGAAAGTGTAGAGTTAAAGACATTTATAACTAGTACTGGATCATAATTTATCCAAATATAAAGGCCAAAGAGCAAAAGAGATGACAAGTTCATAAGCCTCCATGATGTGATGCCCCAAAGAAGCAGTAGTAGTTTGTCATTTGGACAAATCATGATCCAGTACCAGTTTCCTAGTAGCATGGACTCTGTGATTAAACTTCCAGCCATGCAGTAAGAGTTAAGAGCATTGTGTAGTATCAGGATCCCTATTGGAACTATATGATAGCTGTGTGAAGTGCTACCAAATGAATATTGTCAATGAACACAATGTATTTTATAACTGACAACAGATAAATTATCACTCAGAACCTCACAAAGATAATTATTGATCCAGTCAAATGTGACTGAGACCATAGTGTCATTAGTTTAGTTGTGCCAGCTGCAACTGAAATAATATTTTTAGATTTTAGAGATACAATGGGGAAGCAGGTCCTTCGGCCCACCAAGTCCACGCCGACCAGCAATCACCTCATACATTAATACTATCCCACACATTAGGGAAAATTTACAATATACAAAAGCCAATTTAACCTACAAACCTGCACGTCTTTGGTGTGTTGCAGGAAACCGGAGCACCGGGAGAAATCCCACCTTTCCTAAAGAAAAGTCTAAAGTCCACTTTGATAATTTGAAGTAGTAGGTTTATCTCACTATTACTGAGCAGCCAGGCACTTTAAAGACACTGAGGAAGTAATCCAAGATAGTTGTTTCATTAACAATCTCAAAGTGGGTAAAACTTTTGTGGGAAAATTTACATGGAAGGTGAGGCTGCAAAATTGTAGAAAAGAGGGAGGGGAATGACAATGAAAACTGAAAGTTAAAAGGGGAGGGATTCCTTTGGTGAAATTTTGCTGGGTGGCAATGAGCATCTAGGGTTCAAAGTTAAACAGTGGTGACCTTTTGCTTACTACTGAACCACATGCAAATTGGCATAGTTTATTATAGTTTTATTATCATGTATACTGATATATCACAAAAATCTTTGTTTTGCATGCTATCCAGGCAGATCATAATACACACAAGAGCATGCATCAGGCAGTACAAACGAGAAAATAGAGTGCAGAATATAGTTACAGCTTCAGAGAAAGTGCTTTTTTTTAAAAAGTACAAAGACTGCAATGAGGTAGTTTGGAAGATCGGGAATCTATCCTTGGCATATGAGAGGAATATTCAAGAGTCTGATAACAGCATGGAGGAAGCTGTTCTTTTCATCTCCTGTCAGATGGGAGAAGAGAGAATGACCAGGAGTCCAGCGTTCCTTGATTTTGTTGGCTGCTTTCCTGAGGAAGCATGACATATAGATGAAGTCGATTGGGGAGGGAGAAGGCTGATTTTGTGTGATGGACTGGGCTACATTCACAACTCTGCAATTTCTTGTGGTTCCTATACCAAGCTGTGGCGCACTTGGATAGGATGCTTTCCATGGTGCATTTGTAGAGATTGGTAAAGGAGGGAATGGACAGATGGTGTTTTGAGTCAGGATTGAAGAAGGGTCCCGACCTGAAATATCGTCTGTTCATTCCCTCCACAAGTGCGACCTGACCCATTGCATTCCTCCAGCATTTTGTGTTTTGCTCAGGATTCCAGCTGTCCTTTTACTACTTTGAAGTCTAATCTCGCGAGATAAACCATAGGCACTTTCACAAAGTTCGTGTTAATTATAGTTGATTATTCTTCAATTGTCTTTGTTTCCTTTATTTTCTTCTAGTCTAGCCAAGGTTCTCCATCAAACGTCTGGATTATTCAGGATGCATCCCTTTGAAATTTTTTAATTTGAATCTTAGTATTTCCAATTGTTGAGATCAACATTTAACCCGGAACTTTGCACATATATGAATAAAGATGGGGTGCTCTTACTGTGTTCTGGAGACTGTAATGGTATTTTGTGTTTTTCAGGCTGTCCCTTTATATCCGCAATGGTCTGTTACATGCAACCAGGAAGTTAAAAGCTAATATGGTGGTCGGTGCTGCAACCATACGGTATAGACGGTCTCTGCATTTGTTTGAGCAATTCAGGATTAGGTCTAGAGTAAGTTGGTATTTTGTATTTAACATGGGACAACAAAGAATTGGGCAGGGTTGCCATTTTTAATTTTCATAGTGGATAAGTAATTAAGTGTCAAACTAAAAAAAAGGTGAGTGAGCAGAGATCAATAGAAGTTTGAAATAGTAACATTGCTGGAAACATTCAGCAGAAATGTTAATCACAAAAACTGAAACAGTAAACTGTTCAGGTTCAAGACCCTTCAGCAGAATTGGACCCAATGCCTGTGACATCTATCTATATACTAAAACTGTTGTTTGTTTGTTTGTTCCTGAACTACAGCCAAAATGGTACATGATAGCGCAACAATTTTAGGCCCACCTTACTCACCATCCCTTTGGTGCTAATGGAAGAAGTTTCATTGAAATCGGTGTTATATTTTTTTAAGTTATTCACATTTTAAAGTTTAAATCTGTCTCCTAGGGAGGGTGGGGGGTGGAGGATAAGGGGGGGTTGAGGGGGATGGAGGGGGAGGGGGTTCTGCACCAATGCAGGAGAGGTTTGGGCCCAGTGGGTCCACTTGGTCTAGTTAACTCTATTTCTCTCCATGTTTAGTTTATTATTAGCATGTGTACTAAGGCACAGTAAAAACCTTTTTTGCATGCTAACCAAACAGATCAGATATACTGTTGGCAAACTCATGTACAGTAGATGGAGCAAAGATAACTGCTATATTGTAGGATGTTTTTATTTCATATTTCCAGCATCCGCAGTTTTTGTTCCAATCTAATGGGCTTTATTAGATTCCCATTAAATAGATTTGGGAGGATGGAGATAACAATTTTAAATGTTATGAATGGCAGTAAGTGCTTTTCCTTGCCAACATATGCTCTAAACTCCCATTTCCTTGAATTCCTTCGAGCAAGCGTTATAGAGGTTTCTCATTAGATTGGAAATCCTCCCTTACAAAATATAAGGACTGCATACATTTTGTGGGGTTAGAAAAGGAATTTCCTGATATTTTTCCCCCAAACTGATTTGTCATCTTTATCTGGCTTTCACCCTGATATAAATGGTGATTCATTATGTTTTACAGTTAAACATGGCAGGTTAGATGAATCAGAGAAGCCAGGCAAGTTGATATTGTATGTTCAATATTACATTGTATTCAGGCTAAATCAGGATATTTGTTTTTGTATAAGAGCTTCATAATGCATTTATTTCTGTACACTTTCTGTTACATACTTGCCTGATACGCTTGTTGCAAACGCGATCTCTCCAATATACAATGGAAGTCTGGCTTGTTCAGTATAAAACAAGGATAACCACAAGAAGATCACTCTTAGCTTAGAAATCTATTGCAAATGTAATGAAAATGTTGTATTCCTATCATTGAAGAAGCTTTGTGTGAATGTACTTTCAAAGAACTAGCCAGGATTTCAGGAAGCCATGCAGGGTATAAAATTTTCATTTGATATCCATTGGGGTTATGAGTGCACGTATACATACAGCCTTGTATCTGTTGGTGAAGAATGTGAGGTGTTCTCTTTCAAGCATATAATGGGTATATTGGACAACATTAGGAACATCTGGAATCAGATTTGATTACCTTTTCCTTGTGATGGGCACAGCAAAAGAAACTGGAAACAAATGTCAAGAATTGAGATTTGTTGAGATTTTAATGTAATCTTACACCAAAATCAGTACAAGATTTCAGACTGGTGTTTGACTGCTCTTTCACTGTCTGTTGACTCACTTATCCCTGTTTCTGCGATCCATTGTAAAATGCATTGTAAAATGCATTGTAAAATACCCTACAAGTAAGATGTGGACATGTTTAAGATAATCCGACTAAAATAGTTACAGTTTAATTGTTCAATGAATTAAATTTCTAAACTGAAAGGTGTTTTTGAATATTCAGAACAGGCAAAAAGGCTCTTTGTATTTGTATATACTTTTGACACCTTACTGCATGACATCTTAGGTGTAATGACTGTGCTCAGAAGTTCTATTGGTTGGTTTTATCACAAGAACAAATGTTTATTTAGAGCCTTTTCATTTCTCCCCGGACATTTCCATATTTTCTATATCCTATGTAATAAATTGGAAACCCAGTCCTTGTTTCTGGTTAGGCGAATGTAATTTTAGATCTATAAAATAACTGAGCAGCTGACCTTTTGATTATGTTGTTTGAGGGAATTAATGTGAGTAACTGGACACGCAGATGTTGTCCACATTTCAATTATTGCCAGAGCATCAATCAGAACACGTGACCAGACAAACTACAGCTTATTTTGTGTCTTGTCCAAAATGCAGTTATGTCATTGTGTTTTTATTCCTCGGTTGTCTCCTGATTAACTTCAACTGAGTTTGCATAATTGTACCAAAGTTCATAATCCATGAACATACCATGATCCGCACAAATGTGTAAGTTTTAAGTACAGAACTTCATAGCATCTGTAAATACAATGAATAGCTTTACCTGTCTGTTATAGGAAGTGTTGCATCACAATATAATACAATACAATACAAAATTTATTGTCATTGTGCAGTGTACAAGTACAGACACAACGAAATGCAGTTAGCATCTTAACCAGGGTGCATGCGATGGAATAGTAAAACATATAATATATACAGTAATTCAGTAGCGGTAGTGGAAATTCCGGTGAGCGAGATCAGTCACTGATGGGAGGAGTGCCCGTGGTGGGGGGGGGGGATGGCAGCAATCACCGAAACGCAGAGTTAAGTAAGGTAACGACCGCAGGAATGAAGCTGTTCCTGAACCTGCAGGTCTGGGAACAGAGAGACCTGTAGCGCCTCCCAGATGGGAGGAGGGTAAACAATCTGTGGTTGGGGTGAGAGCTGTCCTTGACGATGCAGCGCGCCCTTCGCAGACATCGCCTACTCTGGATAGACTCAATGGAGGGGAGTGAGGAACCGGTGATGCGTTGGGCAGTTTTCACCACCCTCTGCAGTGCTTTCCGGTCGGAGACAGAGCAGTTGCCATACCATACTGTGATACAGTTAATAAGGATGCTCTCGATAGTGCAGCGGTAGAAGTTCACCAGAATCTGAGGAGACAGATGGACCTTCTTTAGTCTCCTCAGGAAGAAGAGACGCTGGTGAGCCTTCTTGATCAGTGTCGAGGTATTGTGGGTCCAAGAGAGGTCATCAGAAATGTTGACACCCAAGAACTTGAAACTGGAAACACGCTCCACCTCCATCCCGTTAACATGGATGGGGGTGTGCGTACCACCCCTAGTCCTTCTGTAGTCCACAATGAGCTCCTTGGTCTTCTTGGTGTTAATGCATATTTTCATGAGCACAGGGCAAGGTTGCAATTGTGAGGTTCAAGGAAACATTGAATTCAGTTATAGCTCCCATGCTGTGTCATAGGGATATGTATGTAAAAAAACAAACGCTAATAATTGCATCTGAATGTGCTAATTTGGGGGGTGGGTTGGTGTGTGTTGGGGGGGCGGAGACGGGACGGGGGGACTGAACTCTAAATTAAAAATATCTGTATAGGAGGAGTCTGGGATACAGGAGAAGTGGAACTGGGGCGGAGATGTAGTGAGGTCACTAGCTGGGAGTTAAGTGCTCCTGGCAGCAGAATCATGAATAAGTGAGCCATTGAGAGGAGAAATGCATTCAAAATCAGTATTGTTCGTGGATTTCAAATGTGACCACTCTCGCTTCTCATCTGTTCCTTTCAATGGATCTTGGTCTCCCATCTCAAAGAGTAGATTGCAGATTTTACAAGTACTGATTCCATTCGGATTTACAAAATGAATGCACCACATTCTTCCACCAACAGTGACAGACCCATATCCATAACTGCTTCAGCTAGGCAATACATAAAATAAGGCAGTAAATAGGAGCAGGAGGCCATTTGTCCCTTCTACTTGTTTCAGGCCCAACATGGCTGATCAGTCACTTCACTGCCCTGTTCTTGTATTGTCTCCATATGTTTAGCATTTTTAAAAAGTCTTCCTTTCCCTTATATACAGTTTTAATTAATGCTTATTGCATTAAATGTTGTAAGTTCTCTCAGGCAGAATTTTGGACAGAAAGAATCTAATCTTTGGCTGTACACAATGCATTCACAGTTCCAGTGTGCATCAAATAGAAATTTCATCACCTTTTATGGCTTTCTGAAACACTGATTAGTTATTTGATATATTCATACAGCTATAGCTTCTACAATGAAAGGAATACAAAATCTTTATTACATTTTCAGTAGATATACTAAGCTAAGTGTGATCTCTTTCTGACCATGCTTGTATTGTACTGAACAATGAGTCTGACTTCTATTGTGTAAGGTGTGAAATTATCTTTAACAAGTTTTTCAGATGAGTCATTACTGGAAGTAACAGAATCAAATCCATTTCACTCTTGGTTCATGGTCTTGTCAGACTTGCCAAAAATAACTAAATTGATAGTCTTCCATCTTCATCCTACCATTGGATTTGAAATCTCATTGAAAAGAACTTTATGGCCGCCTCCTGCACCTATTGTCTATTTACATAGATGGAAATTTTATTGTCCCTGTCTCTGTTTTGGTTACAATCTTCTCAAAAGTGCTTTGCAATGGCAGTTCATTCATGTACAGATTGTATATGCTCTGCTTGGGGAACAGATAAGGCAATAATAGGGTTACTGCTCTAGTGTCTAAATTATGCAAATGCACATTTAAACAGCATGGACAGTTATCAGGCTAAGTGCTTGGCGCACAAATAGCAATAACCTTATTTATAATAAGTGAAATGAAATTTTCCACCAAGACCAAGCAGCACATATCACTGACCAGAACATATCACTGACCAGAACATTTAACATTAACACTTTGACTTCTATCAATCTCGTCTCAATAAATATTTGGTAAAGGAGTTATTTCAGTATCTGATTACAAGGGTAATAATAAAAAATAACAACTGAATGTAAGTAGGTCTCCACAGTGGCACAGCAGTAGAGCTGTTGCCTCACAGCACCACAGACCCGGGTTCGATCCTGTCGATTGGTGCCGTCTGTGCGGAGTTTGTACATTCTCCCCATGACCTTGTGGGTTTTCTCTGGTTTCTTCCTATATTCCAAAGGCGTACAGGTTTGTAGGTTAATTGGCTTCTGTAAATTGCCCCTAGTGTCTAGGATGGTATAGCATAGAACTAGTGAGTGCATGATCGATGATCAGTATGGACTCTGGGCCAAAGGCCTTGTTTCCACGCTGTGTCTCTAAACTAAACTAGGTGATAAATACTGTGTTTAGGTCTACCCATTCACTCTCACTACAGCCAGCTGAAGTATATTTATTTATTCAGTGTTTTTCCTGCCTAGGTGCTCACGTACGCATCTGCTCAGCATTTGTATTTCAACCTCCATATTCATCAGCTTGCCTTTCTGCTCCTGATGCTTTCTTTTCCAAGTGTTTCTGAGATTATTTCCCGTCAGTTGTTTCTTATCCATGTGTCCATTACAATTGTTACTGAGCTTCCTTGCTTGCCTGCCTATTCGGATGCTTCCTGACGAAGGAGATAGCACAAAGAAAGAAGTGAAGAGTAAAAAATGGAGAAGGATTATTAGTGAAATTTGAAGAATGCACATATTTGCAACAATTGGTAACTTTAAAGTGACAGGTCTCATTAAACACAGTGTCTCCTTTTTTAAGTTGAATAAAACTTAGCATTGCATATTACACAAGTTCTGTTCTTGCAAAACAATATTATGCAATCCAACATACTAATATTTTGGTGACAGTTCGTGTAGTTTGAATTAATGAACCTTGTACAATGGGGGAGACAGTCACTTTCCTTTGTCAAATAAACATTTGTTCATTAGGTAAACCCAGCTGTGAATTTTACTTGTCCATTTGCCACCTATGTCCTCTGATTAAAATGTGTAATATACAATTCTGAGCACTGTGTAAACTGAATATCCACCAGATTATAACTCAATTACGAGTTTATCCAGTAAAGCGCTGCAGGTGAATTACAACCACCATTGTCGCAGGTGCTATTACGTTCAACTGAAGGCAATGTGTCTCAAAGGCAGGGAGGATAAATGAATCCGTAGCTTTTTCCATCAAATGTGTTAACAAGTTTCTGCTGTCAGTCTGACTTTGATTTTCATCCACTTATCTCATATTGATTCTCTGTGCTTTGCAGCATTGTACTTTCATAAACTCATCAAGTTATTTACATCAGTTTTAAATGCAGTTGCATCGTGTAATTTAAAAATTAACTCCTTAAAAGAGATTTTATCCTCCAGGCTGGAGGGGAAAAATCAAAACCCAACAAACTGCAGATGGTGGGAATCTAAAGGGTTGGGTGTGACATGCTGGAAATTCTCAGCACATCAGCCAGAGAGAAGCTGAAGTAATGAAAGGTAATTGAATATAAACATTTACTCTCTTTCTTCACGTTACCTGACCTTCCGAAAAAGAAAATAAATCCCACTTAGCGGTTTTCTGAAAAGTTAGTCGAGACTGATTTCAAGAATATGTAGCTATTCACTTTCTATTTTATTGACATTTTAAAATCTGTCTTTTTCCTATTCATTTTGCTGTTGGTACACAAAATTAGATTTTCCATGTCCTATCACCTGGCAAGATACTTCATACTCCATGCATTGAATTAAACAAATAGCACAGTATACCACTGAACATAACCTTGCTTCAACCTCTACTTTTAGTCTAGCCCTGGCTGGTTTTTTAAATTTCCCAATTTGTTTTAGAATCCAGAAAATCTTATCTGCCTGGGACCTGAATATATCGAACAATTAAATATCCACATTTCTTTATGGAGAACTCTGAAGATACAGAACCTTCTGAAATTCCTTAAAATTAAAAGTAGCTTCTTATCCTGACATTGAGTCCTAGTTCTAGACTGTAACCAGAGGAAATAGGATCTACCTTCTGAAAACCATTAATTTTTATTTTGAGCAAGTCGCATCTCATTCTTCTAATCGCCCATATTCTGTACCCATTCCCTCTTAGTTCTATGCCATTCAACCCCATATCCCGGGAATCAATGTTACTGCAGGCTCTTAATTTTCTAGCACATTATCAGATTTGAAATGTAGACCCCATGACAAGTTGAACAGCCCAGTCATTGCTGATTATTGATTTGTCTCACCAATTCGGTGCTATATTTCAGGCAGTCGCCATTGATGCCAGTATAGATTTTACATTACAATAGCTGAATGTAAAAACTGATCCCATAATAAAGGTTGAGGCTTGAAGGTAAAGCTTGAATTTGAACTGAAAACCAATCCTGGGCTAGTCACACCCACACTATGATAGGATACCAAAACTATTCTGTTTTAAAATTAGCTTTTAAAGTAAACGATGGCTGACTTTCAGGTCATTTGGATTTTTGGATGACCAGCAATATGAAAATCATGTCCTTCCTTTTAAAAATTGCAATGCTAAGTAGAGTCAATAAGAGCTTTCACACTGGGTTGATTTTTAGATCACCTTTCGTAGCTGATATAGAGCAGCACCAGATAAAACTGTGACATTCATAGTAAACATTGGAGGCAGTGTTCACGCCAGAGCTATACAATAGACCAGCAGTCTCCAAACTGTGGCCCGCGGACCACATCCGGCCCGCCACAAGATTTTATCCGGCCCGCAGCAAGCACTTTCTGTGCTGCGGGTTCTGTGGTAGCGTGGGAACATTTTTTTTAGCGCCCTCTATGAATGGTGGTTTATTGTCACGTGTTCACTGCACAGTGGAATTATTTTAGCCTAGATCACACGTGCACAGATCACCACCATATTTTGGCGCCGTTTACAAAAGTGCAAAGTCGGGTCGGCGCGTTGGATGTACTGGAGCGGCTCCCGATCCAGGCAAGCCCCAGGCTGCTGCAGGGCCTCCTCCGTCGCCCTCGACTGGGTCGGCCCGTTGATCGATATCCCTCTCCTCGCCCGACCGACCGCCTGTGTGTCCCGGGGGAAACGCCTTCTGCAGCCGACCTTGCAGGCGCTGTAGGCATTACCCCTCTCCAACTGGCCCATTCATTGTGTCTGTTGTCGCCAGCGGCTCCCTCCTCGGTTCTCCGGTCTTCAGGGCCGATCTCGGCAGTTTCCAAACTTGCACGTCAGGTAGGCTATCAAGTTGAGGGCTTGTATGCAGCTGCCGACTTAATAATAATTTAAAATTTTAATGATTTCTTAGCAGAGTGCCCATCCGTGAGTCACTGCAACGATGACACATGTGGTCATTCCGCCATTATATGATATTTCTATACTGTCTGCATGCCCACTGGTGGTCACTGTATTTTTTTCTGTTTTTTAAATAGTTGTATACCTACGGTATATATATATATATTTCAAGCTCTTTTAAAAAATTGAATATTATTTATTTGTTGCCATATAAACCTCATTAAATTTATAAAACTGACATTTCTTTATTCTTTCCTACTGCCTGCAAAAATGTGCCAAATATATAATGTGGCCTTCATGCTGAAAGGTTTGGAGACCCCTGCAATAGACAATAGGTGCAGGAGTAGGCCATTCGGCCCTTTGAGCCAGCACTGCCATTCACCGTGATTATGGCTGATCATGCACAATCAGTACCCCGTTCCTGCCTTCTCCCCATATCCCTTCACTATCATTACGAGCTCTATCTAACTCTCTCTTGAAAGCATCCAGAGAATTGGTCTCCACTGCCTTCTGAGGCAGAGAATTCCACAGCTTCACAACTCTGTGAAAGATTTTTTCCTCATCTCTGTTCTAAATGGCCTACCCCTTATTCTTAAACTGTGACCCCTGGTTCGGGACTCCCCCAACATCAGGAACATGCTTCCTGCCTCTAGCGTGTCCAATCCCTTAATAATTTTATGTTTCAATAAGATCCCCTCTCATCCTTCTAAATTCCAGAGTGTATAAGCCCAGTCGCTCCAGTCTTTCAACGTATGACAGTCCCGCCATTCTGGGAATTAACCTTGTGAACCTACGCTGCACTCCCTCAATAGCAAGAATGTCCTTCCTCAAGTTTGGAGATCAAAACTGCACACAATACTCCAGGTGTGGTACAATCCGAAAACTTGGATCAAATGAAAGCTTACTTAGCTTTGACACACTTGCTCTTGAATAGTGATGGACAATGAAACAGCATCCACCAGGAGGAGGCTCTGTTAACATCTCCATCCTTTTACGTTGAAGCCCAGTGGGTGAATGCATTTGCAACTATATTCTGCCCCATGAACCGAGTGAATGATTTATTCAGCCACTTAAGGTCAAAATCATCACTGAAACAGTCTTCAGTCAATTTAGTTTATTCTGCATTTCAAGAAATAGCTGAATGCATGGGTTACAGCACCATCCCAACCATAGTATTAAAGATATGTCTTGAAGAACCAGTCACTTCAACCGTAAAAGCATTTTTCAAAAGGATTTGAGATGCATCGTGCCTACAAAAGCAAGAATGTATCAATGTAATTACCACCCCATCTGTTTACTATCAAAAGTCTTAAGTGATGGATTATTGCCAGCAATGCTATCAAATGGCTCCTGTCAGTGACCTGCTCACTGATGCCTACTTGGCTTCTGTTTGAACCACACAGCCCCAGACTACTTCACAGCCTTAGTACATAAAAAAGTTAAATGAGACTGACTACTCTTACAGCATTAGCTGATTGTGAATGATTGCAAAGAGTCCTACTGATGATTTCAGAGAATCCTATTGTAGCTAATGGGTATATGGGAAAACTGAGCAGGAAGAGCTAAACAACATTCAACTTTGGCCATACAAGTATGCAGGCGATGACCACCTCTCGTAAGAGAAAGTACAAGTACCTTCCCAAGATATTCAAAGGAATTACCATTGTCATATTCCTGCCCTCTTTACCTCAGTCTGTCAATATCTTTGGAGGAAGTGATTGAGCTGGGTGCAAACATTTGGAGGACACGTGGATATGAATGGAGAGGGCTTGGAGGGATATGGGCCAGGTGCTGACAAATTGGTCTATTTTAGATGGGGCATCTTGGTTGGCATGGACAAATTGGGCCAAGGGGCCTGTTCTTGTGCTGTATGATTCTATGGGGGATGGTGGTGTGACTGGAATATTGGTAATTAAAGTTGACCAGAACATTAACTGAATCAACCACATGAATACCCATGGTATGAGAGGAGATTAGAGGCTCGGTATTGTGTAGCATAGACCAGACTTCCCAACAACCATCCTAAAGTTGTCAAACAACTTCTTCTTCACTGAGGAAGATACACACAATCTCCCAAATGTTCTAGGGGCCGGAGAACCTAGGGTGATGGAGGAACTGAAGGAAATCCACATTAGGCAGGAAATGGTTTTGGGTAGACTGATGGGACTGAAGGCTGATAAATCCCCAGGGCCTGATGGTCTGCATCCCAGGGTACTTAAGGAGGTGGCTTTAGAAATAGTGGAAGCATTGGAGATCATTTTTCAATGTCCTATAGATTCAGGATCAGTTCCTGTGGATTGGAGGATAGCAAATGTTATCCCACTTTTTAAGAAAGGAGGGAGAGAGAAAACGGGTAATTATAGACCAGTTAGTCTGACATCAGTGGTGGAGAAGATGCTGGAGTCAATTATAAAAGACGAAATTGCTGAGCATTTGGATAGCAGTAACGGGATCATTCCGAGTCAGCATGGATTTACGAAGGGGAAATCATGCTTGACAAATCTACTGGAATTTTTTGAGGATGTAACTAGGAAAATTGACAGGGGAGAGTCAGTGGATGTGGTGTACCTCGACTTTCAGAAAGCCTTCGACAAGGTCCCACATAGGAGATTAGTGGGCAAAATTAGGGCACATGGTATTGGGGGTATGGTACTGACATGGATAGAAAATTGGTTGACAGACAGAAAGCAAAGAGTGGGGATAAATGGGTCCCTTTCGGAATGGCAGGCAGTGACCAGTGGGGTACCGCAAGGTTCGGTGCTGGGACCCCAGCTATTTACGATATACATTAATGACTTAGACGAAGGGATTAAAAGTACCCTTAGCAAATTTGCAGATGATACTAAGCTGGGGGTAGTGTGAATTGTGAGGAAGATGCAATAAGGCTGCAGGGTGACTTGGACAGGTTGTGTGAGTGGGCGGATACATGGCAGATGCAGTTTAATGTAGATAAGTGTGAGGTTATTCACTTTGGAAGTAAGAATAGAAAGGCAGATTATTATCTGAATGGTGTCAAGTTAGGAGGAGGGGGAGTTCAACGAGATCTGGGTGTCCTAGTGCATCAGTCAAGGAAAGGAAGCATGCAGGTACAGCAGGTAGTGAAGAAAGCCAATGGAATGTTGGCCTTCATAACAAGAGGAGTTGAGTATAGGAGCAAAGAGGTCCTTCTACAGTTGTACCGGGCCCTGGTGAGACCGCACCTGGAGTACTGTGTGCAGTTTTGGTCTCCAAATTTGAGGAAGGATATTCTTGCTATGGAGGGCGTGCAGCGTAGGTTCACTAGGTTAATTCCCGGAATGGCGGGACTGTCGTATGTTGAAGGGCTGGAGCAATTAGGCTTGTATACACTGGAATTTAGAAGGATGAGGGGGGATCTTATTGAAACATATAAGATAATTAGGGGATTGGACACATTAGAGGCAGGAAACATGTTCCCAATGTTGGGGGAGTCCAGAACAAGGGACCACAGTTTAAGAATAAGGGGTAGGCCATTTAGAACGGAGATGAGGAAGAACTTTTTCAGTCAGAGAGTGGTGAAGGTGTGGAATTCTCTGCCTCAGAAGGCAGTGGAGGCCAGTTCGTTGGATGCTTTCATGAGAGAGCTGGATAGAGCTCTTAAGGATAGCGGAGTGAGGGGGTATGGGGAGAAGGCAGGAACGGGGTACTGATTGAGAGTGATCAGCCATGATCGCATTGAATGGCGGTGCTGGCTCGAAGGGCTGAATGGCCTACTCCTGCACCTATTGTCTATTGTCTATTGTCTACCACAATGAGCACAACTCTAAGAACACTCAGAAAGCTCAAAGTCATACAACGAAAGCAACTTGTTTGAGTGGTACACTTTCTATCATTTTAAACATTTCCTTGTGACTACACTATATTTCCTGCAAAATACACTTTAGACAAAATTTATTTGGCAGCATTTCCCAAACCAGTGACCTCCATGGCCCAGAAAATGAAGAGCAACAGACAGCGTCAAGACCGTCATGATTACACAGACAACCAGCTTAAGAAACGACAGGGGCACTAGCTGATGAGAGGTTTCACAATATAAGCCAAAACTTCATCAAGCTAGTTATGCCAAGTCGAGAATGTTTCATTGTCTTATATACCGGCAACAGAACAATGGAATTCTTACTTGCTCCATCTTAACAGACTCATTAATACAATAACTTGCAAATATATGGGTGTTAAAACTGTATTGACATAGAGTCATACAGCACCGAAATAGACCCTTCTGCCAAACTTGTCCATGTCGACCAAGATGACTGCAGTCTCATTTGCCTGCATTTGGTCCACATACCTCTCAATCTTTCCTATCCATTGTGTGATGACAAGGCTAATAACCATAAAATACATTAAATGTCTCACTAAATTACTGAAAAGACCAAGGAGAATATTCTGGGCTGGTGGAAGATGCCAACAGACTAGACAGTTGTGCAAAAAAAGTGGCAAATGGGGAGGTGTGCATTAATACAAGGAACCCAAGGGAATGTGCAATGAAAGAGAGGGTTTAATTGTCATATGCACCGACAATGGAACAATGAAATTCTTACTTGTAGCGGAACTGTTAACACAATACTCATAACATAAAACAAAACAAAAATCAATAAATTAAAGACCTCAATGTTAGTGCAACCAACAGGATAATAAGAAATGTGGGGGAACAAAGGAAACTTTCTGCATTTGATGGCCAGATTCTTAGACTGTCAAATTTATCACACTTTTTATGGCTGTGATTGCCATTGAGTCCTCATTGCCGGTGTGGAATAAGTGTTATTCCTAACATCTAACCATTTGCAACGTGTGATGAAAAATACCTGTGCTGCCTCTCTAAAAACATTCTAGAGCCATCACTACAGCTATAGTAGCATTCAGTTGCGTGACACAAGTCTTAAAGAGGTAGCAGCCTTCAAGCAATAACTACTGTTCCCAACCAATATTACATGTATACATTTTGCAGACATTCTTTTCAAATTGTGTTGTCAATTACATGGGAGAGTTGTTGGAATAGAGAGATTGGTAGTTTACAAAGCTCTCAGAATTGGATTGCTGCTTTCGATATGGTTCTCGGGCAATGTTGCATTATATTTTCATTTATTATTGTAGGAGCAAGTGTGACACCTTGTAGTAGCAAGACTTAAATATCCAAATACTGTGATCTACAACTAAGTGCCACACCTAGATCAAGCATTGCTGTGTTGCAAATCTGTCTCACTTTGTGACTTTGTTAGACTTTGTGACTTTCTTTGCACACCATTGCTACCCTATCTTACAATTCAATCCTCAAGAGTTAATTGGAGACACAAGGAACTGCAGATGCTGGAATCTTGAGTAAAACACAAAGTGTTGTATTAATTCAGCAGGTCAGGCAGCATCTGTGGAGGGAACAGGCGGGTGATGTTTTTGGCCGGGACCATACTTCAGACTGATTGGAGGGGGAGGGGGAGGGGAAGAAAGCTGGAAAAGAGGTGGGGGAGGGAGAGGGGAGGGGTACAAAGACTGATGTGATAGGTGGATACAGGTGTGGTGGACATTTGATTGGCAGATGGGTAGAAAGGCTAGAAAAGGAGATGAAAAATATGTCAATGAGATTTAAATTATTTTGCATCGTTATCAACAGCTGTTTCTTCAAGATTATTCCACTTACAGCTGATGAACATTTGTAATGATTTTCATTACAATTGCTGTTTGGTTCAGCAAGACCTCTTCACGGAGCATCTTTGGTTATTGATTTCAGGGACTTTGCAGGAAAAGAACTCCAGACCATGTTTTGTTTAAAATATCTCCAGTCTTCAAGATTAATCAAACACCTCCTTTCATTTTGTTCTACTGTTTTCCTTAAACATTATTCAGCTCGCCCATCCTCGGGCTGCCTCAGAGGAATATTGGCTGCACTATATTTCATCATCCCTGTCTAATATAGTATGTCTAATATTTAATGTTGATATTCTATTCTAGATTTTTTTTCTTACTTTAAGCTCCTGACCAAATAATTTATGTTTCAAGGGGAAGTTTGAATCTAAAGCTTAAATCTGCACTGAGTTCAAGGATTAGAGTAACAATGTTCTGGCCTTATCTTGAGTTAAACTTGAGTCCACCTTGGGCAAGTGGAATCATCCCTCCTGTGGCAACACCATCACTATTTTCTTGCTGAAATATGTGTTCTCTCTCCAACAGATCCTTTGCTGGGATGAAAAGGCATTTTATATCGAGCAGGAGTTCATCTCCTGCAAGGACAGCTTTGTGTGTGCCACCATGCTGTGTCGACAGAATGTACTGTACAGCACCCCAGATAAGTTACTGCAGCTCCTGTGCAAGCGGAAGGTAGAATGCCCAGATTTTCCTGAAGAGGTACTGTTATGGACTAAGTACAACCAAGCTAGCAGTGCAAGGCTAAGAGCGTAGTGATCTCTTCAGCAAGACCAAACTGTTCTAGGCAAGGAACCAAGGATGGTATAGATATCTAGTGATAATAGTAGCAGTGGATCACTTTAATGTTGACATTCTGCTCAAGGAATTTTTTTATCTTTTAAGCTCCTGACCAAATTATTTATTTTATGTTTCAAGGAAAAGCTTGGATTCACATGCGTGAATTTATTATAAATCAGTGACACTGGATGGCACATATCTTTAAAATTGTATTTATGCAAATTTTGTTTTGTGAGCTCTTTATTGTTAAATGCATTCATGTAATTTATTGACTTGAAATTATATTCATATTTGTTTGATGGAGATGATCATCAATATATAATTAAAATAGCTGTATCTGGCTTATCTTCCCTCAAAGTCCAGTGTAATCCTTTTGCCTGCGATGTCTGCCATTCCTTGCAGTGACTTTTCACGAGAACAATGACATCAAATGACAGTAAGAGAGAAAGTGCACCAAGACCATCAGCTGTCACCTGAATACTTTTCATATCAGTTCGACTACCTGATTTTAACTTTCACAGACCTGGCTACACCCCTGCCATAGCATGGCTATTTAAAATTCAGTTAGTAGATCCTGGTTTACAATTATAAAGTGTCTCCAACATGTTTGGTAGTTAATTTTCATCGGACACTAAGGTATTTACCGCAGGCCCCATGGGAGTAGGTAAACCTTTAAGTTTTTGGTAAGAACCTTTTGGACCCAGGAGACACATTCACATCCACATAAACCGTTCTCCGGCTGTGATTTAGTTTAGAGATACAACATGGAAACGTGCCCTTCGGCCCACTGAGTCAATCACCTGTTTACACTTGTTCTATGTTATCCCACTTTTGCATCCACTTGGAGCAATTTACAAAGGCCAATTAAGGCGTGAATTGTCCAAGATAGACTGGCGATTGATGCTGAAAGGGTTGACGGTGGACATGCAATGGAAGGCATTTAAAGGTCGCATGGATGAACTACAACAAGTGTTCATCCCAGTTTGGCAAAAGAACAAACCAGGAAAGGTAGTGCATCCGTGGCTAACAAGGGAAATCAAGGATAGTATTAAAACAAAAGATGAAGCATACAGATTAGCCAGAAAAAGTAGCATACCAGAGGACTGGGAGAAATTCAGAGTCCAGCAGAGGAGGACAAAGGGCTTAATTAGGAAAGGGAAAATAGATTATGAGGGAAAACTGGCAAGGAACATAAAAACAGACTGCAAAAGCTTTTATAGATATGTCAAGAGAAAAAGATTAGTTAAGGCAAATGTAGGTCCCTTGCAGTCGGAAACAGGTGAATTGATCATAGGGAACAAGGAGATGGCAGACCAATTGAACAAATACTTTGGTTCTGTCTTCACTAAGGAAGACATAAACCGTCTGCCGGAAATAGCGGGGGACCGGGGGTCTAAAGAGATGGAGGAACTGAGGGAAATCCAGGTTAGTCGGGAAGTGGTGTTAGGTAAATTAAATGGATTAAAGGCAGATAAATCCCCAGGACCAGATAGGCTGCATCCCAGAGTGCTTAAGGAAGTAGCCTCAGAAATAGTGGATGCATTAGTGATAATTTTTCAAAACTCTTTAGATTCTGGAGTAGTTCCTGAGGACTGGAGGGTAGCTAATGTAACCCCACTTTTAAAAAAGGGAGGGAGAGAGAAAACGGGGAATTATAGACCAGTTAGCCTAACATCGGTAGTGGGGAAAATGCTAGAGTCGGTTATTAAAGATGTGATAGGATTACATTTGGAAAGTGGTGAAATCATCGGACAAAGTCAGCATGGATTTACCAAAGGCAAATCATGTCTGACGAATCTTATAGAATTTTTCGAGGATGTAACTAGTAGAGTGGATAAGGGAGAACCAGTCGATGTGTTATATCTGGACTTTCAGAAGGCCTTCGACAAGGTCCCACATAGGAGATTGGTGTACAAACTTAAAGCACACGGTATTGAAGGTTCAGTGTTGAGGTGGATAGAAAATTGGTTGGCGGACAGGAAGCAAAGAGTAGGAATAAACGGGTCCTTTTCGGAATGGCAGGCAGTGACTAGTGGGGTACCACAAGGCTCAGTGCTGGGACCCCAGTTATTTACAGTGTATATTAATGATTTGGACGAGGGAATTGAATGCAACATCTCGAAGTTTGCGGATGACACGAAGCTGGGTGGCAGTGTTAGCTGCGAGGAGGATGCTAGGAGGCTGCAGAGTGACTTGGATAGATTAGGCGAGTGGGCAAATGCATGGCAGATGCAATATAATGTGGATAAATGTGAGGTTATCCACTTTGGCGGCAAGAACAGGAAAGCAGAGTATTACCTGAATGGTGACCGATTGGGAGAAGGGGAGATGCAACGTGACCTGGGTGTCATGGTGCACCAGTCATTGAAAGCAAGCATGCAGGTGCAGCAGGCAGTGAAGAAAGCGAATGGTATGTTGGCATTCATAGCAAGAGGATTTGAGTTTAGGAGCAGGGAGGTTCTGCTGCAGTTGTACAGGGCCTTGGTGAGACCGCACCTGGAGTACTGTGTGCAGTTTTGGTCTCCTAACCTGAGGAAAGACGTTCTTGCCTTAGAGGGAGTACAGAGAAGGTTCACCAGATTGATCCCTGGGATGGCGGGACTTACATATGAGGAAAGACTAGATAGACTGGGCTTGTACTCGCCGGAATTTAGAAGACTGAGGGGGGATCTTATAGAAACATATAAAATTCTTAAGGGGTTGAAGAGGCTAGATGCGGGAAGATTGTTCCCGATGTTGAGGGAGTCCAGAACCAGGGGTCACAGCTTAAGGATAAGGGGGAAGTCTTTTAAGACCGAGATGAGAAAACATTTCTTCACACAGAGAGTGGTGAGTCTGTGGAATTCTCTGCCACAGAAGGTAGTTGAGGCCAGTTCATTGGCTATATTTAAGAGGGAGTTAGATGTGGCCCTTTTTGCTAAAGGGATCAGGGGGTATGGAGAGAAGGCAGGTACAGGCTACTGAGCTGAATGATCAGCCATGATCATATTGAATGGCGGTGCAGGCTCGAAGGGCCGATTGGCCTACTCCTGCACCTATTTTCTATGTTTCTATGTTTCTAACCTACAAATTAACCTACAAATGCACACGCGTTTGGGATGTGGGAGGAAACCGCAGCACCTGGAAGAAATCACAAGGAGAACGTGCAAACACTACAGACAGCACCAAGTCGGGATCGAACCCGGGTCTCTGACGCAGCAGCTCTACCAGATGCACCACTGTGCTACCCCTCTACCTGTTTAATGTTCTTCTGTACAAACCGTGCAACTTGCATCAGAGTACCCAATTGGCTTGTGAGCTGAACCTGAGAGTGACCCTGTGACATGAAACTATCAGACTGCATGGTTAGCAGTAAGCTTAAAAACCATTTTGTTGAAAAAACAGGACTTCAAAATTGTATGTATGCAGTTGCCCTGGAAAATTGCCACCATCTATTCCATCAATGAATCCAATTAGAAAGGCAAACAGTGTGCTGGCCTTTACCATAAGATTTAAGTACAAGAGTGAAGGACGCTAGCAATTCTGCACCTGAAATACCAGATACAGGTTTAGACTACTTAAGTGCTGGTGGTTTCTCTAACTCACTGGCATCAATGGGTAGTATAAACAGCTTGACATTAAAACATGCAACATTTTCACCGTTCGCAAGAGCCCTAAGTCTTCCACTGGACTGACAGCAGCTTGAAGGCTGTAAGTTATAACTGGATCAAAATCCTGATTACACAACATTAAGGACTTGTGACTAAGACAGCAGTAGCTGACACCTGCTGGACCAGACATTCCATGAATCAGTCAACACAGAGATCCCCATGCATGGCATCAGCTGCAATTGATCTGCATGATGATGTCATTCCTCAGTGGGTTTTCAGCTTTTTCTATCAGAGTAAAATGGAACTTATACTGTAGCACAAAATATCAAAAAATGCAAGAATTAAGAGGCAGGATCCTTAAAAGGTAGCAGCAACAAATGATGGGTAAATAACTTTTGTTTCACGCACATACACTTGATGTAGTCCCTTGGAAGCCAGACCAAGTCTGCAAAAGTCATGATGGCTGCGGTAGAAGCAATATTAAGATACGAGGATGATAACTAATCATGAAAGAGAACAGTAAAAAAATACAAACCAAATCCCGGAACAGGCAAAAGAAGTGACTCTTAAATACTTTGATCTAGTTGTTGAAGAAGAGAAAAAAGAGTAAAGGAGAATAACAGCCTTGTGCAGTTCCTGAAGGCCAGTAAATATTGATAATTTGTTAATTGTCCAAACGACCAGCTGAACAATGCCTACATGGATATGTGAGATGGTGGTTCCCATCCCACCAATAAAGTCTATACCTGATTGACATGTAGTGTTTTGAATTTCTATTAATATTTAATAAACCTAACACCAAAAGATATTAGATGATGGAACCAAAAGTCTTGTACAAGTCCATAGGTAGTAACATGGCGATCATACTCAATGGTGAAGTGCATGGTGAGATTGGAATTGGCCAATTAACTGATGTACCAATTCCATCCGGAACACCAGTAACATCATGTTTCAGTAAATCCCCATATATTAGAGTCAACCACTCCTAATAGCAGTGGTGAATGAGGCTAGATGCAATAGTAATATAGTGTAAGCTTATATGGAAAAAGAAAACACACTTTTCATTCAAATTTATCACCATCTCGTTGATTCATGGGTATTAACTATCTTTCAAATTACATAATCTCAGCACTCAGTAAACCGTCATATTGGAACCATGGCCTTTGGTCCAACTCATCCAAGCTGACCAAAATGCCCCATCTACACTAGTCCCATTTGCCCACATTTGGCCTATATCTCTCTAAACCTTTTCTAACCATGTACCTGTCCAAATCTATATACTAAAACTCTCATTTGTTTGTTTGTTTGTTTGTTCCTGAACTACAGCCAAAATGGTACAGGGTAGCGCGACAATTTTAGACCCACCTTACTCACCGTCGTCCCTTTCGTGCTAATGGAAGAAGTTTCATTGAAATCGGTGTTATATTTTTGAAGTTATTCACATTTTAAAGTGAAGGGGGAGGGGGAGGGAGAGAGGGGGGGGGGGAGAGGGGGGAAGGATGGAGGATAAGGGGGTTGACGGGGATGGAGTGGGGGGGAAGGAGGGGAGGGGAGGGGAGGGGAGGGTACTGCACAAATGCAGGAGGTTTTGGCCCAATGGGTCCAATTGGTCTAGTATCTTTTAAATGTTGTTATATCTGCCTCAACTACTTCCTCTGGCAGCTCATTCCACATACCCATCATCCTATGTGTGAAAAAAGTTTTTTGTCGGGTTCCTTTTAAATCTTTCCCCTCTTGCCTTAAATCAATGTCCTCTAGTTCTTGATTCCCCCTAGCTTCCCACAGTTTCCTTGGATATATTTGATCAGCCCAAGAAGATCTATATACCTTCATACATCCTAGGACATTCCACAACTCTTCATACGGCTTTGGATGTCCCACACCATCTTGACCATCCTCAAGGGATCTCCAGTAACTTTCGCAAGTTCTTTCATGTCTTTCTCCACAGTAAAAAAAAAAAGAGAAAAAAAAGCAAAGAATATTAATTGCCCATCTCTTGCGGCCACTCACATTTTCCATGATGTGTATTTTACAGAAAGAAAATGGGGCACCAAGTATATCGATCTGAGTGTCTTTTATCATTATTTACATGATTTATTATTTGAATTATGTAAATCATTATTTACATTCTGGGATCTGCACACTTTGGAAAAATTCCAATTTCTACCATGCTGGTTCAAACAGAATATAGGACTTGAGTTTAAATCTCAGCTGACAGTCTTAGAACATTAGTTTATGCCTGCATGAAAACAGAACAAATAATTTTAAATTTGGATGACTTGATCTTGGTCAAACATGCCAGATCAGCATACTTGCTACTCGATGGATATTTAATAGAAAATTAAAATAAGAATTAGCAGCGTCAATCTGCTCTCAAATCGAGTGCTGAATATTCAGTGGCATAAAATAATTTCCTTTTGTTTCTGTACATGACAGGTTCCCTAGTCTGCATGACTTTCTTCACTATAAAAAAAGGAGAAATATTCATTGAGGACCTTGCCCATCTCCTGCAGCTCCATATTTAGATTTCCACTTTAGTATCTGATTACCATTTTCCCCTTAATATATTCATAAAATCTTTTTAGATTTTCCTTAACCTGATCTGTGAGAGCTATCTCGTGCACTTTTTGGCCTTGTTTTCCTTCTTACGTATGATCCACAACCCCCTTTATTTAGGGGTATACGGTCCCAGCTGCCTTTTCCTGACCCATTGCCTCCTTTTTTCTGACCAGACCCTCAATTTCAGTAATCACGATCAATATAATCATCTGAACTTTTAATTTTTGTCTTCCAAATATATATGACCAGCCCTAGATTAAAAATGTAACTGATATTTTTAACAGGGTTTTAACTAGGTGTTTGTTCTTCATAGCCATTAGACTCATACAGATCTTTGCAATCATAAATTCCTTCATTCTTGTTAACATAGCACTTACGCCTTTTTGTTCTATGCTCAGAACCCAATTCCAAATAAACTGCTTTCAAGGACATTATCCATTACTATTAATACTTTAAAACAAATTGAACATATTTCTTTCTCTGATCAGTCCAGAGATATTCCTAAAATAAGCTGCACTGATCCATAGGTTGATGAATGAATGACTTCTTTCCCTTCCTATCTCTTTTAGTGGATTTGAAGGGTGACAATTTACATTAGAAACTGTCATTTTCGATAACTTACTCCAAAGTATCCCCAGCTTGTCCTGAAATATTCCTAGCCCTCCTGTACACAGATGATATTTTTCTATCCCTCATAGCATTCATCCTGTACCTGCAGGAAGATCACAATTTAGTCCTGGACTTGCAGCAGCTTCATATCACGAGGCACCCACACCCTTTTATCTACTTAACAATACATTAGTCTAGTTAAATTACCAAGAGTCTCCAAACTGATCAATGATGAACCTTCCAAGATTAATTTAACTGAGTCCCGGGGGAAAAAGGTTAAGAAAAAAAAACAAAGCTTCAGTGATGATTGTACTAATGGCTACAATGAAAATGACTATTTATTGAAAAAGTCAAACATAGACATTAAAAATTCTCAACACAAGAAAGGAAATGTATACAAATATAATTTATATTTGAATTCCATTCTGAACTGCCCGTGTGGAATGTAAACCACTTATTTCAGATATTAAAACAAGAGTTGGCTCAAACTAATTCTTAATACATACCATACTAGCAAGTTCATGAACATATACTGTGAACTAGAGTTAACTAGTACATATATAAAATTGGTTATTAGCAATCATTGCAAATGGTGCCAAATGTTACAGGGAGAAGCCAGTGGAATGAGATTGAGGGAAAAATAGATTAGTCACAATTGAATGGCATAGACTCGATGAGTCGAATGGTCTTGCAATTTTATGAATGTACCACTAATAATTGTTTGTAGACACAAAATGCTGGAGTAACTCAGCAAGTCAGGCAGCATCTCTGGAGAGAAGGAATGAGTGACGTTTTGGGTCGAGACCCTTCTTCAGACTGATCTGTCCTGCTGAGGTGCTCCAGCATTTTGTGTCTACCTTCGATTTAAACCAGCATCTGCAGTTCTTTCCTACTAATAATTGTTTCATGTGACTACTTTTCTTGGCTGCCACAATGTTTAGTGTGGAAAGCTACAGTAAGAATGCTCCCTGACATTGTACGCTTTTCTTATATTTAATAAACTACTCATTTAAAGCTGGTGGTCATCGGCATGTATTTACAGTTTACTATCTGATTCAACAAGCAGTAATGTTAGAATTGTTGAAATGTTACAGCATTGATGGAGGTTGTTTGCATTAGAGTAGGATTGTTGAAATATTACAGCAGTGATGGAAGTTGTTAAGCTCGCACTGGTTTTTATGGAATCCAATTAATCCAGACCTCCCAACATTTGATTTTACAAATTCAGAATTTTGATGTCTAAAATTCAGAATTTTACATCAAAATTCATAATATGGCGCATAATGCAACTTTTCAGCAAAAAAAAAGTATGCACGCCAAATGCGCATATTTGTTGCGCTACATTCATGTGTGAAAAACGACTATTATTTCCAAGTCTGTAGTTCTAGGACAACATGTACAATGTCACGCCTTTCATGAGTATATTCTGCTATTTATAATAATAATAATAATAATAATGCATTACATTTATATAGCGCTTTTCTAGAAACCCAAAGACGCTTTACATATTAGATATAACATAAAGATAAATAAATAAACTAACAGAAAAGGAAGAATAAGGTGGAGCGACGGTCAATGATTGAAGGCGGTGTTGAACAAGTGAGACTTCAGTGATGTTATAGAAAGGTTATTGACCAGAAATACTTTTTATAACACAAAGAAAAAATTGTTTTGTTTTGTTTTTTCTATTTTGCTTTTTCCTTACACATCCCAATTCTCTTGGTATTGAATAAAAGAACAATGGCCATAAAATGTATGACTAAGTTATGAAGAAAGTTTCATTTAAAACTGCACATACCTAATTTAATTGAAGACATACTTGCTCCAGTGGTCTTCAACAGCAAATCACAACGGTCCATGTAACCCCCACCACCCCCCTACTCCCCCCCCACCTCCATTCCCCCTCCCCTCCCACCCCCCTCCCTTCCTCTTCCCCCCACCCCCACTCCCCTCCTCTGCCCCACTCCCCTCCTCTGCCCCCCTGCCACTCTCCCCCCCCCCCCCCATTCACCCATCCCATCCCCTCTCAACATCAAGGGGCCTCACGCTACGCAGCGAGGCAAAGCCAGCGGCGATGCGAGGCAAGGCCGGGCCAGCGACGAGGCGAGGTGAGGCCAGGGACGAGGCGAGGCTAGCGTCGGGGCATGTGTTTTGCGGAAAAATATGAGGCAAAATCGGAATGGCGGAAATGAAATAAGAAAGCAGAAACATTCCGCCAAATTCAGAAGGGTTGGGAGGTCTGTTAATCCTATTCAGTGGCTCTCCCTCCAGCTCTTCAACTTTGCCCACTTCAAGTACTTAAGCAATTTCCTTTTGAAAGCCAGAATTGAATTGGCTTTCCATTACACCTCAAGGCTGCGTGCTCAGCCGCTGCTCTACTCACGGTATACTCACGACTGTAGCCGAACACAGTGCTAACTCCATCTTCAAGTTCGGTGACAGCACCACCGTTGTTGGGTGAATTATAGATGATGAGTCAGGAGAGTATAGAAGGGAGATTGATCAACTGACCAGATGGTGCCAGTACAACAACCTTGCTCTTAATGTCAGCAAGGCCAAGGAACTGATTGTGGACTTTAGAAGAGGAAGGATGAGGACCCACAAACCCGTCTGTATCGACAGGACAATGGTGGAGAGTCAAAAGGTTCAAATTTGAAGCTTCTGAAATTTGGTGTACATCTCTGAAGGATCCAGCATACTGATGCAATTAGTATACTTCCTGCGAAGATTGTGGAGATATGGTATGTCGGAGAGAACTTTCTTGAACTTCTACAGGTGTACAGTAGGGAGCATATTGACTGGTTGTATCTCGGCCTGGTTTGGCAACTTGAACGAGAAGAAGACTGTAAAAAGTTGTGAACACTGCCCAGTCCATCATGGGTACTGAGTTCCCCCACCATTGATTGGATTTACAGGAGTCACTGCCTCAAAAAGGTTAATTGGCTTCGGTAAAATAAAATTGTAAATTGTCCCTCGTGTAAAGGACAGTGCTAATTTAGGGCTGATTGCTGGTTGGCGCGTACTCAGTGTGCCGAAAGACCTATTTCCACGCTGCATCTATAAAATCCAAAGTCTAATGAAACAGCTTAAAGAGTGAAGGTGAAATGACAGAAATTCACTGCTGTTCAAAGTATCAAATTTTAATTTGCTTTCATACACTTTAACTGAACACAATGAAACTTGGACCTTAGAACAAAAGGCAAATTTAAAATATGTACATTATGCTTATTTTCTATGAAAGAGACTTAAATATTTTCAAAATGGCCCTATTTAAATTTTACATTCTTGAACTGTCCTCTGAATACTTCACAATAAAATCAGTGGAATCGTGAACTATTTCATTTGTTCTACACAGTTATGGTTGTTTAGAGAACCAATGTAAAGAAACATCGCACGCACACACAATGCTTCAAGAGAGTGTAACCATTTTCTGTCAGATGACGACATTATTCTTTATGTTTGCTATTGGTACAGTCATATGGCTTCCACCACTGCGAAAATTGCAGCACTTTCTTCCTCTGATCATCAAAGTTTTCTCTGTGTGGTTTCCGCCATCGTCGTGGCTCTAGGTCTAACATGCCACCAACAATTTCCTTTAATAAAAGGGCAAAGATACGCTGATGTCAATAATTTATGTGTAAAGCAACATAAGATGTTATTTCTGTTCCCTGTGTTATTTTTGTTTCACCTATTGCCCCACACAATTTCCTTCCTCTGTGGGGAGAGGGTGTTGGGGCGCAGAGGTGTGTTCTCAAATTATGAATTCTGACTTCCTCCCTCAGTTTCTAATATTAAAACAAAAATTGTAAATTTTGTCCAATGTTTTCCATTAATTTTGAAATTAAAAAAAATAATTATCCTTCTATGACACTTCGGAAGACTGTTTTATATTTACATTGCCTTCCTTGTGCAGCTCTCTTATTATAGTGAATTGCAATCTGAAATTTTGGTCTCACTCAAGGCGAGATTAAGGAATTTCATTGCACCGTGGTGTTAATGACAATCAAATAATCTGAATCTGAATCATCAGACCCGGCAGGGCAAGCATTTCAAATATCATCATTGGTATATTACCTCAGGAGGTTGAGTCAAGACATTAACCATTTAATGAGTTTTTATTAAACTATGAGATAACAAAGAAGAATCCCATTCACTGCTTGCGCAACTCCATAGCAATATCAGTCACCAGCAATTAGGTTACCTTTCCAAAATAAAATGGAAACTTGTCTTCATTTTCAATGATGTGAGCAAATCCACCTTGAAGACCAAAGTCCACAGAAAAGTAAGGAAGACCTTTAGGAACCTGAAAACAAAACAATTATTATTAATACTAGTAGGCATCCTTAGATGCTGTTGATTTTACAACGAGTAGCTACCTGTATCTAATTTAGTATGGGAGTCAAAAGGGAGAAGGCAGGAGAATGGGATTGAGAGGGAAAAACGTCAGCCATGATTGAATGGCGGAATAGACTTGATGGGCCGGATGGCTTCTGCTCCTGTGACTTACGAACTTATGAATAAATAAAATGCACTGTAAGGAAACAAATACCCAAGGACTGTGTGTTTGTTCACCAACCAATTATTCCTAAAGAAATAATTTAATGTGTTATCATTCTCTTTATAAATGTTATCATTCAATCAACGTGAATTTTAATTAAAATATTTCAACTTGTGGACCAATCTTGTTAATATTTACAAACCTTTCACTGGCATTTTGTAATTTTGTATAATGTTTAAAACATTAGTTAAAAACTGCTCTTTATTTTTAAGAGTTCTCAGAGATGCTATGATTTATTGTGTAGGAAAGAACTGCAGATGCTGGTTTAAATCGAAGATAGACACAAAATGCAGGAGTAACTCAGCAGGTCAGGCAGCATCTCTGGGGCAAAGGAATGGGTGACAAATTATTGTGACTGGTTGATGAGCCTTCTTGGTGATACTGTTGTTTCTAGAGGCCAGTGACTGATTAGAACTGATGTCTGATGATATTTTCTTGACAAGTTGAAAATAAATCCTTGCTATTGGATACAGTTCAGATCCAAAGCTATGATGCATATTAGAAAATATCATGCCCATGTGATTAAAACATAAGCAAAATCAAAGTGCCAACCCTTCAGCTTCTTTCCACTTTTTTGTTCTTTTCACAAGTGAAATATCAGAAGATGACAGTTCAATTATAGCCATTTATCAATACAATTTATTTGGGCTTTTTGTATTTTCAAATCCAGAATGTTAAAACCTATTTACCAACTTTATTTCTTAGATATTGTAGAATGTACCAGCCAGTTATTTTTCCTTCTGATTTGTTACTTATTCCTTCTGCTTCCTTTACCCAACTATTTTAAGCACGACGATTTCCTTAATGAAACTCATTGTTTATATCTATATGAAAAAGACAAAGCCTCTCACTCTAATTTGTCACACGGGACAATATTAAACCAAAACGAACACTAAGAAAATCAGAAAAATTAAAGCTATTCTCAGCTGAATGCAGCTTAAAATTTAAGTACTCCTGTGCATTGTGGAATGAAAATTCAATCTGCAGATATAGTTGCTTAAACTTTAGCAATATACAGTTGCTTTATTTAATCTTATTTATTCTATAAAAACTAACTTTATTCAATATTTCATACAGATATTTGCAGAATGTTTAAATAACTGATAATTACTTACAGCTCTGCGGATATCCCTGTTGGAAATGTCAACTAGCTTCTTATTCATGGCCCACTCTTCATCCGCCTCCATTATAGCTTTCTTTTATAAATTGCACAATAAAGAAATATAATTACATTTAGAAAAAGCATTACATCAACCATGTACTCCGATGTTGCCATTTTCCTTTTATTTTCCTATTGTTAGCTTATTTATGAAGACATCCATTACCATTTTATGAAAAGTTAAATACTTTTAATGATCTACACATAAGTATACAATATCATTATCACAGGCCGAAAAAACTGATGACATTGTACTTCAAATCTATGAAGTTACCAAGTATATTTTCCCCACAGACTTTTGTATTTACATTTTTTTAAACTTATCCTTTATCTATATATTAACTGAAAGATATAACATGGAAACAGGCTCTTTGGCCCACAGTTCAGTCTGACCATCAAACACCCGTTCACACCAGTTCTAAGTTATCCCACTTTTGCATCCAATGTCTACACACTGAGGGCAATTTACAGAGGCCAATTAACTTGTCAACCTGGACATCTTTTGGGATGTGGAGGAACCAGGAGCACAAGGAGGAAACTGAAAGTAGTCACAGGAAGAAGATGCATACAAGCATAAAGGTAATTTAAAATGTAGGTCCGAGAGAAAGAGAAATTAACTTTCAATACTGTAGGATCGAACACGGGAGTATGGCGTTATGAGGCAGCAGCTTTACCAGATGCACTACTGTGCAACCCTCTACAGTTTTAATTAGTAACAGTGAATGATTGCACCCAAGTTAAAAAATGCTTGCCAAGCAACTGACCACTGATATTTTTTGCCTCCCAATGCTTCTATTTGACAAATGTAAAGTCCAGAAAAAATATATATATTTCCTCTTTAAATTGGTTGGTCCTCAGAATTTCTTATATTTGATTTAAATTAAAGCGTACATGAAGAGCAATGGGAATGATCAGTTTGTAGACAGGAGTTGTACTTGAGCATACAAGCATAAAAATAATTAAAATCATACGCCCTAGAGATGGAAAAATTATTTTTTAACAATGCACTGTATTATACAATAGTATATTTTCCCTTTTATCATTACTAACATACACTACAGTTAAATAATTTTTACTTTTCTAAAGGGGAATTATGGTGCAGCAGAACATTCTTACCTATCATGCTCTTAGCTCTCACTAATAAAGATTAATTTGTTGGCTGTAGCTATATGAATACAACTTTTAAGATGTGATAGATCCTAGGATTGCATTTAATTGTCAATGAGAACCTCCTTCAGAATAAAGGGAATAGTTACTTTGGGGCAGATTATTAATTACTTCAGGGTAGATTATTCATTACTTCGGAGAAAGTTATTTATTACTTCGGGGAAGATTATTCATTACTGATTGCTGCTACAAAACAATTTCCAACCCTCAGTACTGGGTATTTTATGTCATCTGTCTTATCTCAGGCTGCAATGTTTTATATTGCTATTGAAAGTTTGCTTACAAAATAGCTTAACTGTTCACTAGCAAGCATTTTTCTACTTAAAATAGTTGTAATTGAAACAGCAATTCCAAAAGGCAGTGTGCTGCACTGATGATGTTAGTTTTTACAAAGGTGAAGTTCAATGGTAGGCTCTCAAACTGAAAGATGTCGAGGGATTGTGCTGGGAAACTGGTGGTAAAAGCGATGAAGGATTTCTAACTATGCAGTAATCTATCACCTCTTTCTTTTGTAAACGTTGATCGATCTGTGTTTTTAGCACTTCTTGTTTTATTTTCTATTCCATCCATGATTCTTCTGTCTCCTGAACTGGCCGTCAATTGGATTCATCTTGATTTTAAATGTCTTTTTGTATAATTAATTCTTCTGTGACCTCGATGATCTTCAAATTGTAACCTCTATGAAAAACCAGATTTTATCTTCTTTCTAATATCGATGTACCTTCCACTGACTGCCAGAAGTCAGCACACCTGACATCCAACTAGTGTTACATTGTCTCCTCATTTTAATATTATAACTGGGCTCACTTAACCTTGATCTGATGAAGGAGCTACAACTAAATTGGAATTTGTTTTAATAGGAATACAAGGCTTTGTTTGGGAAACTTGGCTGAGCTTGCAGCTGTCCAAGGAGGGACTGAGGCTTTGTGCATCACGACCCTTCAATTCAAGTGTTACTGTTGTCTACCATTGGCAGAGTTCAGATCAGAAAGAGAAGTTTCTATCTGTCTTTGGTTCTTCGTTATCTATTTTTTTAAATATAACAATGCTTCGATCATTTCTGCCCGCATTCAGAGCTTACCTTAAAGTAGATAGGAGCCATGTCTCCAAGTTCTTTTGGCAGTGGAATACATTCATACACCATATGAAACCGTTTCTTCAAACGCATATGTGTCTCAAAAAAGACACAGTCAAGACCTTTATCTGCTAACATTTTCACCAAGGTTTTTCGGAAGAGCTGTCAAAGAGACAGAATTTAATCCCATGACTAAAAATAAATCACAATACAGTATTCTCCCAGCCATCTGATATCCATGGGAAGTGGGGGTAACAATTACCTGAACATTTGTAAGAGAATTATGAAAAAAACTATCAAGCACTAGTATTCCATGCATGAATTTTTAAATAAATTGCTGAACTATTTGTCGTCGTGTATTGCACAGCAGGGCACCTGGAGGATACCCACGTGGTCATAGGGAGAATATGCAAACTCCACACAACAGCATCCGAGGTCAGGATCAAACCCGGGTCTGGTGCTGTGAACTGCTGAGAGGCAGCAGCTTTTAATAAGCAACATTTTCTAGTAAATTAGTTGTACAAAATATTGTATTTTGGGTTTATTTAAAAACAGCAATATTTTAATCAAATACAAAACTGATTTCCAGTATTAATCTAACCTGCATTTCCTCCCAGATGTCTTCATCCAATATAGTACCAGCAGTATGATGCTGGAGAGGCACAATTAGGCAGTGACCTTCTGTCATTGATTGGTAATTGGGTAGGCACAAATATACCTGGGGACGAGAGGAAATGTCAGAATTCATGTAATTAGAATGAATGAAGAAAATGGTTACTTCCGTTGGTTGAATATATTTTAAAGCCTAGTTTAGGTTGTAGTTTCTCCAAGGTATGAATGCAAGCGAGTTGTCTCATATTATGTGTTGGATGAATCAAAGCATATTCTGAAGAAGAATGAAAAAAAAGGACGATTTTGCTCAATGATATTTCCTATTAGCTATCCATAACCGGTCAATAGTAAAATAGTCAGATTGTAAAGTGTTTTGATCAGTAGGGTGGTTATCATATTAGTGTTTACATGTACGTCATCTCATTCAGTTCAAGTAAGACAAGATCATCACAAGATGGAACAGAAAAAAACACAAATGTTTTCAATGAGACCAGGCTTGACAAGGGGGAGAGTAATGGCAGAAACTGTAGACACAAATCTCACACCACAAGAAGGGAGATAATAGCGACAATTAATGCCAATTCCCTCATGCAAGAACTGCTCAGCACTGCTCCAGGAAACACAATAACTGGATCATGACAAATAACATGTTGAGCACATTCTGGCCATTGCGTTCGAATACACCATTCAGTTATTATACGTCAGTGCTATTACTCTGGGGAAAATTAGATAATTTGTAATTATTGGTCAAACAGTCTTTGGTCCACCACTATTAAAACTATATAATGAATCATATTAAATATTAAAGAATCAAAAATATCATTTGTTACTAATGTAGGGTTTTCCTTTTGACTAACTGGCAGCAATGGCCCTCAGATGAGTTTTCAATTCAGGACAATTTTCGGTGGTTGAGAACATGAGATTAAATCAGTCCAGGGAATGCAAAGACCATTGTTAACAGTTTGTTTATTTGCAGTGACTTCCAAAGACTTATTTACCTACCTTTACACCAATAGCAATAATAAGGTGCTTTGGAAGTTCAGGGTTATCAAAGCAATACCGGCATTTCTCCATACGCCCAGCCCAATGCTTGTGCTCTTGTATAGCTCTACTCCGTTGCCTTTCATGTTCATGGCCTGGCTTCTCTTTCCTGGAAGCTTGAGACACAAACATGTCATCCAGTGTGTAGTAATCTCTATCCATCTTCTCCATAAACTACGGAATAATAAAAATGAACAGATGAAAATACAAAACAATTGCCTTAAAAATTGTTCCTTGATCTTTATGTCACACACCGAAATAACCTTAAGGCCCAAAAGCAAGTCATGTCAAAGTTGAAAAGAGATTTATTTATTTTATGGCATTTTACTACCACAAATTGGATTTTCACCCATTTTAGTGATTGTAGTTTACATTCTAAGGCCAACATCTTGAGGTAGAAATGTTGTACATCAGCAGCGTACAAACCGTCAACTTGATAGCCTACCTGACGTGTAAGTTTGGAAACTGCCGAGATCGGCCCTGAAGACCGGAGGAGGAGGGCCCTGAGGAGGAGGGCCCTGAGGAGGAGGGAGCCGCTGGCGACAACGGACACAATGAGTGGGCCAGTAGGTGAGGGGTAATGCCTCCAGCGCCTGCAAGGTCGGCTGCAGAAGCCGTTTCCCCCGGGACACAGAGGCGGCGAGGAGAGGGACGCTGATCGATGGGCCATGCCAGTTGAGGGCGATGGAGGAGGCCCTGCAACAGCCTGGGGCTCGCCTGGATCGGGAGCCGCTCCTGTACCTCCAGCGCTGGAGGCATTACCCCTCTCCTACTTTTTTTGTTGTCATTTTATTAAACTTTAATTTACCACTTTGATGACGTACACATGAGATTCCCAATCAGTGTTCACTGATCCTTCAACTCCCGAAGGCGACGGATGGCAGACTTCACCGTGACAGCCGAGGTGGTGTTGTAGGCCCAGGCTCCTCCAGCCACAGCCTTCATGCAGGATCCACAATGCCAAATACCAACAGCTCGCCTCTTCATCTTGGTCTTCCCACAGAAGGAGCAGGTATACTTGGCGTGCTGACTGATCTCGATCTTCTTCGCCATTTTACAGAGCTACGCTCCGTACCTGGTGCCGTACTTGCCCACAATCCCCACTTTCTTCGTGCATTTCGCCATCGTCGTGGCTCCGGCCCCTCTCCTACTGGCCCACACATCGTGTCCATTGTGATCTATGCTAAAATAATTCCACTGCGCAGTGCACACGTGACAATAAACCACCATTCATATAGGCCGCTAAAAAAAAGTTCCCAAGCTACCGCAGAACCCACAGCACAGAAAGTGCTTGCTGCGGCCGGATAAAATCTCGTGGCGGGCCTGATGTGGCCCGCGGGCCACAGTTTGGAGACCGCTGATTTAAATGATTATCAACAATTTCAACATAATTTCATCTCCAACCAAGAAATTCCTAGTACAACTTTATCTGGTCATGGAGCAAATCGGTATTCTCATCAGCATAATTTGAAATTTAAATCAAATTTTGATTAAATAATTCATTAGATGCCATTCCTTGTATTAAATCAAATGCAACTTCAAGTATATTGCCTAATTGTGGAATATATAATAGTTATTAGTTCTCCTCTGCACTTGATTCTGTGTGAAAGTAACTTTTAGCCATTTATGTTACATTCACAAACTATTAGAAAATGGCATGTTAACCTTTCTATATGTGGAGAGTTAATAACATTACTTTTCTTGTCCTTGCCTACATCTGGTTAGTTTATGCTGCAGTCTTTCCCAGTATAGAACCTCTCACAGCCTCCCCAAAGCACTTGCATGTTCTGCAATGTTATACAGTCTTAAATATGAAACTGACCATGGAAGCTAATATTAGCAAATATTACTTTTCTGCACCACATGTCACACTGGCATTTACAATTTCAGTACAGACCAGATGCTTGCATTGTGGAACCTCAAAGCTGCTGATTTTTAGTTTTTTAGAGATGCAGAACAGGCCCTTCGGCCCACCGAGTCTGCGCCGACCAGCGATCCCCACACACTATCACTATCCTACACACACTGGAGACAATTTACAAATTTACTGAAGCCAATTAACCTACAAACGTGTGCTGCTTTGGAATGTAGGAGGAAACCTGAGCACCCGGAGAAAACCCACGCAGGTCACGGGGAGAACTTGCTAATTCCATACGACAGCACCTGTGGTCAGGATCGAACCCAAGTCTCTGGCGCTGTAAGGCAACAACGTTACCAGTGCACCCCATCAACTGTGGCAACAAGATTCTTGTTCAATATTGTCAACCACCACTATCCTTTGTTAAGCTTTGCTCCTCCTGATCACCTGCAGGGTTTTGAATTTTGAAGACCATCTTCAAACAAAAATAAGATAGATTCTTAGTGTAGAATACTCTGCTATTAAATGGACACATTTGAGCATTTACATTACTCTCGACTCATCCCATTTTCTCAAATAAGACAATTTTTTTGAAAGGAAGGTAGGTATTTCTTCGAGTTGTGTACCATATCGATTGATGGACCAAAATGGTACTGTGGTTTGGGAATTGAAATAGTAATGCAATTATATATCTATCAATCTACATCTAGGTTAAACAAAACTATTTTATTGGCCTTAGGGGTTATGGGATGTATTCCGAGTTTATGAAAGACATTCAATGAATGCAAAATTATATTTTTTGTCTGTAAGCCTGGATGAATTAAGTTGATGAATCCAAGATTTGAATATTGCATTATTTTTAAGTGAATATCTCAGAGGACAGTGAGAGACAGTAAGGTTCATTGAAATACAAGTTGAAAGCAGGGTAATAGTAGATTGCATTATAAAAAGCAAATTTAACTCAAAGTTGCCAATATATTTTACAGGAGCAATCTTCAACCAATGTTTGACATCATGCCACATAGAGCAAGGGGATTGAGATGTTATCACACCAGAAGTCAACATGCACAGGTGAACAAGACTAGGAGAATGTTATCTTATGCAAAACCTAGATTTGAATGAGAATTTGTGAGTGCAAAATGGAAAGCATTTCAAGTGAACAAATAGAATAATTGATCACTTGAAAAGATTACAAGAGCATTTCTGTGCTTTCGGCACCAGATGAGCTGATTAGTACAATGAACGAGGCCCACTCAAGACCATGGTTACAAAAAGGCTACGAGAATTATATAAGAGGCTATAATGAATGTAAAATAACATCCTAATTACCCACTGTTATAAGATGAACTTACAAAACACTATTCAAAGATTATAATGGGCAACTAGTTAAATTACTTATGTACAATAGACAGCGCTATCCCCTGTTGCTGAGTTAACTCACTGCTGAGTATTTCCAGAATTTTCTGTTCTAACTGCACTATTGCAAATTCATCTACAAGATACCAGATAAATAAAATCATCTTCAAGATAGTTTTAAACATACGTAAACAATAATCTTTTGGCATTCATAAGACTACATTATACATGTCATTTCCACAAATATTTTAAAACATACTATATATAACACCATTTATTACATTTAGGAGTCCATGTCTTCTGTGTAAATATTATCACTGCAAGGTTCTACATCTATAAACTTTTGATTTTGATGCATATGTATTTGAAATGGACTTCAGGACCAGAATATTAACCGGACCACTGAGGATTAACATGTTATGCTCAGATTTCATACAACAAAGGAGGTTATATAGCTAAGACTCTGCAACATAACATTTCGAGAACTATAATCAAGAGCACCGAAACACCAAGACATTAAATCATTTGACTGGATGAATGTTAAACTGTAACAAATATTAAAATAAAAAATGTGATTTTAATTTGTCCACTATACCAGAGAAAACGGAACTATTGTCCTAGAGAAACATTTAATGGAGCCAATGTTAAAAATTACATTGCCCTAGTAAAATAAAATAACTCTGTGCCTAAAATCATCACTATCATTACTCAAAATCTCCTGCTGTTATCTATCAATGGTTAATGTCTTCCTATTTAAAACCTTCTAGGCCAAGTGGACTCGTTGGGCCCAAACTTCTCCTGCATTGGTGCAGCACCCTCTCCTTCCTCCTGCCCCCCCCCCCCTCCCCCTCCCCCATGAAGTCATGGATAGGCGATGTTTCGGGTCAGAATTCTTCAGTATGAAGAAGGATCCCGGCCTGAAGCATCACCTGTGCATGTCTTCCAGAGATGCTGCCAGACCCACTGAATTACTCCAGCACTTTGTGTCTTTTTTTCCAGAATGAATGAGTCAGATAACTAAACTCCTTTAAATAAAGCTGGGAATATGAACTAAAGACTGGGACCAGGGACTCACAGCTGGTGGAGTAAGGGTGTGTGGGAAGAGGACCTTGGTGGAGAGACAGACTGAGGCATGTGGAGTGTGAAGAAGTGACTTTTATCTTAATTTAACTTGATTCAAATAAAAACTTAGTTTACTAGCTTGTTTTTTTGTGCATTTTGACCTTTCCTCTTCAGAAGGAATAAAAAGAGTAAGCAAAATATTTCAATGTTGTTTCAGCTGGAACACGAGCATGGGAATGGGCACAAATGTCACTATCTAAAAGGTTGTCTCTCCACTTAACTAGCATGCACTTTATGTCACCAATTGCTTCTCTCTCTCCCTCCAGCAACCTGCTCATGTTAAGAAAACTCACAAATGCAAACACCCATCAACAATAATTCGACAGATGTTTAAAGACAACAATTAGCTATAAAACTGCTTACCTGTACAGTGGACATAATAAGTCAGCAAACATAGCAGAATAACATGAGCAGAAACAAAGAGATAAGGGACCTGGTTTCCGATGTAGTCAGGGTATTGCACATTGTGTACATTTGCAAAAAATAATCTAAATTGGGCGAAGTAGCAAGGAGGCAAGTGGATGTTTGATGGATTTTACACAAATCAAAATTGCCTAAAACTAGGTAGAAACAAAGAACTGCAGATGCTGGTTAATACACAAAATGATACAAAGTGCTGCAGTAAGTCAGCAGGTCAGGCAGCATACAAGAAAGGTCCAGTGGTAGGGAAATTATTGGGGGAAGGTTTATAGGCAAAGGATTTACTTGCATTTGGAAAAGCAGGGCCCTCGTGGGGATAATCATCATATTTCGTGTAGAGGAGGTCCTGTCTCACAAACTTGATTTGAGTTTTTTGAGGAAGAGATGAAGATGGTTGACGAGGGTAGGGCAGTAAACATTGTAAGGCAGTAAGCATTTGACAAGATCCCTAATGGTAGGCTGGCCCACAAGATTAGTTACATGGGATCCATGGTGAGCTGGTGAATTGGCTTGGGACACAGAAGACGGGTAGAGTGGTACCAGGGTGTTTTTCTAACTGAAGATCTATGACCCATGATGTTCTACAAGGATGATGCTGTGATCTCTGTTGTTTGTAATATATATTAAAGATTTGGATGAAAATGTAGGTGGGCTGATGAGTAAATTTACAGATGACATCAAAACATGGTCACCTGTGTTGTTTCCCAAACTTACTGAAAACTACACAAAGCACAAAAAGCAGGAGTGAGCTGTGACTGGAATCCACAAATTGTACAGCTCATGAGTACAATGTTGATACCATGGAACTAAGTAGTTTGTTCTCTTTTTCCACTTGTGTGTCTCCTTCCAGAGGTTAATTTGTGGGAACTTGTTTGCGTCTGTGACAGAAGAGTCTGAAGAAGAGTCTTAACCTGAGTCTGAGTCTTATCGAGTCTGAAGAAAGGTCTCAACCCAAATCGTCACCTATCCATGTGCTCCAGAGATGCTACCTGACCTGCTAAGTTACTCCAGCAGAATGTTTCCTTTTATGTATTAATCAGCCTCCAGAGTTCTTTGTTTCTGCTTGATAGGCATTCTGGCTTTATTTCCTATGAATGGCCTCAATGTAATGAATATCACATTCACCATTTAGTCACAAGAAATGTTGTCTTCTAATGTACAGGTAGTATTGCCTCGAAGGATCTCATCCTTCCAAGGAAGCAGTGACATAAGCTATAATTTATCTTAAATAATAGATCTTGCAGTATTCATTTAAAGATTCATAACTCACAAAGGTGTTTTCTGCTGACAAGAGCATCAATGGAGAGTCTATGTCAGGAGGAGGAGGGGATTCAACTTTTTATTCGCTGACCACAATGCTAGAGAACAGCCATCATCATTGGAAAAGAAAATGTTAGCAAGGCATTGAATAATTATTTTGGGGGAAGATGCACACATTCTCCACAATAATCAAGTTTTTTCCTGCAAAGTTGAATAATGGAGGAATATGTTGTAAATAAATCTGCCAGGGAAGGAACAGTTCCCCCATGAAACCAAGCTTGGCTTCCAAATATGACCATGATTATGGCTGCAGAGATTTCATATGTCTTAAGATAGAAAATGTTTATTTAATTTTAAGTCTTTAATTAGGCACATTAGGCATTCTGGAGACAGCACTGTTTAGCAATTGCAGTGAGTGAACAGTTTCAGTATTATTATTCCAGCTCTCTCGTAGAGTGATATAACATAAATTCTACATTTTGCCTATTCTATCCTTTTGTTACCTTGCACTATTATGCAGCAGGATTATGGAATGACTTCCAGCATTCCTGTTTTCATATCATATTTGAAATAACAGCAGGATTTTGTTTCTGCAGTTAGTTTATTCGGGTGATGAGGGATGAACCATGCACCCAGGAATTAAGAAATAAAGCTGGGTCAAGATGTCACTCTTCACCAGCCAAAATGGGCAAGTAGAATAACATCCAGTTACCAGACTGCATTTGGATCCCACAGTTAATGAATAACCCTCCTCATTAAGAAATAACATTGTAAATAAATAGAATTATAGTCTAAATAATGTACAAGATGATAATATTGCATCTGTAATTGAAGTTGACAGATATTCTGATATTATACATTGAGCAAAGCTGATCCTTACTTTAGAAGCCATGCGCGAGAACCTTTCATTTTGATCCTCCGCAGTCGTCATTTTCTCTTGTCTAACCAAATCCTGCAGACTCAGATTATCATCATCCTGAAAGTACCTAATCCGCTCTCCCTCATGGTGAGTCTCAATCTGAAACAAACACATGTTTTATTACAATTGCACCAGTTTTTAAAAAAAGCCACCGAGTGTCTCTGTCAATCCATCTTAGAAGCAATAATATGGCATTTTTAAAACTCAGAGCTTAATGCAAATGGTCTGAGGTAAATAAATCATGGATACGAGAATAAAGTAATAATGTTGCAGAACTTCCTTTTTATAAGATGCTTTTTCGCATCAGGACCTCATTGACCTTCACAATAAATCAAAACCAATAGAAAATAATTATGTCAATTGGCCCGTCAAGCCTGCCAGCTATACTCCAACATTAATCTGTCCTTGCATAGATGTTGAATCACCCATTGAGTACTTCCACAGTTCTCCATTTTAATTTAAAAATAACTTGATTTTTGGAAACTACCTGCTCAGCTTTACCTTTCATTCTAGTTAAAGAAGATATGGGGCAGGGATATTTTTGGGTCAGATATTCTTTGTTAAAGTTTTCTGCTGACAATGGTCAGTATCTCTTGTCTGAAGAAGGGTCTCGACCCGAAACGTCACCCATTCCTTCTCTCCCGAGATGCTGCCTGACCTGCTGAGTTACTCCAGCATTTTGTGAATAAATCGATTTGTACCAGCATCTGCAGTTATTTTCTTATATATCTCTTGTATGTACGTTTTCTTCTTCATGAATGATACACCCATTAGGTCTCACCTGCGTTTCTGTCTTTACTTCTTTTTTAAAATTATATATTATAACTTTCCCTTTTACTACCATGCTTTTGACCAACACATTTTATGCCAATATTTTCTCCTCCATTCTCAAAGGCTGCCGTCGTTTTGAGCTTTCTGCATTATCCCATTGGTGAGTTTATTATTGCTTGTTTTATTTATGTAGCTGCAGATTATTTAAGTAATTTATTATTTTATAATTCTATTGGTTTTCTTTCACTTTTCTACGCCTCATCTTCGATTTTAACTGAAGTGGCTGCTTATCTCTTAGCTTTCACTAAGATGAAAGGTATACAAAGAAATGGCTTGTTTATGTAGTACTTTTAATACCTCTAAAATCCCAAAGCATCCCATGGGACTATTATCAAACAAAATTGAGGCAGAGCAATGTAAAGAGATGCTGTTGCCAATGACCAAATGCTCAGAAACTGAGATATGACTGTAAGAGAGATTTGCAATTATCATCTTTCAAGACTTTTGGACAGCTAAAGCGCTTTTCAGCTGATGTTGTACTTTTTTAGCACTGACATGCAGTAATAGACGAAACTCCCACAAACAGCGATATGATAATGACCAGATATCACCCTTTATTGTGATGCTCTTTCAAAGAAATATACAACTTTGAATGGCTGCTTTACTAATCAACTGGTATAATAAATTTTAATCAGTCTATTATTTACTGCCATTTTATCTCTGGAAAGTACCTTGATCTGGTACTCACTAACAAACGTCAGAATTTTTGTCTACATTACAGGAATAACGTGATAGCAGCAGAGAGGGTTAAGAAGAGATTTTAAAAGATGGTGTCAAAAATAGAAAACAGACTGGCTCGGCTAGGGAAAGGCAAGTTTAAAATGGTAAAATGTCTAATTAGATTAAATAGGAAAGACCCATTTCCCTTCTATAGAATTCAGTAATCATGGATCACAGATATGGGTAATAGGTGAGATGATTTGAGGAGAGGGGGAATATTTTTGATTCAGGATACAGTTGAAAGCTGTGGGTCTAAAACTCAGTGAATAATAATATAGTGGATGCAGAAACAACCATAAATAAATACCCTGAAATTAATTTGAAGTGGAATCTCGACACTTTGCAAGAAGCCCAGCCTACATCTTGGAAGCAATTACTGATGTTTTGACTTGAAGCAATAATCATTAATCATTATATAGATTATGTACTATTTACCGTTTGTCTCTTCTTTTTTCCTTCTGTATGGATCATGCTATCTGTGGATGCACCAACAGGCCACACTCTCCCTGATGGATCAGTTCGAACCAGTACCACCTCACGATTTTCATCTATGGGCTGGATTTATTTATTTTTAAATAAAAGACATAATCACCATATTAAATACATACATTTCCTTCATTATTTATCCTGTTGCAACTTTCAAAATCATTGTGTAAAATGGCAGGAAATTGCATGCACATTTTCAGACTATGTGATAAGCAGAAAAATGACGATAAAGCTAGAGATCAAGGTATCCATGATCTTGCTGACATCTGAGCAGGTTTGAGGGCCACATGTCCTTCGTCTGCACATATTTGCTATGTTCATCTATTTTATATCCATGCAAATGACTTTTTGCATTGGATCATAAGATCATGGAGTGCAAAGGTCCCCTGGTGTTGTACCTCTTGAGAACAGGTTCACCCACTTGGAAGCTGTCGGGGAAGAAGACATTACCACACTGAGCGGCAGACTGGCTTGTGAAGCAAAAAGTTCTGTTGAGCCAAAACCAAAGAGGCCGACGTCAGGCAACGCCATGGTAGTAGGAGATTCCATTGTGAGAGGTACGGACAGGGGTTTCTGCGGCAACAGGCGGGATTCGAGGATGGTGTGCTGACTCCCTGATGCCAGGATCCAGGATGTCATGGACAGAGTGCAGAAAATCCTCCAGGGCGAAGGTGAACAGCCAGAAGTGGTAGTGCATGTCGGCACAAACGATGTCGGAAAGATGGGGATGGATATTCTGCAGCGTGACTCTAGAGAGCTCGGAAAAATGCTGAAAAGCAGGACCTTCAGGGTGGTTATCTCCGGTTTGCTTCCAGTTCCTCGTGCTGGCGAGAGCAGGAACAGGGAGATACAGAACCTGAATGTGTGGCTGAGGAACTGGTGCAGGGGGCAGGGATTTAGATTCTTAGATCACTGGGATCTGTTTTGGGGTAAGGGGGAATTGTACAAAAGGGATGGATTGCACCTTAACAGATGGGGGACCAGCATTCTGGCAGACAGGTTTGCCACTGCTACATGGGTGGTTTTAAACTAAATAAGGGGGGGGTGTCAAATGGGATAGTCAAGGATGGAGTTAAAGGGAAAGAGAGTAACGGAATAGTTAATGACCCCAGAATTAATGGGAAAGAAAGCTCACAAAGGGATAGGAGAGTATGGCCAAGTGTAATAGGGATCGATGTGAAGGGTGAGATGAGTAAGGAATTAAAAGTATTATATATGAATGCGCGAAGTATAAGAAGTAAAGTAGATGAGCTTGAGGCTCAGTTAGAGAGAGGTTGGTAGATATGACATTGTGGGGATTACAGAGACGTGGCTTCAGGAGGATCGGGCCTGGGAACTTAATATTCAGGGTTATACATCCTATAGAAAGGACAGGCAAGTGGGCAGAGGCGGTGGGTTGGCTCTGCTGGTGAGGGATGAAATTCAGTCCCTTGCGAGGGAAGACATAGGGACTGACGAGGTAGAGTCACTGGATTGAGTTGAGGAATTGTAAAGGCAAGAAGACACTAATTGGTGTTATCTACAGACCCCCAAATAGTAGCCCGGATGTAGGGTGTAAGTTGCAGCAGGAGTTAAAACTGGCATGTGAGAAAGGTAATGCCACTGTGGTGATGGGCGATTTCAATATGCAGGTAGATTGGGAAAATCAGGTTGGTTCGCGACCCCAAGAAAGAGAGTTTGTAGAGTGCCTCCGAGATGGATTCTTAGAGCAGCTTGTAATGGAGCCTACCAGAGAAAAGGCAATTCTGGATTAATTGTTGGCCAATTAACCAAATTTGATAAGGGAACTCGAGGTAAAGGTAGTGATCATAATATGATTAGTTTTAATCTGCAATTTGAGGAGGAAAAGGTTAAATCGGAAGTGTCAGTGTAGCAATTGAACAAAGGGGACTATGAAGGCATGGAGAGAGGAGCTGGCCAAGGTAGACTGGAAAGGGATCCTCGCAGGAATGACGGTGGAACAGCAATGGCAGGAATTTCTGGGCATAATCCGGAAGAAGCAGGATCATTTCATTCCAAAAAGGAACTTCTAAGGGGAGTAGGAGGCAACCGTGGCTGACAAGGGAAGTTAGGGATGGAATAAAACTAAAAGAAAAGACGTATAACACAGCAAAGCGTAGCCGGAAGCCAGAGGGTTGGGAAACTTTCATAGGACAACAGAAGGTAACAAAACGGGCAATATGGGCTGAAAAGATGAAGTACGAGGGGAAGCTGGCCAAGAATATAAAGGACAGTAAAAGCTTCTTTAGATATGTTAAGAGAAAAAGAGTAGCAAAGCCAAATGTGGGTCCCTTGAAAGCAGACACGGGTGAAATTATTATGGGAAACAAGGAAATGGCAGAAGAGTTGAACAGGTACTTCGGATTTGTCTTCACTAAGGAAGACCCAAACAATCTCCCAGATGTACTGGAGGACAGAGGATCTAGGGGGGGTAGAGGAACTGAAAGAAATTTTCATTAGGTGAGAAATAGTATTGGGTAGACTAATGGGACTGAAGGATGATAAATCCCCTGGGCCTGATGGTCTGCATCCCAGGGTCCTCAGGGAGGTGGCTCTAGAAATAGTGGACGCATTGGTGATCATTTTCCAATGTTTTTTTCAGAATGGCAGGCAGTGGCGAGTGGAGTGCCGCAAGGCTCGGTGTTGGGGCCGCAACTGTTTACCATATATATTAATAATTTGGAAGAGGGATTTAGAAGCAACACTAGCAAGTTTGCGGATGACACAAAGCTGGGTGGCAGTGTAAACTGTGAAGAGGATGTTAGGAGGTTGCAGGGTGACCTGGACAGGTTGAGTGAGTGGGCAGATGCGTGGCAGATGCAGTATAATATAGATAAATGTGAGGTTATCCACTTTGGCGGCAAAAACAAGGAGGCAGATTATTATCTCAATGGTGTTAGGTTAGGTAAGGGGGAGGTGCAGCGAGACCTGGGTGTCCTTGTACACCAGTCACTGAAAGTTGGCGTGCAGGTACAGCAGGCAGTGAAGAAAGCTAATGGAATGTTGGCCTTCATAACAAGAGGATTTTAGTATAGGAGTAAAGAGGTTCTTCTGCAGTTGTATAGGGCCCTGGTAAGACCACATCTGGAGTATTGTGTACAGTTTTGGTCTCCTACTTTGAGGAAGGACATCTTTGTAATTGAGGCAGTGCAGTGTAGGTTCACGAGATTGATCCCTGGAATGGCGGGACTGTCATATGAGGAAAGATTGAAAAGACTAGGCTTGTATTCACTGGAGTTTAGAAGGATGAGAGGGGATCTTATAGAAACATATAAAATTATAAAAGGACTGGAAAGCTAGATGCAGGAAAAATGTTCCCAATGTTGGGCGAGTCCAGAACCAGGGGCCACAGTCTTAGAATAAAAGGGAGGCCATTTAAAACTGAGGTGAGAAGAAACTTTTTCACCAAGAGAGTTGTGAATTTGTGGATTTCTCTGCCAGAGGGCAGTGGAAGCCAAATCACTGGATGGATTTAAGAGAGAGTTAGATAGAGCTCCAGGGGCTAGTGAAATCAAGGGATATGGGGAGAAGGCAGGCACGGGTTATTGATTGGGGATGATCAGCCATGATCACAATGAATGGCCTCCTCCTGCACCCATTTTCTATGTTTCTATCATAAGACAAAGGAGCAGAATTAAGCTATTCGGCCATCAAGCCTACTCTGCCATTCGATCATGGCTGATCTATTTTTGCCTCTCAACCCATTCTCCTGTCTTTCCCCAAAAACTTTTGCCACCCTTACTAATCATTGATCAAGTGTGGTGCAAAGTTACCAATCAAATATTGAGCATAGACCGAAAGAACTTTGGCAAAACAGATTGCAGGGACAGTCATTAGTTTGGATACACTCTTATCTTTCAAACAGAAAACATGCATAATTATAACATAATTCATAAATAAAACTCCAATTTAACAGTGGACCAAATCTGCACCCAATCTATCAAAAAATAAATGAACATTAATTGGGGATGCATGGCAATACTCTACTGTAATTTCACTGTATGTTTACACTTCACATGTGACAATAAAAGCACCATTGAACCATTTCTGTTTCCAAGATCTACCCTCCCTGCTCGTTGGCAATTAAAAGTTCATTTTCCAATGCCACAATTGACAGTTCTCAGAATGGGATGGGCCTGATCTGCTGTAAGCTGCCAATGTCAGCAATATCGAGTTAACCTTTCTGCTCTTTGTGATCACCTCATCATGTTGTACACTACGATCAGATCTCACCAGCCTTCTCTTCAAGAAAACAGTCTCTGTCTCTGCCTCCCTCATTTATATCACAACTCTCTTATCACAGGAACCATTATCATAAATCAATCCTCCAGTTGAGGCTGCACCAGTCATTTTCTTTTTACCAGGTGCCGATAAGCCTGTTCTGCAGCTCCTTATCTAAGCCTTCTGGAAGTCAATGTATACTAATCAACTGCATAATCTTCATCAGTTCTGTCCAGTATTGTCAAAAAAAATCCATCAGATTGGTTCAACATGCTGTTGCCACATGGGCAGTTTGGAACAGGCTGTGCCCATTAAACAGCTGGCTTAACTTATTGTTACATCTGTCAAAGACACTCAAACATTTAACTCTTAAAATTCAATAAAACAAATAAAAATGAAAACCACAAAATTATTAAAATACAAAAACATTTTGAAACAAAACATTTACATATTCTCAATTAATTATTTTATTTCTTGCAGTCATTCCCTGTAATTTAAGTGAGTGTCTAACTTGGGAGATTAAACACTCTAACAAGTTCCTGCTTGATCACATTAATCCATGGGGAGGTCAACAGCAGAATGTAGAACACCACTTAAGCACATCCTGTAAGTCTGGGACTAGGATAGGAGGTTCATGTGCAGATTCGAGTAATAAGACATCATACTGCTGGCAGTTCAACACCAAATTACTGACAATTCCCAATAAGTTTTGGCTCTGTCCAAACCAGGAAGTTCACATCATTAACATTGTTGGATTTGCAGGAAAACTACATTGCTGCTACCGATTTTTACAACACGTATATTTTAAGAATGACATGTATTCAATCCTTGAAAACCTTTCCCATTGATTAAAAAATTAATACACACATACACAATTTAATATTTGTGTAGTTGCAAAAAAATCTACACAATTTTTGTAGTGTAGATTTCACCACACTAGTGAAGTTTAATTTACCACATTAGTGAAGTAGTAGATTTTAAGATCAAAGCTAAACTCATCTAAAATTTTAAATAAGATTTTGTAGTGAATGGGAAAAAATACGTAATAATAATCAAATTCTGTTCTACTGAGATGAGAAAAATGACAAACAGGCAAAATTTAGTTCACCGAGATTCATTTATCCAAAGCTAACAGATTGACTGTCATTTTCTGAAACACTACTATGTTGCGTCGTGATGTTGGCAGGTTTTGATGGTAATTTCCATTTCATACTCAATGTCATGTTTAATATAACATGCTTGATTTATTATATAAGCAAAGTTAGAGGTTTTCATTAGGGAAAAAAGAGCATTTGTCCCATGAACTTGACCTTCGACTTTAAAAAGTTAATAGTTCCATGTCTCCAGAGATGACTTTATAGCAATTATTTCAAAAATAAATTTTGGATAATACAAATTAAACTGACAGAGATATATTGCATAATTGCCAAGAAAGTATCTGTGCACTGGAAAATTCCAGATTAAGATATCTCTGCTCTGTCTTTTATGGAGCTACATCCATGATAACAGATCAAAATGGAATTATCATAAAAATCATGAGAGGTGCATCATGACATAATTTATTAATAGCCCCGTCCCAATTTCAAGAATAATTATGTCCTTTTGTTCTGGATTTTCTGCAGATATAAAGGCTCTTCAAGTATTCAGTTTAAACAATTAAATGGGATCATCTTTTCATATTCTATACTTCAGTAAACATATGCGATCTGTCCTCATGATATAATGCTTTTGGTCTTGCTATCAATCTAGTGTCTCCCGCACTCTGTGGCCCATATGCCCTTCTGCTAATGATGCATAGTTGCAGAATTAAGGCAATTACCATAAAATAGCTTTGCAATCTGCGAGAACATCTCACAAATATATTGTATTTTTATAAAGATGAAGCAAAGATGGAGTTTGAAACATGGATAACAGTTTTTAAAACATTAATGCAGAACAGGCAGTATGATTCTAAAATGTATATGCCAAAATAGATGGCACCCATTAGTAATCCTCACAGAGCATGGAAAAGATTAGAGAAAGCTATATAAACCAACGTCAATGTAATCAGTTTGCAAGTCGCAAATCATTTAATTTCTCATAAAAGATAAAAATTTGATCTCTACATTTATTATTTTAATCATTAGCCTTGTATCTAGTATAAACAGCTGACTTAGCCCAATTATCTGGGGAACTGTTATAATTCTGAATTTACGAAGACCTGTATAAACACGGCACCAAGAGATTGATTTATGGTGACAAGATATTATAGCAGTTTAATGGTTTCCACATAGAAAGGTGCACCATTGACTTAAGACTTTCCAAAATCACTTGTGAGTGCTCTCTTACCGCACTGTCAGCCCTCTTTGGCATTGCAGTTGCTGTAATAAGACTTTTTCCTCGAATCTGCAACTTTCGAGCCTCCTCCAACCGAGCCTTGAGTTTCAATGCCAGTTCCTTAAAAAACAAATTTAAAACTATTTTGAATGCCCTGAGGTTTCCCATTGCTCTGTGAATTTGTTTATAGCATTTTTCCAACAATGTTTTGGTAATTATCATCAAATCAACCTCTAACAACTTTGCTTTAAGGAGAAGAGTTGTAGCTTTTTCCAAGAGAGTTTACTTGTCATATGCATCAGATATGAAATGGAATAATTCAATTTTTACATGTTTCAGTTTTTCAGGCACATCAGAAACACCAATAATATACAATAAATTATTGGTTATCCTAAATAAAGTAGACCATGATAGTGCAAACCCACAGTGTGTAGAACAACCTTAGTGCAGCAAAGTCTGTGGTCATAAAGGGACAGCCGTAATTAAAACTTAAGGACTACAAGTTGTTTACTTGGGTTAAAATATTTCAGTGACTATGTTCCAGCCAACTTTATTAACAGCAGCTTTGCCTTTGTCAAACAAATTCAATTATACAGACTCTTCTGAATCTTACCATGTTTCCCATCAGCTCTGCTTTGATGACCTTAGCACCCAATTTATTCATTTCGTCCTCACTGAGGGGCTGTAGGGGTTCTTCAATTGTAGCAACAGCTCTAGTGGAAATAGAAGCATTACTTCCATGAAAGAAGGGATAAATCCCATCTGAAGAAAAGGTGAATAACATTTATCCATGTTCACAAATATCATCAAAAACACGCAACGTTGCACAAGGTTTGTACAATGCACTAAAGTAAAATCCTGCATATTAACTTTTTTTTCCCCATATAGATTGGCAATATCATACTGTAAACATTAATTGAAAACTAATATAACAAAAAGCTCAATACCCAATGAAATCCTTTGATGTAACAATGATGAAAGGTGCTTGTGGCTTAGACTACCATTATATTATTTATCTAAATTTCACTTCTGGACCCACATGGTTTGAGTTCCTATTTATGGATTTCAAATTACTGATGATAAAATGAAAATAGGAGACACCAATAATGCTGGATTTGCAGAAAGAGATTGAGTTAATATTTCAGGTTTATGACCTTTCCTCTGAATTACACAAATTGTTGTAGATAAAATAAGTTTTAAGATGCAAAGATATGGGCGAGAGAAAAGAGCAAAGAGGAAAGATTAAACAACAAAGAGATGATGGTGCAAGGCAAACGCAATATAGAATAAAACAACAAAAGAATGATTTGATTGAAGTCTAAACGGTAGCCGCAGAAAAATGATCTGCAATTTTAAACTCAAGGATGAATCCAGAAGCCTGTGATGTGCTGGATCAAAGGATGAAGTCCACCTCCTCACATTTATATTGAACTCCACTGGAACAGTATTGGAAACAAACGACAGAGTGCGCTTGAAATGGAGAATTAAAGTGACTTTGCTATTATTTTGAATACTTTGTAAAATATATGACTTTCCCATGTAAATCCCAAAGTGACTTAAATATTAGTCAACTTACGTCGCACATTTTAGAAATATCTTTTAGAGATATCACTTCATAATTTTCTGCATCCATATTAAATATGCAAAGATACACATTTTTAGCCTGATAAGCAGAAAACTACGTGCTTTATGCTTTTCAAATCTTTAATTGCATTAAAGCCACAGTAATTCATCCACATGTCCTTTAATAATTTTAAGAGCAGAATATTCACATTTATGTTGTGTAGTCTCCTGTGAACATGTGCCAATTTCCCACCTCCCAATTTATTATCCACCCTCCAGTCGACAAGAACACAGGAAATTGTTTACTGGCTTTACTTTGCACTAAACGTTATTCCCTTATCATGTATCTACACTGCAAATGGCTCAATTGTAATCAAGTATTGTCTATCCACTGGCTGGTTGGCACGCAACTCAAGCTTTTCACTGTACCTCAGTACACGTGACAATAAACTAAACTGAAACTGATGTAGCAGAAAGACACTTGGCTCCTCAAGCCTGGCTCGAAAGACCGAATGGCCTACTCCTGCACTTATTGTCTATTGTCTATTGATAAGACTGATATAAAGGGTGTAATTTTGAGGTAGGCTACAAGCCTACCAAAATTGGTTTAAATAAACTACTTGTATAATTTTAAAATGGTGTCTGCACTCTCATTTTAAGTGCAGCATGAACAGAATCTCAGCAAGGAAAAACATTACTAAGACGATGATATGCTAAATTGGCCTAACCTGGATTTAGACTCCTTCAATCCTGACTATCTAGTCTCCCCCAACACCTTATTTCCCACTTCAATTCAGAAAGATAAATATAATTATCATGTCTCTCTCCATTATATTTTAAATAAAATTTGTGAATTTCTAATCAACTTTATTAACCTTTGCAAATAAAATTGGAACAGATGAGTGTTTTTAACATTCATGACATAGTGAAGCCTTCATTCAACTTATACATTAGCAGTAATTATTTTACTTGAAGTTATTTAAACTGCAAACTCTGATTCCAGTGGGTGTCATTAGCCCTGACGTGCAGACTGGAGTATGCTGCAACAACCAATTACAAAATAACTGTGTTCAAAAGCAATCGGATGACACTGAATCAGCTCTATTATAATAATAATAATAATGCATTACATTTATATAGCGCTTTTCAAACACTCAAAGACGCTTTACAGGGATTACTAGAACATAGAGAAGAAAATAAATAGATAAATAAGTAAACGAACAGAAAAAGGAGACAGAAGGTGAGGTGATTTCGTAAAGTAACATCTACAGGTCATCAGGTTTACTATAATTGTGACTGACATCATTTAATTTACAAGTGACAGGTTGTAACATGAAGATTCATATTCCTATTATGATTTCAACAGATGAATAAAGGTAAATATGTCTTGTCAGCAGACCACAAAAGGAAGATCTAATTCAATATCAGATCATAGAAAAAGTTAAATTAACCTCAAACTATGAAAAAAGATTAATCTGCTTTTTTCATAATTCTATCATGCAAATGATTTGTAAGATAAAATAATGTATATTCAACCATCCCAAATATATTATTAACGAGTGGAATTTAAAGAAAATATTTCCCAATGTTTGTTTGAAGATGGTGTCAGCACCAGTGTAAAATAATCGTTCACCCACTATGCTTTGCAGAGGGGATATTGCGAAAGGATGGAGGTCACAGAGTAATACATGACCCCAGGCTGTCTTCTATGATCATACACAGGTATACACCTATTCTGGTGTATGACAGAGCCACCAATCCTCCCGCCAAACTGTAATCACAATCACTTATTTCTATCTCCATATCTTATCCAATTTATCCCGTTATCATCCATACCAGTCACTTCAGGGCTTAAAAAAACACCAGAATTCTCCATGGAAAAAAAATCCCAAATTGAATACTTATCAAGTAAGTGTTTTAAAGTGCAGGCATTGAATACAAATCATGGAACAAGGGCATTTAGCCTACTATTTCCACATAGATTCTTTGTAGAGCAAACCAGTCAATGGAGAAAGTCACCACCTGAGCCGCTAATATGAAGGATTCAAATAGCAAAACTAACATGCATTTATGACCTGTATACTAACAGTGGAAGAACATCACAATTTATATTTTATGACCCTTTTATATGACCCAACATATGAGAAAGCAAAACAAAATGCTGGAGTAACACAGCAGATGAGGCAGCACCTTTAGAGAACATGAATGATCGAGACCTTTCTCCAGCATGAAGGAGCTGCCCACCATTTTACATGCTCTATTTCCAACATATGAAGATGGATGCAGATTTTACCAAGTCACTGTGCCAATTACAGGACAACAACTTGAAGAAACTGCATGAGCATACAGCAGAGTTTCACCATTATAATGCATCAGAGTTTAAGTTATTTCTGTAATATATCCTTCCCAATTAGCAGTAGTTTAAAATTATTAGATGAGTACCTCGAAGGAAAATGTTTAAAATCAATTCAATGGTCTCTAGGATACTTTCTGACACATCACAAACCATACAATATCAGTATGAAACAAAATAAATGCTCTGAAGCATGCAAGTTTATTAAAGTACACATACCTGGTGCTTGACTTGTGTTGGCCTTCAGAATCAGCTTTTTGCACAGGACTGTTTTTCCCAGGCTTGGTCTCTGTCCGTTCATCTGATGGATTTGGCATTTCTTCAATTCTCTGATGTGGCAGTGATGTAGGTTGTTGTGATGAGCATTCCCCACTATTAGATCTGCTCCATGATGATATATTGTCACTACCGTGATCCGGCTTTTGAAAACTACTACTGTGGAAAGGTTGTGATTCTGACAACCGATTAGAACAGCTTGGAGACCTGATACCCCATTTGCTGTTTTTACTTTCAAAATCATCAGGCTTCATAAACTTAGATTTTAAATCAGTGAAGGGAAAAGATTTATCTTCCCTTCTTTCATGAAAACAATTACTTCCTAAACCTCTGGCATAACTGTTTTTTTGTTGTGTCTCCTTATGTTTCTCTTCATGGATTCTGTATTCTCTTAATTTATCTTTATCATGCTCAATTTCCACCTCCCTTTCATGAGATTTGCTTTTGTCCCTACATCTATTGGCCAGTTCATGTCTTTCTTTATCCTTTTTCCATTTGAATTGATCCTGTAAATTTCCTGTTGTTTTTTCTCTTTCAACAATACTGTCACCTTGCCCATGTCCAACTTTGCCTCTATTTTGTCCCCTTCCAGAATCGTTTTTTCTCCTATCGCTATGATCAGAAGTCCAGTTCCTTGTTTTTCCCCCAGAACCTCTCCATCTCCTTTCAGTGTCTTTTTGACGTTTTGACGCTACGACTTTTTCAGCAGCTTGTAACTTCTCCTGGAATATTTCCACAGACTAATGGGGAAGAAAATAAAAAATATTCACCATTACCAAATCTTTCTATTTGGATTATGTTTATCATTTCAATCTAAAACCATAAGGCTTTGCAATTAAAATATTGATCCGATTAAGTCAATTTTACCCATCATAGCTTCAAACCCATGAATAATAATAGAGAACACACTAAACGTTATTCCCTTTATCAGGTATCTGAATACTGCGGACGGCTCGATTGTAATCATGTAAAGTCTTTCTGCTAACTGGTTAGCACGCAGCAAAACGCTTTTCACTGTACCTCTGTACATGTGACAATAAACTAAGTTCAAACTAAACATCTATATTTGTTGAAAGTGAACATGTTTCATATGCATCATAGAAACTTGTAAAACAAAAATGAGAACAATGAAATACTACAGATATGTGAGCCAAAGCCAATAGTCAATATAATCTGTCAAATCTAACAGCATTTAAGGACAAATTTGCAGACCTAAAGGAATTCTACAAGGATAGAATCCATCACAATGTGGCTTCCCATCTAAATATGCGGAAACTGAGGCAATATTAAAAAATTGGAAATTAAAAGCTGAAGGTTAAAAAAGCTGAAATAAATCATTTTAATTAGTGAGATTAAAAAACTCTTACTCCATATCTCTCAGCAATGACATCCTCCACTTGACATTGTTTCCACTCCGCCTGTTCCTTCATGCGCTGAAAGGAACGCCTCAGCCAACTTAGCCCACCATCTTCTACCAAAGCAGCTATTGGTTCAAAAAGGTTAGGAATAAATATTTAAGTTCAATTAAATGAAAAAGTTATGTACAAACTAACTACAATTTTATTTAAATTTGCAATATTTGCGACCGGGATTGTATATTAATCTAAAATATTAAGTATGTCAGAATCCTCTATATAATATGCTAAATCAAATAAATACTAATTGATCAAAATTCTCAGCAAAATGGGATGGTGTTTATCACCATTTCCTTAGGCACCTCTCTTCTAATCCCATCCAAAATTATTTTTTCGTAGTTCACACGTCCCTCTGCATCTAAAAGCACTACACCTGAGAAAATGTTATCTTAGAGGAGGCTCTTCAGAAAGAAGCCAAACTGCACTCATTTCAGGAGGAAAGGTGGTGAGGAAATCCTCATTGTACGGACAAAATTCCGAGTTGCTAATGTATGGGTGCAATTCACTAAAAGATTAACATTGATTGATTAACTACCAAATTATGCAATGTTAAATATGTTTGTCCACAATACTTTTGCTCTAACATAAGAGCAAAACGTAGAATTTTAAATTTAACCGTTCCTCGACACACCTATAAGACCTGTCTGCCAAACATCAAAATGCACTCTTGCAGAATTTATTTGTAATATAAATAATTGCCTATAATTTGACAGAACAGGCAGTAAATATTTTAAAAATCTAATGTGTACGGGTTAAGTCAAAGATACCTGCCTCCAGAACATTTTGTTTTCCTTACAAACCTCAATAACTTCCAATACGGGAAAATTTGGAGAAATCATGGGTGGCACAGCGGCGCAGTGGTAGAGCTGCTATCTCACAGCGCCAAGCCTTTTGTTTGATTCTGACTAGGGGTGCTGTCTGTATGGAGTTTGTATGTTCTCCCCGTGACTGTGTGAGTTTTCTCCAGGTGCTTCGGTTTCCTCTCACATCCCAAAACCGTGCAGGTTTGTAGCTTCTGTAAACTACCCCTATTTTTCCTAGTATAGAACTAGTGTGCGGCTGATCGCTGGTCAATGTGGACTTGGGGGGCCGGAAGTCCCGTTTCCACGCTATAACTAAAAAAAACAAAGAATTTTTAAAGCCTAATTTCATGAGTGTTTACACTCCATTTTTAGTATAATCACATTTCAATGCCTCATGAACATCACTTTCTATCTCACTCCAACAGAATAATTACCTTGTACTTCTGCACGACACTTCCTATCATTTTGTAATTGAAAGTAAAGTAACTTTCACCCGTCAGGTGGAGTTTGAGAATAACTTGTGGAACATGTAAGTGGGAAAACCAGTGAATGTGTTGTATGCGGATTTTCCTCATGTGTTTGGCAAGGTAAGCAAAGGAGATTGATTATCAAGGTTAGAATTAGGGTGATATCGACATGGCTTAGCAAGTGATTTTTGGTCATGGAAGAAGGATCATTCCCAGGTGGGAAGGCTATGACTAGTAGGGTCCACAGAGATCAGTGCTTTGGCCGAGCCATTCACAATCTATATCAATGATTTGGCTGAGGATGAAATGTCCAGGTTTGTGGATGACACTGAATGATACAAGATTGTGAGTATGGCTGAAGGTGAAAAGAGCTTCGTGAGGATATGAACAAGCTGAGTGAGTGGGCAAGAACGCAGTGAGTGAATATGATGTGGAAAATTGCGGTCATTGCCTTCGATGCATGTAACAGTAAAACGTAAAGTGGTGGATACAAAATGCTGGAGTAACTCAGTGGGTCATGCAGCATCTCCTGAAAGAAGGAATGGGTAACGTTTCGGGTTGAGACCCCCTGAAGAAGGGTCATGATGCAACACGAGGCTGAAGAAGGGTCTCGACCCGAAACTTCACCCATTCCTTCTCTCCAGAGATGCTGCCTGTCCCGCTGAGTTACTCCAGCATTTTGTGTCTACCTTCGATTTAAACAAGCATCTGCAGTTCTAAACGTAAAGTGGTGACTGATTGGTTAGTGGCGATGTTCAAAAGAAATTATATGTGCTTGTATGAGTCATTGGAAGACATCGTACAGGTACAACATGATCAGGAGAACAAATTGCATGTTACTCTTTACTATGAGAGGATTTGAATATAGTTTAGTTTAGGTTAGAGATACAGCATGGAAACAGGCCCTTCAATTCATGCTGAAAATCGCTCATCACTAGTTCTATGTTATCCCGCTTTTTCATCTGCTCCCTACACACAAGGACAATTTACAGAGCCCAATTAACCTTACGAACCTGCATGTCTTTGGGATGTGGACAGAAACCGAAGCACCCGGACAAAACGCATGCAGTCAAAGGAAGAATGTGCAAACCCGAGGTCAGGATCGAACCCAAGTCTCTGGTACTGTGGGACAGCAGCTCTACCAGCTGTGCCATTGTGTGAAGTATAGGAATGAAGATACCTAATTGCAATTGTATAGGTCCTTAAATAGATCACACCTGGAGTGCTGTATGCAGTTTTGGCCTCTCTACTCAAGAATAAATGTATTTGCTACAGAGGGGGTGCAGTGCTGATTTATTAGACTGGTTTCAGGAATGACAAGTTCGACATATGAGGCTAGGCCGTGTAAATCTAAATTCTCTTGCGTTTTTTGGGATTCAGAAAATTGAGAGGAAATCTCATCTGAACATTAAAAAATCTTAAAGGGTTTGAAAGGTTAGATGCACAATGTGTCTCCTGTAGTTTCATAAAAAGATTAGGGGAAACTTCTTCACGTAGTGGGTGTTGAACTGTAGAATTCTCTACTGCAGAAGATTGCACAAGCTCAGTTATTGTGTTCATTCAAACACATCAATACATTTTTGAACACTAAGGGAATGAAGAGACATAGAGCGCAGGTAAATATCAGAGATGGAAGATCACCCTCTTCATGAATCTTAATGAAACATCCTTGTAAATCTTCTCTGCACTATTTCCAGCTTAATGGCAACTTTCCTGTAGCAGAGTGACTAAAACTGAACACAATACTGAGCACATTGTGTCAAATATCTCTCTGCTAAATTATTCAATAATGTAAGATTATCCCAGATAACAAAGAAAACATGGTTTCTTTTCACCAAATTGTTGCCTTAAAACCTTATCGCTCGTCCCGCTCTAGCATTGCTTTCAAGAAGTGCAAGAGGCACATGGATTTGATTTTTGCGAGTATACTAAGACCATCTGGTCAACTGGCTCTACTCTTTCTCGTGCTTCCATTTCCTTCTGATACTAAATTTTGCCCTGTCCTTCCTAGTCCTCTCTTGCCTGCTAACTATTTTTTTCTCTTGTTTTACCCATGGAATCTTTTGTACTATTACATGGTTCATACTGTCCAGGAGATGTAGCTACAACTTCTATAACTCCATTCACACAAAGTGCTGATAAATTAACCTCCTTTCCAGAAGCTAATATTATTTACCTTATAAATCGACCATGCTCCTCAATCTTTCAATCTACTTATTAAAAACAAATTGTTATCAATGTCACTGAGAAGGACACAACTTACTTGCCCGTCTTTGCAAATGAACAAGGTGCACATTGGCATCTAGCTGCAAATAAAATATTGCTCAAAAATAAATTAAGTGGAATTCAAATTTACCTTTTTGAGTTTCTTTTGAGTCACTCTGCGCAGATGGCAAGCCTGTTCCTCCATTTTTCCAAAATGGATTTAATTCTCTTTTGTCTATTTCAGCCTAGAATGAAGTAAAATCAATTAATTAATTCGATACATATTTATAATTAATATAATGAAAAATAGTTTGAATTCCTACAGTTACTGTTGTTATAAATGGGTTCTTGGAAAAATGAGGCACAGATACCCAGAACAAAGAACTAAAATATTTATTAGAAATAAATTTTAAAACCACTCAACAGGTCAAGCAGTATCTATGAAAGAAAGAGTGCTGAGCATACATCAGAATTGCATCTGGAAAAAGCTCTGGTCTCTTGATACTAAGCTATGATTTTACTGTGCTATGTAAGCAAATTTAAGTGTTCATTTCTTACAAAGCTGGTTAATATTACACAGAATAGTATAGATGGAGAATATAACCAATATAATTTTTGATTAGCAATTTATTAATAATGATATAGCAGATTGAAAATGTATCTTGTGAAAGTTACTTAATTATGCAGCAGTCAGTGCTTTAAGTACCAAATTGTAACTTTAAATATTACCCACAATACAGAAACAAAGATTCACATAGAAGTTTGAAATATGCAAACTGGTACAGGACTAATTGACCGAAGCTTATAGACAATTATGAGGATCATGTACATTCAAGCAGAGCTGCAGTGGGTCTCTTCCTGCAAATGTAGTTGTCAGGAATCCTTCTCCCTGACCTTCCTCATTTCACAGGAGAAGTAGAGCACTCCACGCCACATCACTCTCATGATAATAAGCTTTGCAGCTGCTTCTGATTTCAAAAGTGGCCAAAATATATTTTAGTTTGGTATAGAGATACAGTGCAGAATCAGGCCCTTCGGCTCATTGAGTCCGCATCGAGCAGCGATCCCCGTACACTAACACTATCTTACACATATACTAGGGACAATATACAATTTTACTGAAACCAATTAATCTTCGAGCCTGTACACCTTTGGAGCGTAAGAGGAAGCTGGAGCATCCGGCGAAAACCCAAACAAGTCACAGGGAGAACGTACAAACTCCGTACAGACAGCACCCGCAGTCAGGATCGAACCCGGGGTTCTGACTGTATTCAGATATTCTATTTGTTTTAGGTATACCAGCAATATTTTCAACTGTCTATATTGTTATATAGATTCTGTAATTACATTAACAACACTAAACTCTATGTGCATAACCTTCAGTTGCAACATGATTCTCTGTCAGTAGTGTGGAAGACTCAAAGCAGGACAGCACTTCAAAACTAATGTAAGAAATTTAAGGTGCCGTGAACAGCAAGATACTTCTAACCAACATTTGGTGCCAGTTGACAGATCATTATATTTTGAATTGTGCTAATACAGTTGCAACGATATTATCCACCATGAACAAAATGATTATTGGACAATATTGTCTTTAGTTATTGGTTGCCTTGGGCATGTTTATTTGAGATTAATTCCATTACCTGTTCAATGCCTTGTGCTCGCTCTCGCACTATTTCTTTTTCCTTCTGTTTTCCAGCTCGAATTTCCGAAGTGGATATTGACTTTAAGGACATGAAGTCTAACGTCATCCATTCTTCCCTCTAGTACAGAATGAATACATCACAGAATGCATTTGCCTCATAAATTAAAATATTCAATGTACAAGAAGTGTTCTACAGGTGACTTTTGACAAAGAATGGACAAGAGAACCCTTTCTCTTGGTTTCTTGGAGAGAGCCTATTTATGCTGACAATATATTTTTGGGAAAGGACACGTGCTCAATTCTGGGCAGTGTTCTAATTAATTCTAAGCTCGTCAACATCTAACATGGTTGTAGGATCATGACAAAGTTGTCAATATTTACCTGCATTATCCGAAACTGTTAAGCATCTTCCAGAGAATGTAAATATGCAATGAAACACAGAAATCCAGAAGGTATATCAATAATTTTTTGCTCCTTGGAAGGGAATGCTGGTTTGCTGCCATCATCAGCATGTTCTTTAGGAATCAAAGATTGATCAGAAATTCTGATATTAATTGAATTTCGCAAGAAATATTACATCTTGTTTCATTAGATGTAAATGAATTTTTAATAAGGCCTGAATCATAATTACTTTACCCAAATTTCTGGCCCTTTATTTAAACTAGTTTCTAAGTGTGGATTGTCATTCATTCAGGTAACTATTTCAAAAATGTTCTTTTAAAACCCTGATAACGTTGCCCCCTCCATTTTATATATATATTCCAATTTATACGTTAAAATGTTTAAACCTTAAATTTCCATGAATGCTGTCTTTGAGATTTTTTTTTACTGTGATAGATTACAAAGTCTAACTGATCATATGCTGGACCCCCAGCAACCGAAGACAAAAGAAACAACCGATAAGGGAAACCTAAGACACAGAGATCAGCTTTGAGAATTTAATTAAAATTTTAAAACAATATTGAATCATTAATGTTTATAACAGCAGAGTCACATGACCTATCCCTGGTACACCACTGGTCACAGATTTCCAATCACAAAAACAACTTTCTACCCTTACCTCGTATTACCAAGCCAATTTCGAACTAATTTGCTAACACACCCTAGATGCTACTATTTAGTTTAGTTTATTATTGTCATGTGTACCAAGGTACAGTGAAAAGCTTTTGCTTGCGTGCTATCCAGTCAGAGAAAAAACTATACATGGATACAATCAAGCCATCTACAGTGCACAGATGAAGGATACAACATTCAGTGCAAGACATAACATTGAAAAGAATTTAGAGATAGAGCATGGAAACAGGCCCTTCAGCCCACTGAGTCCATGCCCACCATCGATCAACTGTTCTCACGTTCTATATTATTCCACTTTTGATTCCACTTCCTACAAACAAGGGACAATTTACAGAGGCGAGCGTCCCTACAAATCCGTCCATCTTTGGGATGTAGGAGGAAACCCACGTGGTCACAGTGAGAATGTGCAAACTCCACACAGACAACACCCAAGGTCAGGATCGAATCCAGGTCTCTGGCGCTATGAGGCAGCAGCTCTACCAGTTGACACTGTACTACACTGCCTCCAGGTTTTGGAACAATTGTGCTCATCAATACATCTTTTTAAAAAAGAGGTTAAAAACAAGACCTACATGCCCCATCTACACCTGTCCCACTTGCCTATATCCCATATCCTGAGGCCCATATGCCTCTAAACCTAACCTATCCATGTACCTGTCCAAATGTTTTTTAAAAGTTATGATAGTACCTGCCTCAACTACCTTCTCCGGCAGCTCGTTCCATTCACCCACCACCTTTTTTAATGTTTTGCGAGTTTTCCTTAAATCTGTTTCACTTATTTTTAAATATAATATCCTGAAAAGATACAATCCTGAAAAGTTCTTTCATACCTGAACAGAGCCTGTTTTTTCTGAAGAACATAATTGTTCTTCCTTGATTTTCCAGGGTTTCTGAATGCTGTCAGGATTAGAACCAGTAGATTCAACCCATTTTAGCTCAGAACTCTAAATGAAAACAATCAATTGAAATATATTTTGTTAACAATGACAAACACATTAATAGCATTTAATTTGTTTAAATTTAAAGATAAATTATTTTAACTTCCATGTTGATCATGCATTGCTTGTTAAAAAAATGTCAATTCAATGTTTCATCACTAATATACTTGATGAAACATAAATTACCCACGTTCTTTACCTTTAATTTCACCCCGCAATTCTAATTGGCTCATCAATGACAATCTTACAATTGTAATCAGCTTTGAATTGAAATCTAAGATATCAGTTGTATTTATAAGTTAGATATCAAGGATTGAACAAACTTGGAATAAAATCAAATTGCTGGACAAACTTGGTGATCAGCATCTGGAGGGAAATGGACTTTGCCATTTTTTACCTCGCCCATGGACAGCCTCATTAGGCTTCATAAGGTCTTAAACAGTTATAAACAACTAAAAAAGATTTAAGTAATTCAAACAATTGTAGGTAATTAAAAAAATAGAAATCACTTAAAATACTTTTAATTGGCCTGTCGAGTGCCAACCCAATCTCTTTAATTCTCTAGCGTGTCCATACTGACAATCAGGGAAAAATAGTATCCAGAAAATAAAAGCCACGTTTAGTTTTTAAGCAGTTACATGTATGTTTTCCTCCCATTTCAAAATTTATTTTGCTAATTGATACCACACTTACAGAAGAACTGTCACTGAATGTATCAGTCTTTTCTTTTGACTTGTTCCTTTTTTTCACTTTTTTGTCTTTCTTTGATTTCTTTTTTTTCTTTTTTGATTTAACAGAATGTTCCTATATGAAAGCACAATTCAATCATTTAACAAAAACAAAAACAGAATTTTACTACTCTTGTAAATTACTCATGGAATTTTACTACTCTTGTAAATTACTCATGGAAAATAATATGCTGATTTAATATGCTTCTAAATAGCCCATTAGCAGAATATGACTGCACATTTTAACTAGGTTTTACTGAACCAACTGCAGTGCCAATATCAACTTCTTACAGGTTATTAATACATACAAATACAAAAAAAAGGTTAACTTGCAGATCACCAATAAGAGAACATAAGATTGGGAAGTACAACATATACAACAGTACCACACAACACTTGACAATTATTTGTGTCAAAGCAGCATTTCCTAATGCTTTTCAAGGGAAGAAAACCTTACGTTGTTAATCTATTTCAGTGTTTTTTGTGGGATACATATTATGGGTGTAAATCTGTAAAGCTATTTCATGACATTGTGAAATGATAAGGAACTAACTACATGGGGTCACATTTTCATGTCTATCAATCTCCTATTGATTATTCATTAAGAGCCTTTAAAGTGCTAAAGCATTTGACAACTGTGTTATTTGGGACGTAACAACACAGATCATATCAGGATAAGCAACTGAAAATGTGGGTTTAAGCAGTTACAAAGGAGGGAGGAAGTGGCGGACAGGTTTTCAGAAACAATGACAGTATCAAATTATGACATGGAGACCATTGATTGGCAAAATTTAGAAGAATGTTGAGATCCTAGGAAATTATAGGGATGAAATTTAGGGATATGCTAGGACAAGGCTATTTAAGGACAATGTAAACAACCTAAAGATTTTTAAACTCAAAAATTTGCAAGACATGGAGGCAGAACATGTCAGCAGGCTATTTAAGGAAATGAGAGACATCCTGAAGAGTTAGCACAGGTTATTTCAAAGTCTTGATGTGAGGTATAACCTACAACCTGATGTTTATGCCTGCTCTTGCACCACTGAACTTACCTTCGGATTCCTTTACTCTATACCTGTCTTCCCTTGTCCTGTGCCTTCCCACTTACAGCCAGAACAACATGGACACAAGAGATTCTAATGCTGGGGATCTTGAGCAAACTGTTGGGAGGAACTCAGCGGGTCAGGCAGCATCTGTGGAAGGAAATGGACAGACGATGTTTCCGGTTGGGACCCTTCTTCAGACTGACCCATTGAGTTCCTCCAGCAGTTTGTTGTTTTTACATCTGGAATATCTTCATGCCACCATTTTGACAACTTTCGACTCCCTGATCCTCACAACACTGAAAATTGGTTTCCCTCCACAGAAGCCGCTCAATCTGTTGAGTTCTTCCTGCAGCTTGTTTAGTGATCTACAACCATCTGTGTTAGCACCAAAGCTATTCCCAACTGTGCCAAATTGACTTAAATGTTAATGACCCTTTTACAATTATATCAGAAGTAAAGATGTTCATTTTATCATTTCCTCTGCAGCTGCCTAAATTGAAACCAGATTTTATTTGCTCACCATTTGACAACAAACTCAGCTTGTTGCAGGCTGTGACATCAACAGGATTGCTTATTTTCACTTTGTATTATTGCCTAACTTTGCTCTGCCTCATCCCATCCTCTGCTGAAATCCTCATACTAGCCTCTGTAATATCTAGATTATCTATACGAGTATACTTAAGGACATCTTCCAAGTTCCACTCCATAAAAATGAAGTTGGCTTACATTGACGAAACACAAAATATCTTGGAGGGAATAAAAGACACAAAGTGCTGGAGTAACTTAGCAGGTCAGGCAGCATCTCTGGCAAACATGAATTGGTGACATTTCAGGTCAGGTCAGAACTCTTCTTCAGTCGGAAGGGTTACGATCCGAAACGTCACGTTCTCCAGAGATGGTGCCTGTGAAGTTACCCAGCACTTTGTGTCTTCTTTTGTTACCCAACATCTGCAATTCCATGTTTCCATACTTTGGAGATTTTTCAGATAGGATAAATAGATAAGAAAAGGCGAAGGCAACATTTGAAACAAGAACACTAATCATGCAATTGAGGCAGAAGCTTCAGGTTATCCTAAACTCTGTTTTCCGAATAATGACTAAATTACATTCACCCATCAGCGCATGTCCATTGATCTGCCATTTTTACAACATCTCATTTTCAAAATTATCACAATCGCAAATCCACTGCTTCAAAGTTATAGTGAAGTGTACAAATGCATCATTGTTGCTTCTGGTCAAAAGCCCTGAACTTTCAATCACAGAGCGAGTACCTCCATTGCCTCTATTATACTGCATCAGAAGTGGGAACAATACATCTTTTCAAGGTACGCTGGAAATGGCTGATATCCAAGAGCTGAAAAGGTCAACTTCCTACACATATCCTTAACTACCTCTTGATTCCCAATTTCCATTTTTCACTCCTCAGTAGTATGAGGAATGGCTTTATTACACAAAACCTCTTTCCTTCAACATTTTTCTTGATTCCTTGATATGTTATTTGTGGAGCCTCTGGTCTACATTGCTCACTTCCATGTGAATATGAATGCCTGGTTTCTATTCTGTCCCTTTCAGCTTTTTAATCAATAGGCCAAACAAGTAACTAGTTTAACAAGTAACTAGTTTATGTGAGAGGCGGGTTACCATCAGTTCTCCAGATCAATTTTCTACAGAATTTTACTTGTAGGTCAAATAATCAAATACATTTATTTCCACACTTGTCTGAAACTCTCTTTTCTCATTCCCTTCTCTGACAGCTTGCAGAATTTTCTCAGGATAATATACATCCCCACCTGGCACCCCTTGAGCCTCCATTCTCTCTTTCACAAGGAAGATAGTCAGCAAGAGAACACTCGTCCACTACCAGAACCCAACTTTGACATTACAACAGAGACTCATCCTATTCCTTTAGATACCACAACTCCCTAGTTTAGTTTAGAAATAAAGCGCGGAAACAAGCCCTTTGTCTACCAATTCCGTGCCGGCCAGCGACCCTGGTACACTAACACTATCCTACACACTATTTATAATTCTCACCAAAGCCAATTAATCTACGTCTTTGGAGTGTCGGAGAAAATCGGAGCAGCCAGAGAAAACTCCCGCAGTCACATACAAACTCTATACAGACAATACCGGTTGTCAGGATCGAACCCGGGTCTCTGGCGCTATAAAGCAGCAACTCTACCTTTGTGCCACCGTGCCGACTCTATCTTACTTTGAGATTATCTTCTCCAGTAAGTCATTCATAAAAACCTTTTCCTCACTCATTACTAAGTTCCTTACTAAATTCAACTATTTCAGCTTTCAAAATATTTACTGAGTCACTTAATCTGCAGCAGGCAAATCCTTCTTTGAACTGGTCTGACCACAAACATTTGACGAAACAAGCAAATATTTCACCCATGTACATTTTCATTTTTTTATTAAAATAATTATGAAATTGAATTGAATTGGTTTAAAAGTTCTCAAAGTTAGTCCAGCGTAGATTTGTTTTTGTTTTTTGGGCTTTTTAGTGAAAATAGAATGTTAAATATGGTATCTTGATAACCTGAAGAAGGGTCTCGACCCGAAATGTCACCCATTCCTTCTCTCCTGAGATGCTGCCTGATCTGCTGAGTTACTCCAGCATTTTGTGAATAAATACCTTCGATTTGTACCAGCATCTGCAGTTATTTTCTTATACAACCAGGTGTAAGCCTTAAGGTGAAGACTTCTGAACAATGCTGCAGGTCATATTATAGAAGTATGTACTTTTGCTCTTAAATTCATGTACATGTCACTTGGACATATACATGGATAGAAAAGGCTTAGAAGGCAGGCAAAGGGGGCCAGCTTAGACGGGGCATCTTGGTCGGCATGGGCGAGTTGGGCCGAAGGGCCTGTTTTCATGACTCTATGCTAATTCAACCAATGTCTTTCTTGGGATATAGCACAGCAAAGCATATATCCAATTGATATTGAAAGCCTATGAACATAGGCCAGAAAATGTGTTAAAATAGAAAATGATGAAATGATGAGGAGAGGCTGGCTTCCTATGTTTTAAAATACAAAGACAAGATGAAACAAGCTTTTGAGCAATTCGTCAAACAAAATACTTTTACTACAGGAAAAAAACAGCTCTGTGGCCCAGAAGATATGAGAATTATTACATTTAACAAAATTAATTTATATTGTATGGTGTAAAGAGAGTTTGTGAGAAACCAATGGGGGTCTCTATCGATTAGGAACCAGAAATTAAAATAAATATGGAATGTCATCCAGGCATAACATAAAGGACAATAAACTACAGCTGGTGGAGTCTTTAAAACAGTTTGTTTAGATGTTCTCATGGAATTCTAGATATTCTAAAGAAACTCTGTTGACAAAACATAAGGGGAATCGTGCGATAGGGGTTTCACAATCACGAGTGGATTGTAAAGTAAACACTTGTTAGAAAGATTCTGTGGAGAAATGAAGGCAGCTAGTTTGTCCAGGATACATTTAATTTATGGTGTCTGTCAGCCTTCCTAAACAATAGAGAAGGTCAATGCTTCCAAGGTTGTTACATCTATAAACAGGATGGAAGTCTGCATATAAGATATGCACAACTGTAGTCAAAAGGTTCTATAATACAAGATGGAAGATGCAGTCAAGCACAGGCAGTGGATAGATATTTTGTCACAGAACCCCATACAAGCATTGATTTTAAAATCTGCCTTATTTTAAGATGACCAAACAACCAACCAGCCATCTGTCAAATTCTATTTTTTGGCTATGTTGCCTGTTTGATATTAGTTATTCCACTTCTTTGTTAAATAAGACATTCTATGGACATTTCCTCACCAATATAACTTGCTGTCAATTGCTTTAGAAAATTCCAGTAATTAAGCCAAACTACTTTTTTTTTAAACCACCAGCTTTACTCTCTCCTACTTTTAAGTCTTTGTTAACCAAATTGTAGAAAAAAATATGTGCATTCTGAGAATAGCCTGGGATTGTCAGAACTGAAATTCACATTGCAATAAATTTTGAAAAGTCAAACAAAGAATGCAGACACAAGGATCTACAGATGCTGATTTATGGAAAAACACACAAAGTGCAGGAGTAACTTAGTGGGGCAGCCAGCATCTCAGGAAGACATGGATAGACAATGTTTTGAGTCGAGGCCCTTCTTCAGACTGACTATTTTAGATTTTTAGATTTAGAGATACAGCGCGGAAACAGGCCCTTCGGCCCACCGAGTCCGCGCCGCCCAGCAATCCCCACACATTAACACTATCCTACACACACTAGGGACATTTTTTACATTTACCCAGTCAATTAACCTACATACCTGTACGTCTTTGGAGTGTGGGAGGAAATCGAAGATCTCGGAGAAAACCCACGCAGGTCACGGGGAGAACGTACAAACTCCGTACAGACGGCGCCCGTAGTCAGGATCGAACCTGAGTCTCCGGCGCTGCATTCGCTGTAAGGCAGCAACTCTACCGCTGCCCCACCGTGCCGCCCAATTGTATAATTGTCATTAATTATCACCAAGTTTCTAACATTTTGCACAACATCTCTCCATCACACGAGGGAAGATTCCTTTTGATAAAAGTTGCCCTCTAGGTTGGGTTGCCAATTATACATCAGAAGAACTAACTTCAACTTTGAAGATACCTAACCATATTTCTATTTTGTGGTTTATGAATATGCTACAAAATGTCATTACATGCGATATTTAAATTGTTCTTGTATTCTTGCAGATATTTTTAGAATATGTATATAAGTGACAAATCCTTGAGATAATTGAAGAGATATTGTGCACTGTTTTTAGCATAAGCAGAATGCAACACCGTGAAACTTGCTCTGTTAATCTTTGTTACACATTTCCCCAATTTAAAATTCTTCTTAAAATTAACCTATTTCTTTACTCACTATTGACTTTCATTCTTTGATATTTACTTTGTAATGAGTACACTAGAAGAGCAAGCAACTTTTGCTCATTGAATAATCATGAACTTTAATGTAATGCCAAAGGAATTTAAAAATAAATTTAGTAGGTCAAACCACATTCTCTCACCAATGAGATTTATTTTTGAGTAATAAATGAACAGGATCTCATTAGCTTAATTAAATCAGGAAAAAAAAGTATAAAAATTACATGTCTATTACCTCTGAAAGCTCATCTATTCGTTCATTAACATCTGGCAACATCCATGTGTCCTCACCACGTAAACGTTTGAGCTGCTTCTGTTTTTCTTCTTTCTCATATTTAGCTCGAGCCTTAAATAGGAAAAGATCCATTAAGATGTGAAAGTCTACAAATAGTCTACAAATTATCTTTTTATTCCATCATTTTAAAATGGATACCTACCTACATAGCACATGGATTATGATAATGTATCTTTGGAACTCAAATTATACGTTACGCCAATCTTTAAAAACTATTCCGAAGACAACATTTAAATAAAAAAATTTAGAACATAGAGCCAATCTGGGGACAGAATAACATTTATATTTTAGAAATATATGCACTTTTTAGGAGAATTCACTCCCATTAAATAAATTCAAAAACCACATCTTTTCAGTCACATTTGTTGGACTGAATAATCATCCAGTTAAAAAATAATTTATTTGAAAAAGGGACAATGTACAATAATTGACATTCAAACAAATGTAAATGTACTCAAGTTAGCCGAGAGGCTAGTTTTCATCGACAGTCCCTTAGCCTGATGTTGTTAGGCATCCTTTTTTATGTTGGTTTTGAAGCCGAGGTTGGAATCTATGTGTACTCCTAGATATTTGGATTCTGGGACAACTTGTAGTCTCTCTCCTGAGATGAGAATACCTTGCTCTACATCTACGCTGTAATTAACAAATGTAAATAACACTTTGCTACAAAAAGAAATGAGATTAATTTAAGAAAGGGAGCACACAATACACACGAGAACATAAAAATCTCAAAATATTTTCTACTTTTAAAGGAAGTACACAAATTCAGTTATTAAATTTGCAACCTGTGACTCTGCATTGAAGAATGGTGAAGGTTCTTGGCATGCCTCAAAAAGATTGGTTTCAAACTTTTCTATAAATATGATAGTTCTATAACTATCTACTTGATATACTTAAAAGTGTTGGAGGAATTCAGAGTTCCATCTATTTGAGTTCGAGCAGTATCTATCAATGGGAGGCAAAAGGATAGCCAATGCTTTGAGTTGAGAACCTACATCAGGACTGAGAATGAGGAAGACAGATAGACATTAAGAAGGTGTGTGGGAGGGTTGGGGCAGGGGCTGGCTGTCAAGGCCTTAGAAAAAGGAGTGTCCACAATGATATCAGGGACTTTGGTTACAGTGAGGCTAGGATTGCTTTTCTTAGAGCACAGAAGTCTAAAGATTCTGACAAACAGGCCGAGATCTGAAATGTTACCTAGTTTGTTCACTGATACTGCCTAAATGCTGAGTGTCTTAAGTTTTCCGTTTTTATATAAGGTCAAAGGGGGACCTGACAGCATTCAAAACATATGAACTACAATAGGGTTCTTTTTGATATTTTTCATGTGAAAAATGAACATAAACTGAAATAGTGAAGTGCACTCCCAAATAAATTTACGTTTTTAAAATACATGAAATTAAAAACTTAAATATGTTAACATCACTGTGGGCCATGGAGCTTCTTTGCAGAGGCAGAGTGGCAGGGCAAGTGGTGATGTTAATGGGGCAAAAAGACAGGATCATCTGCTTCTTCAACTGAGGATCAACTGCCCTCTTTTTAACAACATTAAAATTTACAAAGACTATTGGTCAGCTTTTTGTGTTTCCTGGTAGCTTCTTGTATAGTAACACCATTTATTTTCCTATTCACTTTTGAAACTGTGTTGTCTGTTCAGATCATAGTTGAAGATTTCCATATTTTTCAGCAAGTTTAAGGATATTAGGCAAATATTTGGGTGTGAAGATCTGAGCAGATATGTCTCAGCAACTTTCTTTTTCTCTGTGCATTGATTAATACATGTGTTATATTGGATTTAATTAGTCCTCTTTATTGGACTATTTGTAGGAGCCATTTGTGTTTGTGCTAGCTGATTTAGCATATTATATTATTTTGTCTAGATATCTTGCTGTATTATTTTGGACACTAGGGGGCTGCCGTGAGATGAGTATATCTGGAAACACAGAGACGGGAGGGGTCAGACACAGGGAGCCATGGTGAGATAGTTCTTACCAGACCTGCAACGAGAATTGAAAAGCTTGGAGAGATACAGACCTGTTTGTATTACTACTTCAATAAATGACTAATTAAACTGAAAATACGTTTGGAAAATCTCTTTTTTGGTCTGCGTCAAAATCAATCACTCCCACTCTGTGAAGTAATGGCAAGCGGAAAGGACTTTATTGGAAAGGATTGACGTTGCCATCACACTATTATTCTCCATGGGTCTTGAGTAATTCCACATCAGGAGTAATTACCCCTCAAAGCCAACTTCCTTGGTCAAGTTGATTGCTGTCTGGGGATAGGATCACCAAATCATTGATATATTTGTCCACACTTATTACCATATACCATTCGTACAAGTCAATGTAACTTCGTTCCACAAATCAGCCACATTTACACAACGGATATTATACTCTTGCCAAATTCTGATTACTGATATATCTTTAACATCTGAAACTAAAACAATGGGCTTTCAACCTGAAACATCAGCGCTGTTTCTCTTTCGCACAAGCTGCCTGGCCTTCTGAGTGTTTCCAGTATTTTCTGGGTTTGTTTCAGATTTCTGTGTTTGTTTCTGTGGCTTATGTAGTTCTTGTGATTTTCATTAACTTCACTGTCTGTTTTACTTATGAGCAGAGAGAAGGCACAACATAACTAAAGTGTTGAACTTTGCTATTGCTGTGGCAAGGAGTCATATTGGGTGGTAGAACTGTAATATCTTCCAATGTATCATTGAGTTTGATAGAATGACCAGGGCATTATATAATATAAGAAAATAACTGCAGATGCTGGTACAAATCGAAGGTATTTATTCACAAAATGCTGGAGTAACTCAGCAGGTCAGGCAGCATCTCAGGAGAGAAGGAATGGGTGACGTTTCGGGTCGAGACCCTTCTTCAGACTGATGTCAGGGGGGCGGGACAAAGGAAGGATATAGGTGGAGACAGGAAGATAGAGGGAGATCTGGGAAGGAGGAGGGGAAGAGAGGGACAGAGGAACTATCTAAAGTTGGAGAAGTCGATGTTCATACCACTGGGCTGCAAGTTGCCCAGGCGAAATATGAGGTGCTGTTCCTCCAATTTCCGGTGGGCCTCGCTATGGCACTGGAGGAGGCCCATGACAGAAAGGTCAGACTGGGAATGGGAGGAGGAGTTGAAGCACTTCATTCTCTAGAAGATATCATGCTATTTAGTGATCAAATAAGACAACCTGATAACTGGGACAATTTTAAAGAACGGTTTTCCACGTCAGGAATGAATACCATGTGAAAGAAAATTCGAGTGGCTTCAAATATTCCTGATACATCAAAGATCGACTTCTTTCAGTGAAATATTGGTTTCTATGATAATTTTCTTCACACCAGCATGAAACTTTCCACAGCGGCGCAGCAATAGTTGCTGCCTAAAAGAACCAGAGACCCGGGTTCGATCCTGACTGCGGGTGCTGTCTGTACGGAGTTTGTACATTCTCCCTGTGACCGCGTGGGCCTACTCCAGGTACTCCGGTTTCCGCTCACATTCCAGAGGTGCAGATTAACGTGTAGGATAGAACTATTGTACGGGTGATTATTGGTTGGCCAGGACTCAGTGGGACAAAGACCTTGTTTTCACACGTATCTCTAAACTAAACTAAAAAAAGCTTCAGTTTTGCAACAGGCTGCTTCATACATTACTTTAATGTAATGCAAATTACAATGTCTCGTAAAATATCTGAATTAATTGCAAGCAGCACTTCTGATTATGAATGCTCACATCATTCATTTTTTTAAATCATCATACAAGCTTTGAGGTTTAATTTGAATGATCATCACACAAAGTGGCTTATTACGTTGATTTTGGTCTTTGATCCAAAGCCTTTCCATAGCCTGTGATGCTGCATCAAATGCAAATAACCACAGCAGCACTTAAATTTGTCACACTTTGAATACTTTGCTTGATTTTGTCAGCATGCCATGGAATGTTTCTAATGATGTTAGTATTAGTTCAAACCGTTCCTTAATATTAGCCATTCATTCTCCAGTATCAAAACACTTTATTATTTCTTTATTTTCTTAGTACTCAATACCATCACTTCTTTGGAATTTTTGATTTACATTCATTAAAGGATTATGAAATTATGATAAAACATTACCTATCCATGTTCTCCAGAGATGCTGCCCGAACTGCTGAGTTACTCCAGGCAGCATCTCTGGAGAACGTGCATAGGTAACGTTTTATCTATTTTCACAGTATAGGCCTCAACCTGAAGCCACGCCCTTAGTTTTGTCAGCTTGTTAATTGAGGTCCCCAAGTATAACTCACCTGTCAGAACTCTTAAATGTCTGCAATTGTCAGTGAAGCTTGTGGACATTCAAAATCATACCAGTATTTAAAAATTAATCATTCTAATAGAATGCCCATTGAACTGCATACACAGTGGCAGAGATGTTGCCGGTCCCACTGAGTTACTCCAGCATTTTGTGTGTATTTTTGTATAGTTTAGTTTAGAGAGAGCATGGAAACAAGCCCTTTGGTCCACATAGTCCACGCTGATCAGCGATCCTTGTACACTCGCACTATCCTACAGTTAAGGCATTCAGGAGGGGCATTTTATAGGTAATAATACAATTTTGAATTTGAATTGAGTTAATGACTTATTTAAATGTTTCTATTAGAATGATCATTTTTTACAGAAGTCAATTAGCCTACAAACCTGCATGTCTTTGGAATGTGGGAAGAAACCAGAGCACCCACGGGAGAGAACGTACAAACTCCGTACAGACAGCAACCGTGGTCAGGTCTGGTGCTGTAAGGCTGTGCCTCTGTGCATTAACATGGTCGTAGATTATCTGAATTGATTGGACAGCATACAAAACATAGCTTTTCACTGTACCTTGGTACTCGTGACAATAATAAATCTAATTTCCTAGAGGCCACTGAAATGTAAGGATTGTTAATTAAATTGCATGAAAAGTGCTATATAAATAAAAAGTTATTATATTATTAATTTGGAGGGAGCGAAATTTCGAGGGCCGTCCAAACAACTGATCAGTGACATCTTCACCCAATTATCTATTTAAAGAGGGGTCCTGACCCTAACGTCGACTGCCCATTCCCTCCCCAGAGGCTGCCTGCCCCCTGAGCTGCTCAGCCTCGGACATGCCGAGTGCAGCCCGGCCCTGGGGTTTAAATGTGATGGGGTTCAGGCCGCAAACTCTGATCGCCGCTCACAGGGACCGCTTGAGATGCTGTTTCGTGCACATTTGCGCGGACGCCGCCGAGTAAATACCTTAGCCACAACCTCCTCCCTTGCGCTCCGTTTAAATTCTCTCCCTTCCTCGATTGATTTCTGGCTTTCAAATCGACCTCCGTACTCCGCCATGATGCGGCCGCCGGCTCCGCGCACTTTGCGGCAAGTGTCGCGAGGAGAGCGCCGGAGTGCTCGCGGGCGCCCCCGGGTGTCATTCATCCATCGTGCAGGTCCGCTGCAATTACCTGAAGCATTCGCGTTGGCTTGACTTAGGATCATTTCACAGCAATTGCAACCCATTCACCTCACCTTGAGTCATAGAGCATGGAAACGGGCCCTTCGGCCCAACTTGCCCATGCCGACCAATATGCCCCATCTGCACTACCCCTCTGCGTTTGCCCCATATCCTTCAAAACCTTTCCTATCCATGTACCTGTCCAAATGTCTAGTTTCTAACAACTAATCTACATTAAAGAGTCACACAGTTGGTAGAGCTGCTGCCTCAACACCAGATTCTTGGGTTCAATCCTCACCTCGGGTACTGAGTTTGAACTTCCCCATGTGAGGTTCTCTCACATCCCAAAGGAATGCAGATTTGTAGATTAAATAGCCTCTGTAAATTGACCCTAGTGTGTAGGAATTGAATACTAGTGGGATAACAGATCTAGTGTGAACTGGTGATTAATGGTCAGCGTGGACTGTGGGCCAAAGGGCCTGTTTTCCTTCCAGTATCTCTTAGCTAAATCTAAATTGAACTAAGATTATATGAGTCTGAAAATGAGTCTGCAGAAGGGTCACCCATTCCTTCTCTCCTAGATGCTGCCTGACATGCTGAGTTGCTCCAGCATTTTGTGATACCAAGATTATATACAAGTACTTAACTTAATTCATGTGAATTATACTAATGTAAATATATTAACTTGGACTAATTGAATACTTCTAATTTTGTAAAACTTCAGTGTTTCACAGGCACAAAATTTGACAGGGACACTAAAGTTTGTTCTGCTTTGGGAAAGATCACCAAAGGTGTGATGGACTTGGGAAGGTTAGTCAAAAAGCAGTTGAAATAAGAGAAAACTGATGATACTGACACTTTATTGTCACATGTACAGTGAAATTCTTTGTTTTTGCATACAATACACAATATACCTGTGCCGACAAAGTTACAAAAGTTCTTTAACTATACTGGAAATATTCAGCAGGTCAGGCAGCATTGTCTCTTTACATACATGTACCCTGATCTGTAGAGAAAACTTAATTTATTCAAGAATGTTTTCAAAATTTATACACGAACGATGAGGATCACCTATGGCTAGATAAAGTGAGGAGGGGCTCATTGTGGTCCATTGAATTTATTTCTGCGATGTAAATTATGCAAAATCTCTTCCCCATTCTCTACTAAACCCCATCAAACTTATTCAAGTATACTTTTTTCTTCTTTAAAAATGCCTTAAGTACTCCAAGCCGCAAACACTTTATTTTCTGCCTCCTAGCAACCTTTTAAAATTAATGGCTCCCCAATAGTAGGAACAGTCTGGCTTCTTAAATTTGCAGGGAAAAAAACACTCAATTTGGGGAAGCTTTTGTTTGATGACCTGACTATCCTTTCATTCATGAGCTCTCCAACACTATTAACTGTTGCCTCAGCATTTAAAACAAATCATGAATTCATCTGACTTTTTCAACCCACAAAGCACCTTTCTCTATTGGCTTCATTTGCAAATTCAGATGATGTGTGAATAAATCCACAAGACTCAGAACGAGATCTCTCGTCATGTTGCAAAAGAAATGTTTCGTCAAGACATAAAGTGCTGGAGTAACTCAGCAGGTCAGGTAGCTTCTCTGGAAGACATGGGTGGGTGATGTTTGTACATAATATTTAGTCTTTGATTTTCCTCTAAATTTACTACCCTATACTTAACCACTTCAAATAGAATCTGCCTGGCTCTCTCTGTAAACCTGTTTCCATCTAACTGAAGTGCTTTACCTATTCAGCAACTGGTTTTATTGATGTACTTTTCCACTTCAGAAGCTGAGCCGCACCCGTAGATGAAAGCTTACGCTGCATGATTTTCAACTTCCAGTAATTTCATCATTTTCTGCATCAACAAATCAATAACCACAATTATCTGGCTGCACTGCATTCTGACTGATAAAACAAAATCTGGCACAGATGTAGAGTCACTGCCTTACAGTGCCAGAGATCCAGGTTTGATCCATGGGTGCTGTCTGTATTGAGTTCATACATTCTCCCTATGACTGTGTAGGTTTTCTCTGGGTGCTGTAGTTTCCTCGCACATTCCAAAAAGGTAGAGGTTTGTAGGTTAATTGGCTTTGGTTAAAAAAATTGTAAATTTTCCCTAGTGTGCAAGTGTATGTGTAGAAGCTGGTGGGGCACACGCACACGCACACACTGACAAAGCACAAGCCAAAGCTTTGAGATTACTTCAATTAGTTCCTGATATATATACAGAAAACAAAGGATTAGTAAACGTTTCTTCTGAAATCAGTTCATCACGTAGAAGTTTTTTTTCGTTTTCATTTTATACATTAGACATCCAGAAGGCTCTGATGCAAACAAGCATTTAAGATGTGAATAGCATTGTCTTCATCAATATTACCTTTTTATTAAGTAGTTTAACTTTTAAAAATCTGTTACAATTATTATATTTCCAAGGGTGACAAGTTTCAAAATTAAATCTGAAGTTAAATGCAAGCTACAGCATTTTAGCATTTTTCAATTATGACACACCAATTCCCTTGATCATAATAACTTTGCACTATTCTAATATTCGATATACCTCTACACAAGTTTTCTAATTCCCCATCAGAGAAGACGTGATAAAAACGGTGGTAAACGGCATGCTCTTTGACGTCAGGTGGGAGTGCTGAGACACCATCAGCTCTATGGTGACTTTTAACTCCTCTTAAATGCCAAGGAACAAGCAAATCATGTGAATCAAAGTTAGTTCTATTTGTGTGCACAGGGAGCTTTGCATTGTTTTGTTTAACTGTTGAATCCTTGGTAACATCTGGTAGTTGCTTCAACCAAGTTAAATCCATTTTATTGGCATCTTGATTGATGTAAGATAAATCATTTCCTGTTTGTACCTTGACACAATTTGCTTGAGGTTGGATACATTTTCCATTTCTTTTTGCCAGATATTTAGATTTGACTTTCTTGTGTTCCTGTTCCATTGCCCAAACATAAATAAGTCCCTTGCCTCCCAGCCGTAGGAGTCTCACAATCTCTTTGACAGCTGACAGCCTCCTTTCCTGTAATTGAAAAATACGTATGAACAAACCCTATCTAAAAAAGCAAAGGAGTGTTGTTGATGTTGAAATTACCAGTTTACAATGGAACCTGATATTTCAATTTCTTTAAAATAATGTTTAATTCCAACATGCTGTCCACTTTAGATTCTCTCATACTACATACAACACCACAGGTAAATGCTGGATAGGTAGTTTCTTAAAATAAAGTATGCAAACTTTTTAACTCTTCACCCCAATTAATTTGTACTAAGCATGGATTATTTAATACATCAGGGCTAATTTCCCCTCCTGGAAACGGTGTTTTATTTTTATTTATTATTATAAGACTTGGACAGGTTGGAAGAGTGGGCTGAGAAGAGGCAAACAGAATACAGCGTGGCAAAGTGTGGAGTCATGCATTTTGGTAGCAGGAATAATTTTTACATTTAAAATTTAATTTAAAATCGTTGAAAACATCAGCGATGCAGTGGTGCTGGTTTCCGATGGGCACAGTGACAGACACACCACACATCTCTGTCCTCCATACAGCTGGCAAGCTCCTCTTTTGTCTCTAAATATGCGTTTTCCACAGGTATAGACTATTTTCTAAATGGGGAGAAAATTAAGAAATCGGGAGGTGCAAAGGGACTTGGGAATGCTGGTACAGGATTCCCAACAAGTTAATTTGCAAGTCAAATCAGCAGTAAGGAAGGCAAATGCAATGCTAGCATTTATTTCGAGAGGGCTAAAATACAAAAAACAGTGATGTAATGCTGAGGCATTAGAAGGCACTGGTCAGACCGCATTTGCAGTATTGTGAGCAATTTTGGGCTCCATAATCTGAGAGGAAGGATGTGCTGGCGTTGGAGAGGGTCCAGAGGAGGTTTACGAGAATCATCCCAGGGATGATTGGGATATGATAAGCGTTTGACAGCACTGGGCCTGTACCAGTCACTAGGGTTTAGAAGGATGAGGGGGACCTCATTGAAACTTACCAAATTGTGAAAGGCCTGGATATAGTGGATGTGGAGAGGATGTTTCTACTGGTGGGAGAGTCTTGGACCAGAGGCCATTGCCTCAGAATAAAAGGATGCACCATTAGAAAGGTGATGAGGATGAATTTCTTTAATCAGAGGATGGTGAATCTGTGGAATTCATTGCCACAGAAGGCTGTGGAGGCCTAGTCAATGGATATTTTTAGTGGAGATTGATAGGTTCTTGATTAGTAATGGTGTCAAGGGTTATGAAGAGTACACATAGCCAAGTTACTACACCATGTGACCTATTCAATCCAACTGGAATGCAAAACTAGAAACTTCATTATTTTATACATAAAACAGTTTTTTCTTATTAAATATGCACTGGTGGTTCAAACCAAGTATACACAAATATAAAGAAACACATTCCCATCCTTGGCACATTATAGAAATCAAGTTTATAGTTACCTCTGTTGAAAAGTGATGAACAACTGCTATAGAAATACAAGCATCACAAATGCCACTGCGCAAGGGCACGAGTAAGCCATCGCAGATGAAGACCTCAAATTGTTTCTCTCTGCAAATATCAACAAGATTTTTGCTGCGATCACAACCAATCTGGTAAATGAGAATGGGAAAAACTGTGCTACAACGGGGTATCTTAAAAATGCAAATTTTGCAATCACAAAATTCTAAAATTGCTGTTAACAACTTGCTATTTATTGAATATACAATGAGGTTTCAACTGTGTGAATTCTGTGAATTGCTGGTAGAGCCGCTGCCTCACAGTGCCAGAGACCCAGGTTCGATCCTGACCTTGGGTGCCCCCCTGCGACTGTGTGGATTTCCTCCGGTTGCTCCGGTTCATTAGTTGCAAAAACAATGTGGAAGGAAACATAAAAACACTACAATATTTCTAACCTACATACTGTGAATTGGCCCTAGTGTGCAGGATAGAACTAGTGTATGGGTGATCGCTGGTCAGCACGGACACAGTGTTTCCATGCTATATCTCTAAATTAAACTAAGCTAAAATGATTCACAAAACAGTATTGAAGTGTGTAATTCTCCAAAATATTGAGAACACTTATTAGTACAGTAGTTGAAGAAACAGCAACACTGATGTATATGCCTGTATCTCTGAAACTAAACTAAACTAAGATTCGCTCCATTCACCTAGAGGTAATTCTGTGAAACAACAAACAGATTCAGTCTGCTATAACCAAAATCCATTATAACGAGGTCCATTAAAACGGGGGTTTACTGTATTTCAAGTTCCAAAGAAAAAACATTGAATTTTATTTATAAGCCCAAATTAATATTTCTGAAAGCAAATACTAATATTTGAGATCTTTTTGATTTTAAGCAACCTTCAATGTGGACCAGTAACCTCTATATTTAGCAGGTGGGTCATGGGAACGGAGGAAGTTCAGCCATTAAATTTATTAGCCTCATATAAATCAAACTAATAGCAAACTCCCATGAAATCAGACACAGATTCATCCCCCTATTAATTTTTCATTACCTTACTTACATCTCAACTTTCTTATTGGCAATTGTAAAGTTTACCCAAGTTTTACAATCTCTCGACTCTTCATCCTTACAGAATATGTCCAAATTTAGTTAATAACCGTAAACATTGATACCATCTTTAAGAATCAGATAAATGTGCAAATGTAAAGATTGGCAACAATCAAATAATACATTGCTTTGCTGCTCAGCTGAATTTTGTTTATATTGCATCCAATTTAGGCAGTCCAAAGAAACAACCAATAAAGAGACATTTTACATTATAAGAGAAAGTTTTACAAGAGAAAATGGAAATACAATAAAATGAGTGGTAATAAAAGAAAATATGGGCCCATGGGCCACATATTTTTCCACGTTCGCACAATTGGGGTCATCAGACAATTTGTTTGACATAGCACTGACAAAATGACCTTCAGCTTGCATGGTATTACACAATTAACATCATGCTGGCAGCAATGGTAATAGCCTTTCTATATTCAGAATACATTAGACAATTGCACTTGTTGAACAATTACAACAATACACCTTTCTATATCTACAAATCATTACCCTCTTCCGCATTATTTATCCTTCTGTAACATCTTTCCAATTTCAACTCTATTTGTTTTAAAATATTTCAACTGTGTAATTTCAGTTTTGATCCTCCATTCCTACATTATTGCAGGTTCCTATTAAATCTTTCTCTCTCACCTTAAACGTATGTCCTCTGGTTCTTGATTCCCCTTACTCTGGGTAAAAAGCTGTGCATTCACCCTATCTATTCCCCTCATGAATTTATACACATGATGGGAGCTGGGTGGGTTTACTGCTGGAAGCACTAATCAAAAAAGGCACAGGAAAGGAAGCAATTGATCAGTTCAAAAGAGATGGACAAGAGACTCAGAGTAATATCAGAGTGAATTTAAGGGAAGATAGACACAAAATGCTGGAGTAACTCAGCGGGACAGGTAATTTAAAAAAAAAAGTCTGACGTAGAATGTAATGAATGCTGCACTGAAGAGAGACAGAGTAATAATGTATGTGGTAAAGAAAAAGAGCAGATGATCAGAGATTTGAAGTCCTTAAACCGTAAAGATGCCATATTAAGTTAGCATGGCCAACAAGAAGGCAATGTCTGAAGAAGGGTCTCAACCCAAAACGTCACCCATTCCTTCTCTCCAGAGATGCTGCCTGTCCCGCTGAGTTACTCCAGCATTTTGTGTCTACCTCGGATTTAAACCAGCATCTGCAGTTCTTTCCTACACAAGATTGTTTGGAACGTTTGAAAAGGGTGTAAAGTTTAAATGTATACTTTGAAGGCACATACAATGAGGAATGAAAAACAGAAGTAGATGTGATATTTCAGAGAATGTGGCAGAACATAACTTATTGCCATGAGGTAAAATATAAAAGAGTCAATCAATTTCTTTTGAGGACCCATGAGAGTTCAATTTAAACACAAAATAGTTATGTATCCCACATTTTTAAAGATTAAGAAATATATATTTACCATGAACAAGCCCTTGTTAACTCCCAGGTATTTACCATTTCCACAGCCAACATCAGCCACCAATGCTCCATCTGGCAGCGTTTTGAGGAATTCAACCACCTTCGGCCATGGGGTATGCCTAGTATCGCTGAAATGGCAAGCAATCTCATCATAAACATCGTGTACATACTTGTGTTCCAGCTGTGAGGCATCCCCATCACTGGCTGGGACCGAGGGAGTAGGATTTGTGCATTTACAATCAATTTGACTGTCACAGACTTCTGGATAAGCTATAGATAAAAAGCAGAACATTTTTTCTTCTTAATATAATTTTGTATCTTGTATTAGAATAACAATAATACAAATATAAAACTTTTGTATTCGTAAAAAAGATAGTTTCAAAGAAAACACTGCATTACAAGTATAACTGAAGTGAAGCAGAATTTTACTTTCAGACTTTTTCAAAAAAAAATGCTTTTAATTTGTGCAGTTCGTCCTGCTACACTGTTTGCATGATTGAAAGACAACTTCCACCCTATGCAAGTACAGGTCCTCCACAGGTTATGAACATCCAACTCATGTTCAGTCCGTATACATAAATAAGCATTTTTCTGCTTTTTAAGGATAGGAAATATTGAAACAAATATCCAGACATTGTCAGTATTCTTGGTCTACTATTCTAGAGCATAGTTCTTGACTGAAGATGATTATCTGACTCAGGGGTGTCAAACTACCGGCCTACGGGCCGCATTCGGCCCACGAAGGGGTCCAAACTGGCCCGCGGGATGATTTGGGGAAAAGCCAGCACTGTTAGATTATACACAGAAAGTGAGCTACATGACCGCTTAACCTTGCAGGAAATATGAATTTTGCACAGAAGGAAAATGCAAGTCCGATCGCAGCTGTCACCTCCCCACTCCCCAGTTCCCGGGGGTGATTGGAAGCTACACCCATATCCGGCCCTGCGGTAACGCGAGCGGGAAGGGGCCGGCACTGGGGAAGGTGGGGAGTCTCAGCGTTGTTGTGGACACCGGGAAGTGCCTGGGCTGCAGCCACAGAGACCGCCACCATGTACCTGAGACCCAGGTGAGAGCGTCGATAGAGGCTGGTGGGAAGTCGCCGCACTGTGAATGGGGCCGCAGCCAGCGATCCAAAATCTGAGCTGCTCTCCAGGGTGGGGGCTCTGGGTTTGGGTTAAGGTTAGGTGGGATGTGAAGACGTGCTGGTAGTTATGTGGGAATAGTGAAGAGAAGGGAGAAGGTGGTGGTAAAGGAAGGGGAGGGGGAGCAGATGAGGGAAGAGAGGGTTTTTAGGGATGAGGAAGGGAAGAGAGGGTGTCGAGGTAGGGGAGTGGGGGAGCAGGTGATAAAGAAAGGAAGTAGGGAGGGAGGGGGTGAGGAAGGGAGCAGATGAGGGAAGGAATGGTGTTTAGGGATGAGGGAAGGGAGGGGATTTAGGGACGAGGCAAGGAAAGAGAGAGGATGAAGTAAGGGAGGGGAGTGGGGGAGTAGTTGGAAGGAATGAAGTGGGGATGAGAGAAGGGATAGGCTGAGGAAAGGGAGAGGGCAGGTGAGGGTAGAGAAGGACATGAGAGGTGTGGGGAGAGGATGTGAGGGGAAAGAAAAAAGACACAAGGAGAAGGATGGGGAGCGGGGCCTTCAGGTGAGATGATGGACAGACCATCTTTCACCATGCCAAGTAGCTGCTGTTTGGCTGTTCACCACCCAGCCAGCCCATTTTCGGCAAAACAAACACTGTAGGAAGACTATAAGACAGAGGAACAGAATTAGGCCATTTAGCCCATCGTCTACTTTGCCATTCAACCATGGCTGATCTATTTTCTCTCTCAACCACATTCTATTGTCTTCTTTCTCCCTGTAACCTAATCTAGACCTATCAATCTCTGCCTCAAATATACCCAATGTCTTGGCCTCCACCGCTGTCTGCAGCAATGAATTCCACAGATTCACCACCCATTCCCCTCATCTCCATTTTGAATGTATGACCTTTTATTCTGATGCTGTGACCTCTGGTCCTAGACTCTCCTATTACTGGAAACATTATTTCCACATCCACTCTATCTAGGGCCTAGATACCAATCATAAAAGTAATGTTTGCTAGGCAATCTTCTTCATAAGAAACAAAATTCGTAAAGTGAATCACTTTGTAGTTATAGCAGAGACTGAGACACATGAGAGCAGGTTGAAAAAACGAAGGCAATGAAAGCTGTGGGAGCACGTGCATACGTACATGCGTTCACTCGTGCACAACTGATCCGGCCCGCATGAAGTTGCATTTTTCCCATTCCGGCCCGTGACCTAAAATGAGTTTGACACCCCTGATCTAACTGATATATTGTGCATTGAATTGTATTGATTCAAGGGTGAAGAGTTTGCAATTATCTTGTTTAGTTTAGTGATACAGCACGGAAACAGGCCCTTTTGCCCACCGAGTCCTCGCTGACCAGCGATCCCCACACATTAACACTATCCTACTGGGACAATTTACAATTTTATCAAAGCCAATCAACTTACAAACCTGTACGCCTTTGGAGTGTGAAAGGAAAGCAGAGAAAACCCACGCAGGCCACGGGGAGAACGAACAAACTCCATACAGACAGCAGGGTCAGGATGGAACCCGTTGTCTGCCGCTGTAAGGCAGCAACTCTACCGCTGCACCACTGTGCCTTTCATTTTTTTGAGTGTACAGATTTTTAGCCCAATACAACTGAAATCATTCTATTTTTTAAACTTAAAATGGGAGGATGTGCATCTTCCATAGCTAAATTTTGAACTCAAGATGCGGCGACAGTTACTACCTTTCTAATCAAGGGAGCATTTGAACAAGAGTGACTTTCAGCAACAACAGAAAGTATTGGAAATTGTTCAACAAATCAAGTAAAAACTATTGGGAGAGAAATAAAGGTTACATTTCAAGACAAGTACCCTCTCCCCACTGATGTTAGTTAACATGCTGAGTGCTTCCTTCATTTTTTTACTTCAACGAGTTTTACTAAAATTGGAATAAACAGCAATCGAAGAAAATACCCAGCACAATGGAATTCTAAGTGCTAGAGGTCATTTACGTCAACCTTAGAAAATTGTTGTACAAGTTCCTGCAGCAGTGATCTTGAGTCAACTATTTAAGGAAATATGTGGATATTGATAACGATTCTGAGAGCTGGCATATACTCAAAGGACCTCAAATCATATAGAAAATACAAACATAAAATTTGGAAGTGAGGATATTTCCTAACACTTGGTTGCACTTTCCTGAGAAAGTGAAGCAGTGCATGTCCTCAACCATCCAACCCGAATGTTGTCTAGGTTCTTGGGCTAATAAATGGTGAGAACAATTTGTGCAACATTCAAGCTGAGCATTTTCTCTTAAAACAGTGTCTTTCCTGCTCCACCTTAAATGTTTATTCACACTGCTGGTAGTATAGTACGGTTGTAGTGTAAGTCTAAACTATGTATTGCAACAACTCAAAGCTTCTTCAACAGCAACTCAAATCATTGACCACTTATATCTACAAGTAATAAAGACAACAGGAACCATTATTTCCAAGTCACACATTATCTTGACTTGAAAATATGCATATCCTCTTTCACCATTGCTAACTCAAATTCTGGAGTTTCCCATCTAACAGCACTGTGGGAGTACTTTCATGTCATACCAGGAATTCACCACCACCAAGTTCAATTAGGTATGTGGAATGAAGGCAGTCCCTTACTTTCTGGAAACAAAAATCTCTAAAATATTTAATCCTGTCATATCTTTGGGGGCTCAGCAGCAAAATTAGAAAAGGAGAAAAGGACGGCAAAGTGTTTTGAGTCGACCTTCAAATAGTTTGATAATTGGTTCAAGGGTAATATGAGCAGATTTTGATCAAATCAGTAAGATAAACCATGACATAGAAATGGGTTCTAAAACACTGGGGGAGAAAAATACACTTACCACAATCACAGGGTTTCTTTCGGACTTTTCGAAAAGTAAAACTGGTCCTTGTTCCCCTCTTATTCAAGGTCAAATTACTAACATCAGCACTGATAATTCCAGTCTTTGGGATCTCTGATGCTGGCACCACATCAAACTTTCTTGGGGTAATTCTGTTAAATATAAAAAAAACAACGATTCTTCCCCATTTCCAAAAGTCTGTAAACATAGATAAATACATCATGACCAACACAGAACTAATAAAAGAAAGAATATTTTTTTCTGTGAATTTACAAGTACATTGCACTATCCTTGCAAAATAAATGTTAAACAATAGAAATATTAAACACCAGTTTATCTTTTGGAATGACAGCTGGAATGACTAGATAAATGATTGCAGAATTGTTTATTTAGAAAATTTCCTATGTTCAATTTTCTCTAATGATATCGTTGGTAGGTTCAAGTAAGTGCGATTGAATTTGAATATGTATTTACAATTTCGTGATACAGTGCCATTGCACATTTCCTACTGTTTAACTTTGAATGGTTTTTTTAATCCCATTTAATCTTTCTGCAAACAATCAATTGTAGGAATATATTTAATTCCACAAATGTCACTGACGTCTAAAAAAACACTGCATAGGTAGATGCATTGCAAGAAAGAGGAAAGACCAATGGCATAAGCTGCATTTATTTCAATGCTAGGGTCTCAACAGGTTAAAATGGACAACCTCAGAGTGTGAGTTGGTTCTGGGGAATGGAATATTATAGCCAAAGCAGAAGCATGTCTGAGAGAAGGGTAGATCTGGCAGCTCAATGCTCCAGAATATTGATGCCACAGGCGTGATAGAGTCCAAGAGTCATACAGCACAGAAACATGCCTTTTGGCACAAATAGTTCATGCCGTCCAGGATGCTCCATCTTAGCTAGTCCTGGCTACCTGCATTTGGCCTACAGTGGTACAAGTAAGAGAGGAAATGAAATTGCCTTTTTTTAAATCAGGGAGGAAATAACTACAGTACTTTGAGAGGAAAGAATCACCATTTTGTTACCTGGACTCGAGTTATAGGGAGAAGCTGGATAGGCTGACACTTTTCTCTTTGTAACCTAGGAGGTTGGGGCATTTTATTGGTATACAAAATAATGAGGGGCACAGAAAATGAACACTCACAGAGTAGAACATTCTGAAACTAGAAGTCATAGGCTGAGGGTGAGAGAGGATGGTTTAAGAGATACCTCTTAAGGGGTAACATTTTCACTCAGAGGGTAGTCCATTTCTGGAATGAGCTACCAGAGGAAGCTATAGAAGTGTACTTTCAAAAGACAGTTGGACAGATATATAGATCGAAGGGTTTAGAGGGATATGCAAATGGTAAAAGCCTAGAATGCCAACTTAGTAGGCAAGGACAAGATGGGCCGAAGGGCCTGTTTCTATGCTGTGTGGCTCTTTGACTATGATACTGCCTTATAACTAGCAGATAATACAGAGTAATAGCTAAGGAAATAACTTCAGCTGAGTCTTTAAAAAAATACACAAAATATTCATTATTTCTTTCAGAATGCTGGGTTAATATTTTTTTTAAAGTCAGCAATTACTTTAGCTGTAACAAAGAGTTCAACATTTTTTTCCCCCTTTCTATTCATGGACCTGATATATCCTTTAGGTATTTTTCAGATTGCAGTGCCTTTCCTTACATTTTGGTGAAGCAGGAATGCCATTCAATACGGATATATTGAGCAGAATAGGCGAAAACCTAGTGCTGGTAGGAAATATACTGCCTGTGGCACAATACCTGTAAATCATAGCAGTTCTCTTAAAAAGCCCTCTTTCTAATTTTTCCTTAGGCGCTCATCACAAAAAGATCCCATATCTTAAATTGTTCAGCCATTTATATTTAAATTTATGTAGGATTTTGGTTCTTAGTACATGCTTATCACTCACCCATGACTCCATAGGTATCTACATTCACCGGTCATCACCAGCAGACTACGAGGAGGTAACATCACTGGAACACTGTGGCCGGCTGGATGTCTAAAATCCATCACTGTCTACAGGTTCAAAAAAAGTCCAAAGTAACTATTAGTTTAAAGCTTAAATATGTGCGATTTTATAGGAAAGTTACTGGAGCTCTTCTTCAAAAGTATTCAAAAGTAGGCTGTCATCACCTTATAAGAGAAAGATATATTCTTAATAAGAGGAAGTGGAGGAGACAGCAATACAGAGATAGACTTGGAAATCATTTCTGCTTGAGCTTATTGAATACAGAGCAGGCTTGCACCCATCACCGTTCCTAATTCCTGCTCGGCACTGAATGTCAGCACAGCAGGTGCTGACGCCCAAACCAAAACTAATATTAATCTTTCCACACAAGTGTTACATAAATATTTCCCATTCATTTTCTTTCACACAAAAGAGACAATAATAAATTATCTAAATTTAAATTAATCTTTACCTAAAATAATGGCAAATGGCTTCTTGTCAGAATACAATGTACCAATTTGAATATAAATCACACTAAAAATATGTGGCAGCATTGATCTGCCTGGCCATTCTTGCCTGTTTAAGGTCCAGAGACATTAAGGGCATAGGCCATAAATGTTGCCACTAGCAATTTGCAAGTATAAAAAGGAGGATATTGATGTTAATAAATGGTTGACGCGGTTCCTGGGAAAGCTGAAGAGGGTGGTAATGGGCCTCTAAAGTTTGTCCTGCGAAGAACTACTCAACCCGAGCACCCATGTTAACCCATTCAACACCTAGATGATATGATTGGAGGGGATGGTAGTGTTGAATGCCAAGCTGTAGTCGATGAATAATAGACTGATATACGTGGTCTTATTGTCCAAGTGGTCCAGTGCAGAGCGGAGAGCCAGTGATATCAAATCCCTTGTTAAACTAGTGTGACGGTAGGTGGATCCTAACGAAAGAAGGAGTTGATATGCATCATATCCAACTTCTCAGAGCACCTTCTCTACAGATGGTAGTGCTGGAGTCATTGAGGAATGTCATCGTAGTCTTTATTATTGACGTCATTTTTAAGCAGGTGGGAACCTCGGACTTAGGAACTGAGAAATCTGCAAAAACTCCAGCTAGTTGATCCGCACTTGTTTTAAGAACGTGGCCAGTTAAACCATCAGGGCCAGACGCATTTCAAGAATTCACCCTTAAAAAGGATCTTCTGATATTAACCTTGGTGACTGAGGCCATAACAGAGTTCTCAGTTTACCTCTATGTCATCTATTCCAGGATGGACCTTGCATGTTCCTGCAGTGATCATTGTAAACAACTTAGCACTTCAGAAATTTATGTAATGCATCTTTAAGGAACATAGGCACCCACCTCAGGTAACTGAAATTCACCCTTGCAGAATCAAACCACTGTCAAGTTTAGGAATAAAATTTACTCTCATAATTTTGGAATAAAAGCAAATAAACAAACATTTGTTTCCCCCACAACTTATTTCTTGATGCATGCATAGGGGGAAACCATGAAATGGACTATTTTAGGAAGACAACCCTCTCACCCCCACAATACAGGGATCATCTGTACAGCAATTATGCAAAATCTGCAAACAAGAACACTACATTGTGAAATGTAGATGACAAAAGGCCGATATATTTTGTAACTCTAATCCAGAGCACCATCTTGAGATGATACAGCATTGAGATGATGCATGCATTAGAAGTTAAAATAACTTTGAATAATTTGAACTTCCATTCAAAATGCAGCCAAATTTAGCAAGTCAGTACAGTACTTACAAAATAGAGTTAAATCAAAAACGCTTTACACAATATGTAAAGTACCTTTATCCAAAGAGAACAGTCTTGTTCCAACGGCAAAAATTGTGAATGGACTGGCAGAATACACAGATAATTCTCAACTGCCAATTATCTTGTTAAACATCTCCCACACCACCACCCCAACCATCCTGGACTGCAACATTCCAATATTTCACTTTGTCTCACTTTAGATTGAGACAATAAGTTCCGTTATCTTTGCTGGTCTTTCATTCTACCCCGCACCCCACACCCCTCTCCAAGCCAGGCCTGCCCAGAGTTTTTCATCTGCTGCAGTTTGCAAGCTCAGAGTCCTTCTGTAGTAAGACTTCAACTTAGCTGGTCCAAAAGGCCACCATCCTATTTCCACCATTCTCAATAAATGATAAAAACTCCCCTACTTCTCTTCCTGGAGGCATGCTAACCAGTATTATTAATTTTTATTTTGTTCAAAACCAAGTCTCAAGAGAATTAACAGTTTCAAATTGACAGAGAATTTCATCCAATTCCATCTTTGGTTTTGGCTTGGGTGGTATCTAGTCTGCTGACAAGATAGTAGAGGTGAATTCTATCTCATTGATATAAGGAAAACCAGATACATTCTCAAAAGCAAGATACAACCAGGTCAGTCGTTTAAAAAGCACCATCACTGAATAACAATATACCATTCTGCTAAGTAGAGATTCATAATGTAAATGCTGAAACTAAAATAATTTCACTGTTTCTAAATTTTATCCTGTTAGATATTCTAATCGATATTAGGAAAGCAAATATTTTCTACAATTACCTCTGCTCCAAGGCTCAGGCAGATAATTCCATCTTCAAATGGCGAATGCGTATCAATGTGGGGAGGAATTCCTGTCAGGAAGTGCAAATGTTATACAAATATTAATCTTGCTCTGAAAAAAAACGAAAATCAAATTAGTTTAGCTTAGAGATAGCGCAGAAACAGGCCCTTCGGCCCACCACGTCTGCACCGACCAACGATCCCTGCACATTAACGCTACCCAACACACACCAGACAATTTTACATTTATACCAAGCAAATTAACCTACAAACCTTTACGTCTTTGGAGTGTGGGAGGAAACCGAAGATCTTGGAGAAAACCCACGCAGGTCACAGGGAGAATGTACAAATCACAATACCCATATGTTTATCTTTGTTCACGTCAAAATGCCAGATAAACTAATACAATGCATATTCTCTTTCTTCTTTTTAGGCAGTACCTCAATGCTTCCATTTCATTTGTGCCGATTTAAGATTCTGTGAAGGATGCAGACAACCAGAGATGGAGTATGTAAGTTGGTGGGTAGGTTGTTTGGGAGATTTTATGTACCCATCTGCCATTTTAGTTTTGTCTCTATATGCTGCTGAAAAGTCTCAAGATGCTTGCTGCTTTCTCATGTATAATTTCTCAATTTTTTAACCATAGAAGGCCAGAAAATCCCAGTTAAAAGGAATATTACATCTTTTTCAAGAATATTTTGAGGATGTCCGAGGTATTTTCTCTGAAATTACTTGTGTGTCTCTTGCTGCAGTAGAGCTTGGAGTGTCTGATCTAGAGTCGTTTCACAATTTGTTTGAGTGTTATTCCAGGACTCACGCTGGGATTGTCAATTTAAGAGAATACTGACTATGGTCTGCTTATCATGCCATTGGGTTTTGGAAGATTGTTTAATTTCAGAATCAGTTCAGATAAGATTCAGATTAGTTTATTGTGATATGCACCAGTGCATTTCAGGAATGCACCTGAAATTCCTTGAGTACATGAACCTCAGAGTAAACATTACAGCTGATAAGTGATAGAAACAAAAATAAATACAACAAATGCAAAATAGCAGAATGTAGTGCAATCTGAGAGTGTAAAAGAAATCCAAAAGCAGAATAACGAATGAGGTAGAATTAAGAGTAAGAGTATGTAGCAGTATCCACCGAAAGGGGGTGTAAAAGAGGCGATTGGTTCAGGAGTCAGATAGCAATGGGGAAGAAGCTGTTCATAACTCTAATCATCTGAGCTTTCAAGCCCGGTTATTCAGGCTTTCAAGGTCCTACACCTTTTCCTAGAAAGTAGAAGAGAGAAAATAGAACTCATGGGTGTCTTGAAGTAAACCTTCAGGTTCCTCAGACTACTGGTTCAATTGTACTTTGTTGACACATATATGAGGAGATAGTGAAATTCTTTGTTTTGCAAACAATCCAGTAAAATCATACTATTCATAAACACAATCATAAATAAATTCAAAAGTGCAATGATTGTAGTGCAGCAATAGTAGACATCAAAGCAGTATAGAGTCGCCACGCTTCCGGCGCCACCTTACACCTTTCAAGTTCTTAAAAGTATTATTCTCTTTGGTGGTATCTCAATCTTCAATCTTTTTCTGTAAGCCAGCAGGAGCAACCGATAGATGATCAGACTCGTCAAAATGTGGCGAGGGATGGAGCAATAGGTGGATTTGATTGTGGTGTAGCACTGGTCTACAACACCTGGGCAGGTGTTGATGACTTTATTTGGGGAGTCGTTTCTTAAGTTATTTGGGGACACCTCCCTTAAGTTTGCTTGATTTAAGTTGCTAGCATGGATGAATAGGGCATTAGGGTTTGCTATCTCAAGAGATATGACAGAGTATATTTAATCCAATTCCATCTTGGTCTTGTCTTGGGTGGTATCTAATCTGGCGAGAAGATAGTAGAGATGAATTCTCTCAGTAGATAAAAAGATTCACGATCAGATATTTCAGGTCAGGGGAGCAGAATTGACCTAAGACCGTCACATCAGCGTATCACAAAATGAGGATCGTGAAGCAGACATCGCCACCTTTATCATTACCTGTGAATTCGGGTCAGTGCATACAATAAATGGATAAACCCTCAGGTTGTATAGCAGGGTTAACCGTCAGAGATGAGCTTATATTTAAGTGAAACAATGAACACAGCATTCATGAGACTTCTCCAGTGTCTTGAGCTGTCTATATCACTGAAATATGCAGATCTACCTGACTTTTGCCGGTTAGATCACAAACTTAGTTCCTAGTGATGTCCCAACTTTCAAATTGCAGCTCAGTGATGAAATTGGAGTCATCTTGATCATGGAGTGGTGGTAATACAACTTGGGACAGTTTCACATATGTCTGAAGATTAGCTCTACACCAGTGGGGATTTGGTTGGAAATGAACATGTGGCAAGGAAGATTGAGAAGGTTGGAGCATTGGCACAGGCTTACTTCACCTCTGTGTGCAATGGGATTAACTCTGGTGGATTTTTAAAATTATAATCACAATTTGTATGTCATCACAGAGCAAAGAGAGATGGATTTATAAGAGCAACAAAATGTCAACAGGATTATCTTTTATTCCCTCGTTTGACAAAGTCAAAGCATTTTGTGATGTTAAAAATAGCCACGCGATACTGTCTTCTTGTACATCTTTTTTGGAATTGTCACATGGTGAAAATCATGTTTGAATCCATCCCAGAAATGACATCAGTTATTTGACCACTAGGAGGCAGGCTCTGATCATAATCTATGTATGGATTTACGTGGAGCAGATTTTCCTCCACAATTACTGCAATTAGATTTGTCTAATTTCTTAAGTCAGAGTCAGGTGTTTAATTGTCACATGTATCATAATGAAACAATGAAATTCTTGCTTGCAGCAGCACAACAGGTATGTATGCACAGTACTCAATAGATAACAACATTTGTAAGTTTAATAAATAAAATCCCAACATAGTGCAAAACAAAGCTCGAAGTCATTAGTGTTGTTCAAAGTTTAGTTGGAGTTCGTCGTGTTCTATATCATGATGGGTACAGAGCAAGTGGAACAGGGGATTGAGCACAGAGCCTTGAGGTGCCCCTGTGCTGATAGATATTGAGGAGGTAGTGTTGCCAATTTGTACTGACCATGTTCTGTTGATGAGATTGGGTTCTCTGAGTTTGGTAACAAGTTTGGAGGAGATGATGGTGTTGAACGTTGAGATAGAGTCTATGACAGCAGTCTGGTACATGTGTTTTTATGGTGCAAATGGTCTAGTGCAGAGTGAAGAACCAGCGAGATTGCATCCCCTGTTATGGCAACAGGAAAATTGTAGTGGGTCCACGTTCTTGCTAAGCTTGGAGTTAATATCCAACCTCGAGAAACATTTCATCATCACAGACTTTAGTGTCACCTATCATAGTCATAGAGGCACATCACCTTACTAATCTTGAGAACTAGTATTATTGATGCTCTTTTAAAGCAGATAGGAATCTTGGACCTCAATAATGAGAGGTTAAAGATGTCCACAAAACTCTAGCCAGTTGGTCCGTGCAAGTTTTCAGAATGCGGCCAGGTAGCATCAGGTCCAAACACTCCAAGGGTCCACCTTCTTCTGAAGTTGGCCTCAGATACTGAGATTGCAATACCATCAAGGGTTATGGGGGCCCAAGAAGGCAGAGTGTTCTCCCTATCGAGCATATGAGCTCGCCCAGGAGTGATGACACATAGTCGCTTAAGCTGCCACTTGGTTTCGTCTTGTAGTCAGTGATGATTTGCAAACACTGCCACAGCTGCCAAACATTCATCTCATCCTCCAATTTAGAGCAAAAGTCCCTTTAGCCTTTTTGACGGCATTATCGAGGTTGTACCTGGACTTCTTATATAAATCAACATCATCAGACTTGAAAGTCCAAAGTTTGGTCCTCAGAAGATTGCGGACTCCTGGTTTATTCAAGGCTTCTAGTTGGGGAACACTCGGATGGTTTTCGTGGGAACACACTCCTCCACACATTTCCTCATGAATTCAGTAACAGCCGTGGTGTATTCATTCAGGTTCATTGCCGAGTCCTTTAAATTGCTCAATCTACTGACTCCAAGCAATCCCAGTCATTCCTGTGTCTTCCCTGACCAGTGCTGTGCAGTCTTCACTGCTGGTGCTGCGCTCTTCAGTCACTGTACATACATAGGAAGAAGGAGCACAGCCAGGAAGTCAGATTTTCCAAAATTAGGGTGAGGGAATGGAGTAATAGGCATCTTTAATGGTGAAATCGCTGTTATCGAGGACATTTGATCCTCTGGAGACAGGTCGTGCTGATGGTAGTTTGGAAGTTATTTCTTCAAGCGGGCCTTTCTTCAAGTCCCCTGGCTATAATACAAAAGGAGTTAAGGTACACTGTCTGGCTTACAGCTCCTCCAGTGCTGACGATCATCTGCTTGCAGTGGGATGCAGACGTTCGTCATAATGATGAGTTGGATTGGTCTCATTTCTTGAAAATTGTTAAAAATTAATTATAGGTCAACATCAATCCTAATGCAGTATAATCCTCAAATATGCTTCTCAAATACTGTTGAAGCAGAACACCAACATTTATTGAAGAATGAATTTGTATTTTGCTGATCAGTGATCAAAAATGTTTCTTTAAAAATGTTTAACAAATTAACAGTTGTATAAGGAGGTTGATATCAAATAATTTCTCATTGCAAGATGAATCAAGCACATGATCCTAAATCAACAAAACTGTCACAGGAGAGATTATCTCAGTCCCTGAGCATTCCTCGATTATCTTGCCCACACATTGAATAGTAGCTCAAAATACAGTGAAGAACGTATCTCACCTTGCCCAGGCTCGTACTGATTTATGGTCAGCTGATCAGGTTTAAATTTCACATAACCTTTTTCCATGGATCGCTCCAAAATGTTACCACATATTTCAGGAAGACCTAATATGAGAAAAAAAGACAATAGTGATTAAAACAAAACCCATGACTACTCGCAACCATGCACAACAAAAGAAAAAAAATATTCAGAATGTTATCAAGAGTCATGGATAGTAATAAACAAATTAAACTGTGGATTTCTATCATTTCCGTGCTATTGAGTACAGGGATCCCGCATTACAGGGGGACGGGTGGTCTAGCCTCAACTGGAGTATTGTTTGTAATACCGGGTGCTTAATTATAGGAAGGATATGAAGCCAATAGAGGGGGGAGATCATAAGGGAGGGGCTGGGCATTCAAGAGGGACTGGAATACATTTTACAGACCTCCCAACATTTGATTTTACAAATTCAGAATTTTGATGTCCAGAATTCAGAATTTTACATCAAAATTCATAATATGGCGCGTAATGCAACTTTTCAGCAAAAAACAAAGTATGCACGCCAAATGCGCGTATGCTTTGCGCTACATTCACGTGTGAAAAACTACTATTATTTCCAACTGTCTGTTGTTCTTGGACTACATGTACAATGTCAGGCCTATCGTGAGTATATTCTACTATTATAGAAAGGTTATTGAACAGAAATACTTTTTACAACAAAGGAAAAATTGTTTTGTTTTGTTTTTCTATTTTGCTTTCTCCTTACACATCCCAATTCTCTTGGTATTGAATAAAAGAACAATGGTCATAAAATCATGACTAAGTTATGAAGAGTTTCATTTAAAAAACTGCACATACCTAATTTAATTGAAGACATACTTGCTCCAGTGGTCTTCAACAGCAAATCACAACGGTCCATGTCCCCCCCACCACCCCCATACTCCCACCCCCACCCCTACTCCCCCCCACTCCCATCCAAACCCCACACACAACACAGATCAGGATTGAAACTAGAACTGTGATAAAGTAAGGTTACTTGCTGCACTCCTGCCTCTCCAATGAAAACACTGGTACAACTAAATAAGCAAAGAACGAAATTGAGGGATATGGAAATGTTTGGATTGTATGATAGAATAGCAGGCTGAAGTCCAAAAACAAAATCTAGATTATGCAGTAACCATATTTGGCAGACACACACATGCACAGAATTCCTACAGGATTATTTAATGTGGCCAGTCCTTTGCCACTCATTTTTAATCTAAACTAAATATATGCTGTAGAACATCTACTTAATTGTAATTCCCAGTTTAGCTAATGGATTATTTAAAGTCAGTTAAAACCATAAAAAAGGGCAATCTTCATCATTCACAAAAAAAGTTAATGGTGTATTTTCTATATGTTCCAAATACTTATTACATAAAAAAAAATAAAAAAAACACAATTTTGAGTACCTCCTGGTAGAGGCTTATCCTTGTCTACGTTATTGTTGTCATAACGAAATTCATATCCATAGTGCTTTACTCTTCGATGTTTCAGAGACCTCTGGACTATAAAAATAAAAATATTTACGGAAAACATTTTGCAGACTGCATGTAAAACTTGTATGTTTAATTTTATTTTCTTGTGCATTTAAAAATAATTATGTACACACAAGGGTTTGCTTTATATGCCCTTAGTGGCAAAACTAAATAAGTCACTTACCAAAATGGTGAGAAATATTAAATACCAACAGGCAATTTTACCACGGTATTTTCACTCCATTTCACAACTTTCCATTTACAATGATACAATACATTATTTACGTAATTACGGTGCATATTGCAGAACAAGATATGACCAGAAATTTTGAGCGATATTAAAATAGGTCCAACTGAAGATAATTGCTTGGACCACAGAAAGATCATTCACTCCCACTTCCTCCTCTCCAGCTTCGATATCATCAGCAGGGGCTAGGTAATGGCTGACAGAGTTCATGGCTGGATAGTTTGAGGTGATGCACACCTTTTACAGGGTTTGTGGGTGCTCCCGTTACACGGGCTCCAGATTTTCAAACCCATACTCTAAAGCTCCTTCCTCACTTTAAGCGGTCAAATGAAGACATTTAATTGGGCGTTGCTCAAGCACATCCTTTTAAGCTTTCCCTCTTTCCACCTGGTAATCTCTTCCCATGATAGAGCTCAGAATAGAGCATGTCTTTTGGGGCCACATCACTAATCTTTGCAATTTCACTAGATTTTTATCCAAGGAATTCAATCTTTACAATTCATAAAGGCGAACTACAACAAAAAAAAAAAAATCTTATCAGCTCTCATTTCGTCCTTGGGATCAGTTACAGAGAAAATTATGTAGAAACACGAAAAATAAGCTTGAGATGAAAATCAGCCCCAAGCTAAACGAGTGGCAGAGCAAACCAAATGGGCCGTAGGACCACATTCCGCATTGACAAGCCTTTAACTGGGTTATCTAGTCATACTGTTGGTCAAAATACAGTACACGAAAAACATCGTTGAAGTACTTCAAATTGCAGAATGGCAACACCAAGCAATTTCCCTACTGCATCATCTTCCAAACTGGAAAATGCCCACATATTAGAGTATAAAAGTAGATCACTGCGCATTGGATAATCTGAACACAACCAACTGTTTTCCACCCTCGTGTACAGCTTACCATTTTCTTTTGTCACGTGTGTGCTTTCATCTGCAAACGCCAAAAGTCTTTTCTCACACTCAAGAGAAATAAATTCTTCAATCACCAGCAGGCCCGGTGGCAGACTCAAAGGAGGAATTTCTTCATGCAAAACTGTAAAAATAAATTAAAAGTGTTTGTATTGTGTAAAACATATTTTTATTTCACACAAAATGATATGGTTCTCTATTCACTTTTGTTGTTAATATTAATTCTGCACAGATAATTAAACATTTATTCCTGGATGACTAAATACTTTTGGACACTAAACCTAAAAGTATTTTAAAGTTAGGAAATGAAAGATAAAGGGATTAACAAGCAATCACCTGACAACATACCAAGGTGGCTTTACAATTTATGTTGATGACCGGGAATCTAATTGACTTAGTGTTCAGAAATCGATACTGTTCTATTGTAGAGGGCACCAATTAGTCATATACCAAATTTATCTATCAAATTATTTTTCTATCTAGTCCTTTGCCTTGGGGCCTCCATCTGTAACTGGCTTTGACTTTTTAACAGGCAGACAGACTTCAGTTGGTTCGAATTGGTCATAACATTTCCTCTACCCTGACCCTCAATGCCAGCGCTCCGTGGGGTTGCATGCTCAGTCCCTTACTCTATTCCCTGTATACCTATGACCAACTCGGATTTTAAGTTCATTGATAAGACCATTGTTGTCAGGTAGATCAACAGCAATGAGACAAAGTACATAAAGTGATCAGAACTTTTTCTCATGCAATCAGATGTCAACTTCTCTACATCAGCGAGACCAAAAGCAGGCTCGGCGATCATTTCGCTCAACACCTTCGCTCAGTCCGCCTTAACCAATCTGATCTCCCGGTGGCTCAGCACTTCAACTCCCCCTCCCAGTCTGACCTCTGTCATGGGGCTCCTCCATTGTCATTGTGAGGCCCAGCGCAAATTGGAGGAACAGCATCTCATATTTCGCTTTATTTTCACACCCCAGCGGTATGAACATTGACTTCTCTAACTTCAGATAGTTTCTGTCCCTCTCTTTTCCCTCCCCTTCCCAGTTTTTCCACTGTAGTCGTGTCTCCTACTACATCCTATCTTTGTCCCACCCCCACCCCCGACATCAGTCTGAAGAAGGGTCTCGACCCGAAACATCACCCATTCTTCTCTCCCGAGATGTTGCTTGACCCGCTGAGTTACTCCAGCATTTTGTGTCTACCTAGCCCTAAACGTCAGCAATGTAAAATAGTTGATTGTTGACCTTGGACAGTGAAGGGGTAAACATGACCCTATCCTCATCAATAGAACTGCTGTAGAAACGGTCAATGTTTAAAATACCAAGGCATCCTTATCATGAGCAACCCAACCTGGTCACTTCATTCTGATGCAGTAATCAAGAAAGCATGTCAATGTATTAATTTTTTGGGGCATCTGAGAAGATTCAGCATGTCCATGTGGACTCCCCCAAACACTACACAGTTGCCATAGAAAATATTCTGACAGATGGATATCAGCCTGGTCTATCAACTGCTCTACTCTTGATCTCCTGAACCTGCAGAGAGTGGTGAATAGAGCCCAGGGAAACACAGGCTGGTCACCTCCTTCATGGTGCATTAAATCAGGAAGTTTGGAAGCATAATCAAGGATATCTACCACCATTTTCTCTCTTCTATCTTCTGGGAGAAGATACAGGTGCATGATATTTCAGACATCCAGAGTTAAGAACTGCACTTTCATCACACTATCAGACTTGTGAACCAAACACTTCTTTCATACCCCATTCCCAGAGGTGCTGCCACATACACTTGCTCTTAACTACTTAATTTGGTTATCCTGTTATTGTACTTATAAGAAAATAACTGCAGATGCTGGTACAAATCGAAGGTATTTATTCACAAAATGCTGGAGTAACTCAGCAGGTTAGGCAGCATCTCAGGAGAGAAGGAATGGGTGACGTTTCGGGTCGAGACCCTTCTTCAGACTGATGTCAGGGGGGGCGGGACAAAGGAAGGATATAGGTGGAGACAGGAAGATAGAGGGAGATCTGGGAAGGAGGAGGGGAAGAGAGGAACAGAGGAACTATCTAAAGTTGGAGAAGTCGATGTTCATACCACTGGACTGCAAGCTGCCCAGGCGAAATATGAGGTGCTGTTCCTCCAATTTCCGGTGGGCCTCACTATGGCACTGGAGGAGGCCCATGACAGAAAGGTCAGACTGGGAATGGGAGGGGGAGTTGAAGTGCTTGGCCACCGGGAGATCAGGTTGGTCAATGCGGACCGAGCGCAGGTATTGAGCGAAGCGATCGCCGAGCCTGCGCTTGGTTTCGCCGATGTAAATAAGTTGACATCTAGAGCAGCGGATGCAATAGATGAGGTTGGAGGGGGTGCAGGTGATCCTTTGTCTCACCTGGAAAGACTGTTTGGGTCCTTGGATGGAGTTGAGGGGGGAGGTAAAGGGACAGACGTTGCATCTCGTGCGGTTGCAGGGGAAAGTGCCCGGGGACGGGGTGGTTTGGGTAGGAAGGGACGAGTGGACCAGGGAGTTACGGAGGGAACGGTCTCTGCGGAACGCAGAGAGGGGAGGGGATGGGAAGATATGGCCAGTGGTGGGGTCCCGTTGTAGGTGACGGAAATGTTGGCGGATGATTTGTTGGATCCGCTGTCTGGTGGGGTGGAAGGTGAGAACAAGGGGGATTCTGTCCTTGTTGCGAGTGGGGGGAGGGGGAGCAAGAGCGGAGCTGCGGGGTGTAGAAGAGACCCTAGTGAGAGCCTCATCTATAATGGAAGAGGGGAACCCCTGTTTCCTGAAGAATGAGAACAAGAAAGAAGAATGTTATTGTACTTAAATTTTTCTCTACTATTTCGGATTGCACTACAATTCTACACTGTTCTGCTGTTTAGCACCCATCATTGTTTTTAATCATTATATATGTACAATGTCTACTTTAGGAGATTCATATGAACAAGGAATTTCATTGCATCCTGGTGTATATGACAATGAACTAATTTGAATCTGAAGATCATAAAATGGAAATGAACTTACCTTTCTCTACAAAGTTCACATACAAAGTGATTGGTTGAGTACTTCCATTTGCCTTTAAATCTTGGCCATTAAGGCCTTTGTGTGCTTCCCTGGCTTCTTGAATTGTACTAAATGTTGCCAATGCATGTGGTTTATTCGGAGACATCAGAAGGGTTTCAACTGTTCCAAACTTCTGCAACACTTCAAGCAGTTGCTGTCGACTGACACCATTACCCAAACCACCATTGGCAATAACTAAATGCTAAAGGATACAACAGAAATTAACTTCACTGTTAAAGTAGTTACAGAAATTTCTACACATCGTGGGTATGCTTTATAAAAGCAAATTTAAATAAACAAGAACAGTTTAAACTGGTCTCTAACTTAAGACAATGTTTTCCAATTGTCAGCTGCATGACCACAATGAAACATTTGCCTGCAAAAGTTAGGTTACTAGGCTATCATCATTTACCTCGGGTTATGTGTTTATTTATCACAGGTTAGAAATTGAAGTGCTTGTTTACAGCATGTTGCAGAATACTAACAATGAATACCTCCTGATCGTTAAAGAAAAACACTAGACCATCAAAACAGACACGGTGAATCTGAATCGCTTCAATTTCCAATGCACATTAACAACTAGAATTCAGAATTAATTTACCCATTGAATTCATGCATTTTGGTCAAGTTTAAACTTTGACAGATTTGAACTGTCAAATCGGCTGAGTTGAGTCGATATTCAACTTTGAAGAGAGAGCAAAGAAAGGTAAAATCACCACCATTTAATGTAATCCTAACCCTTTCAAGTTGGATGACAGGCCTTGAAAATAAATTGAACGCGTAAAATCAAGAGGGGAATTGATAGGGAGAATGCAGTCTTTTACCCAGAGCAGTGGAATCAAGAAGCAGTTTATACAAGTTTAAGGTGAGAGGGGAAAGATTTAATAGAAATCTGTGGGGCACCTTTTTGCACTCAGAAAGTGGTGGAAATATGGGATGAGCTGCCAGAGGTAGTTGAAGCAGGTACTATTACAACTTTTAAAGGACACTTGTACAGGTACATGGATAAGAAACGTTTAGATGGATGTGGGTCAAATGGGACCAGCTGGGACGTATTGAGCCGAAGGGCCTGTTTCCGTGGTGCATGACTCTTATGACTCTAAATTGTTTAACGGCGATTGCAGCATCCACACCAACTTTCCGAAAACAAACGCCCAACAACAGTAACGGACTTACTTCAGTCGGTCCGGGCACCGTTGCGATGCCGTCGTGCTTCAGGAGAACGTGCTGTGCTTTAACTTGTTTCCTCAGCATTTTTTTTTGTCCTTTGGACAATTTCACGCTTGTGGGACCGGGGGCCGCCATGTCAGCCCGGCGGTACCGCGCTGCCCTCGGCTCCGCGCTGCCGCTGGTGGACTGGGCTCAACACGGAGCCGCGCTGGGAGACGGAGCTCCACACGGAGCGGCGCTGGGGGACGGACGGAGCGGTGCGGCCCGGCTCAGCTCCACACGGAGCGGCGCTGGGGGACGGAGCGGTGCGGCCCGGCTCAGCTCCACACGGAGCGGCGCTGGGGTACGGAGCGGTGCGTGCGGCCCGGCTCAGCTCCACACGGAGCGGCGTCTCAGCGGTGGGAGGGTGGCCGCTTCCGGCGCCGGCCGGCCGTGCTTCCGCCGCAGTCTGCCATGGTAACAGCGGGCGTCACTCCAGCCGCCTGACTGACTGAGCGTTGCCGGGCCCGCCCCGCCTTATGAAGGCAGGTGAGTGTCTCTCTCTCTGTGCCTTTAGGTTCGCAACCGAGAAGGGAAACGGGAACAAATGGCCGCGGCAGAAGGTTTAACGTTGAAGGGATGGGTGGCGGTGCGGTGGGAACTGCATCTCCTCCTCCCGGCCCGTCCGCTCCGCTCGCCACCATCCCAGGCACCTGGAGCATCCCCGCTGTCTAACCCGTCCCTGCTGCTGGGAGCAAAAACAACCTCGGGACAAACGAGAGATGGCCGATTATTTATTTTCCACTTTATCCCTTTGCAGTCATTCAAATAAACAGGATGAAGAAAGCCTGGGTATGCGGCGGGTAGATGTTGGATTTCCCCAATAATGTGTATAATACCATCAGGTTGATGCAGGGTCTGGTATATTTATCGTGTGTGTGGGTGTGCAATGGTGGGGATCCTTCACATCCACCGTTCAGGGTTTACAAATATTAATAGAAAATATTCGAAGGTCGATTCAAACAATTTATTAATACGAAGCACGGCCGCCTCCCTGCCAAACGGATTGCAGTGGCATTCTGCGGCCACCCCCTCTTGCTGTACGTGCCTACAGTGCCGCCAGCTCATTGAGGTGCAGCAAATGGAGTCAGGCTGCATCCTCCCAGCACCACATCGTATCAGTTAACACGGACAGGACAATAATTGCGGCTTACAATCCACATTTAGTGTGGTTTTTTTAAATGGAATTGATTACATAAAACGAAAATACCGACCTTCATAAAATACATCGCGGGAAATTGCGCCAATTACACATTTAGTCTACTACATATGATTCGTTTGTTCTTTGAACGGGATGTATGAGGATATATTTTCGAGAGAGCAATTTAAAATTATGAATTCGTTTCTAAAACCTTAATGGCTACGGATATTTTTATACTACCTGAATATTAAGTGACACCCCGGGAAACAATACTAAATCTGCTGTAGAGGTCTTTGGAGGAGCCATTTACGCTTAATTTAGTTACTGTCATTGTATTATGGCTATGTTTAATATTTCTAGTTTCTGTCGTTTTTGCATGCTTGTGGGTGTGATTTGATACGTAACGGGGAGTGTCCACATGGGAGGAGGCTAGCGTAGCGACCAGTGATGGAAATAGGTTTTAGGAACTAGGCTAGGGGTACTCTATGTTCCGTGAGGCTGAGGTTGGGGGGGGGGGGGGAGGGAGGGAGGGAGGGAGGGAGGGAGGGGGTTATGTGAGGGTCATACCCATGTAAGAGTACAAGAATGCATAACTTGGTTATTGTGTATTTATAATATAGTTTATTGTGTATTATATATCATAGCTGCTTTCTGGCATCTCTCACTCTCTCTCTATCTCTCTCTCTCTCTCTGTGTTTACATTACAAAATGTTCCATAATGGTATATAATCTCCATTTTTTTCTGTCACCTCCTCTTTCTTTCTGCATGTCGTTTCTTCAGCACGCCTTCTGCCACTAAGAAGCCATATCCTCACATATTCTTTGGGGTTGAATTTTGACAGAGGAGGCCCCACCAACTTAATACATAGAAGAGTTGAGAGATGATCAGTTTGAAGTCTTGCACGTTGTGGTGACATGCAGAAATTCATGTCTTTCACATTCTGCTGTTGATACCAGAATTGTATTTACAGCCGTTACCAGCTGCTGAAAATCTGCAGAAACTATCTTCCCTTTAGATTCCTTGAATTCTCTGAAGGCTCTGAGACAAAGCCGACCATTTAAGCCAAATTGTTCTGCCACATCTACATCATTATCCCCAAAGGTAAAAAGTGAATCTTCTGGAATATTGTTAATATCTAAATATTTCGACTTGTTAACTAACTTTTTACATTTATCATTGGAAGCTGTTGTAGATTCAAGCAGCCTGGATTTCATATTATTGACCAAACTCCTCAAAAACTGTTGTCTATGTACAGTAGGTACTTTACCAGCTCTCAAATTTATTCCATTAAATATCATCTGGCTTGTTGCTTTCTCCACTTGAGTATACATTTTTCCTGGCTTCTCTATTTGACATTCAAGAACCTTGATAGTTCGTTTAATTTCCTCATGTGCTTTACTAAGTGCACAATTTCGGTTCTGCAGTTCAAGTGACAGTTCAGACAACTCTAGCAAACTGTCCATCAACAAGCCCAAATTATTTACAAAAGCTGATGACTCTAATACTTTTTTCAGCCCCTAGTACTTTGCTCTCTCTGCACTAGATCTTGAAGCATCACAGCGTGCTTTTCCAAAATGCTCCCAAATAGCTTTATAAGACTGCCACATTGCCTTTACAGTTTGGTAAGACGAAGCAACCCATCTCACACGGAAAACACGACCAATTTTCAACAGTTGACAGTGAAGAGTCTCAGCACATGCAGTTAACTCATCCTGAATCTTAGGAGACCTATGATATAAGGAATACAATTTATCACAAAATATCTGAAAATGATTCAAACCTCCAACTTCATTTATAGCATCACCTGCACTGAGTTCAAGACTGAGACTGGCACAGTGCCAAACAGTTGCATTAGGGAAATCATCAAGAAATAGTTTTGCAACCCCGGCATTTCATCCTAACACCATTAGTTACAAGTGATATCACATTTTCTTTTAGGTACTGTATTGAAAAAAAATCTCTTTGTAAGCAACTTAGAAGCCCATCAGACTTTGCATTTGCACCAAATTTCATATGTTTTAAGTCAAAATGGAATGATATAGGTTGGGAAGATTCACCAACTGCTGCTCTCAAGCAGACTACTAGAACAGTTTTCCCATTAATAGTCGTAGATTCATTAATCATAATAGACATTTTAGATTGTTTTGAAATTATATTTTCCACCACTGTCTTTCGCATCTGGTTCCCTATGTGGTGAGAAACATCTGCACATGACTTATGAGAGTGTAGAATGTACCCTAAGTCGATGCCGTTTCTTTCTTGCAGTTCAATATCAGAAGAGATATCCGTGTAGGGCCTACCTTTGTGTATAATATTATATACAGTTCTTAAAAACTCAACCTGTTTTTGCTTCGTCATTTTTCAGTGACATATACACTACATTTTCGATTGCTTTTTTTCAGCTGTTTCATTGATTTTTTGGCATCTGATATGAGCTTCACTATTTTTGTGCTTAAAAATCTTTTTTCTTAAACTCATTAACTGTTTTGCTTTGTCATCACTCACTCCTACTACATTAACATTGCACCACTCACGAGACAAATGAATTCCTTGTGTTCGTTCAAGTCCAAGATGACACTTGCTTCATACACTACATCCAAGTTTTCTGTTTTTAACATTGAGCCAGGGATATTCTTTCTTTTTGTTTAAGTACATTTCTTGTGTCCAACAGTCTGGAAGATCACATTTTTCAATATCTTTTGAAATGTCTTCACATGCAGCATCAGGCGAAACAGCTGCATCAGTTACGTTATCATTTTCAAGTAATTTTGCCTTCTTTTCTGGCTGAGTGTTTTCATTATCATTTATTTCTTCATTGATCTGAAGACGCTGTCTTTCAAAGTATCTCAGTATGCTCATTTTCACAGGGGTACACAAATCTGAAATTTACAGATATTTGATAGTGATTTGATAATGATATATAACAAAATTTGATAGTGATATATAATAAAATATTTCCGCTTGCACTATTGTTTTGCTAAATAAAACCACCCACAATAAAATATTCACCACTCACGATATAGGCTGGAAAAAACTATTGTTAATTTTCTCCCCATCCATTCTAATTTAACTGAGGCACAGCGGCAGAGAGGCACAGCGGCAAATAAAATAACGTGAAATAATAAAATAACGTGACTTTACCTAAGCCTGTGCTCGCGGTCCGGTAGCCCTGACAGTGAGTTTAAGAAATTCTCCCAAGAATTTTATTCAAAGGAACACGGTGTCATTAATACATGGTCAAAACACAATTACATTTACTGAGGAATGTGGATCGATGTATTGATGACACATTGTATAACTACTACCTGTTAACCACTGGCTGTTAACAAGTGCTAACCGTGACAGTTAACAAATCGTTTTTGTCTGAGTTGAATAAAGTGATAAACGACTCTAATCTTTCTGCAGTACTCATTAAACCCGAGCTGGAAATTGAAAACTAGGGGAACGCCGTACCCCTGCGTACCTCCCCATTTCCATCACTGGTAGCGACAGAGATTGTGGGTCAGTTTAGTCTCAGAGGAAGGAGAGAATACAGTTTTTACCACACTCGCGCAAGTTACGCTCGTGCCAGTCACACTCACGACTGCCACACTCACGCCAGCCATATTCACAAGGACCAACTGACCGGGAACGCGAACTCGACAACGGTAACGACTACACTAATTTTACTGTATTGTTTGAAGAAGAAACAGTTGATAAGAACGAAAAGTTATGAATTACTTGTTTGATTTGTGCTACTTTAATAAAGACCAATTAATCAAGAAACAGCGTTTGGAAGATTCGTTTTTGCTATCTCAGATTGCGGTGTGTGCGTAAGCTATACCTCCATTCCATCCCCGAGAAGTAATGGCTATTGAAGTTGGACTTTGATAAGGTATAGAAACTGCCATTACATTAGAGTAAAAAACTTTTCTCTGAATGGAGCCATAGAGTAAAAACTTCTCTGAATGGACTAGAGTAAAAAGGCTATTCTGACAGAAGAAAATAAGAAAGACTTGTTCTACAAGCAAAATCCAATTCAACAGTGGATCTGAAGAAGAAGCTGAATCTCTGCCAGAGATTAGAGCTGAAATCCTGGAACAAAGAATCTGCTGGTCGAAGGCAAATTGACACGGTCTACACCTGGGTCATTAGAAGATTGAAGACTTCATTGACCGGGTACCGTGAGTAGACGACTGTTTAGTTGTAATTTTAGGTTAAGAAGTTTTAAAAGCTTAAAAGCCTGTGAGAAAATTCTGCAGAGGTACTATTTGATACAAGAAGCTTGTTTATGCTACGAGGAGATAAGAAAACCAAACTCGCAGAGCACGACCTTGAAAAGTAACAATGTTGTGAACTTCTACAAGATAAGGTGCTCAGCTAGCGATTGTTGACCATAGGTACTGGCTGAAGACTCTCAGCCTTGGAATTAATGATGTGTTTTAAAAAAATACTCATTCTGTTTTGAATTCTTCTGGTGTTTCTGGAACATAGCGATAAGCACCAATTCATCGTGGATCTTCCATCAGGTAAGTATGAAGAACCGCCACAGGAGGGAGATACGGAGCAAAAATCAAGAAGATATGAGAAAAGAGACATTAAACATTCGGAAAAAGGGCAGGCAGCCTATCTGGAAAGATGCCAGAAGGAGAGAGACAAGTTGTGGAAACAGGTCATCAAATTAATTGAATATCAGAAGGAACTAATGGAATCAGATGAGAATGCGAACATTGTACAATCTAATCTGGATCAACTACTTAACATTTGCCATGGGGTTAGAGAAAATCAACACTCAATATTGTGTTGACAACTACCAAAGGAGCAACTCGAATGGCACACTCACTGGTTCCAAGAGACGGTGGAATTTTTTGATGGTTTCATGGCTGACGCGGAGAAGTGGTTGTCTGGTACCATAGCTCAAACATTGCACTCTACAGTAGAAAGTGAGAAGCAACAAGTTGTTGAAGTGGGTGAAGAAATTACACCTCAGGATAGTGTCTCAAACGTTTCAATGCGAAGATCTAGACGTAAATCTGGTTCTGTAGCCAGTTCAACTACGAGGGTCTCTGCTCAAATGGAAGCTGAGATGGCTGCTCTCTCGCTAGAAGCTGCCACCTTAGAGAAAAAATATGAGATTGAGGTACAAGAAGAACAGCTGGAGAGAGAGGCTGAGAGACAAGCAGAACAGCTGAAAAGACAAGAAGAACAGCTGAAGAGAGAGGCTGAGAGACAAGAAGAACAGCTGAAAAGACAAGCAGAACAGCTGAAAAGACACGTAGAACAGCTGAAAAGAGAGGCTGAGAGACAAGAACAGCTGAAGAGAGAGGATGAGAGACAAGAAGAACAGCTGCAAAGACAAGCAGAACAGCTGAAGAGAGAGAAGGAACAGTTGGAAATAGCCACAAAGCTGGCAGCTGCTGGGGCAAGGAGAGACATACTGGAAGGCCAAAGATCAAAATGCAGCTCGAGAGTATCTCAGAAGAAGAGTTCCTTAATCCAAGAAGGAGCTACTAAGCTGGAAACATCAACTAAAGTCAACCCACAGCCAGAGCCAGTTTAGTCTTGTGACGCCAAACTGGCACTGAGTAAGTGGATGGCCGACAAAACTTCACCAGGTGCTAGACCGAAGCAACCTATCTTTGGGATGTCTGTTAAGGCTCGAAAAGAGCCAACCCAGTACTCTTCTCAGAGGCCTGTTCATCAGCTACCTGCACCCAGCCAGAGACAAACAACTGATTATGGGGCTTGTGAAATTTTTTATCCGGATCGATCTGCACTAAGCCAGGGATTTCAAAAAGAATTCTATGAATTGGTGAGGAATCAAACGAGACTCAGCGAGCTCATGGTCCAACAAAATCTTTCTGTCACCTTACCCCCAATGGAAATTCCTAAATATGATGGTGATCCATTAGAATATGAAACTTTCATAGTAGCATTTGAAGAAGGAGTGGAAATGAAAACTACAAGTCACAGAGATCGCTTACCATTTCTGGAGCAATACACAAGCGGATATTCAAAGCAGCTTGTTAAGAGTTGTCGACATTTGCCTGTGGATGCTAGGTCAATTCCCGGAATGGCGGCACTGTCGTATGTTGAAAGACTGGAGCGACTAGGCTTGTATACACTGGAATTTAGAAGGATGAGAGGGGATCTTATCGAAACGTATAAGATTATTAAGTGGTTGGACACGTTAGAGGCAGGAAACATGTTCCCAATGTTGGGGGAGTCCAGAACAAGAGGCCACCGTTTAAGAATAAGGGGTAGGCCATTTAGAATGGAGATGAGGAAAAACTTTTTCAGTCAGAGAGTTGTGAATCTGTGGAATTCCCTGCCTCAGAAGGCAGTGGAGGCCAATTCTCTGAATGCATTCAAGAGAAAGCTAGATAGAGCTCTTAAGGATAGTGGCGTCAGGGGGTATGGGGAGAAGGCAGGAACGGGGTACTGATTGAGAATGATCAGCCATGATCACATTGAATGGCGGTGCTGGCTCGAAGGGCCGAATGGCCTCCTCCTGCACCTATTGTCTATTGTGATGAGGGCTATCAAATGGCAAGAGAATTGCTTGAAGAGCATTTTGGTAACAAACAGAAGATTGCTAATGCATACATGAAAAAAGGCGTTTGCTTGGTCGGTTATCAAGGCGGAAGATGTGAAGGCTTTGCTTGAGTTTGCGATATTTCTTAGGGGTTGTTGTAATTCAATGAGAAATAGCATCCACATGGAAGAAATGAATGTTGTTAGTAATATGAAGGCTATCGTTCTAAAACTGCCCTATAGGCTTAGAGAAAAGTGGAGAGATTAAGCAGGCTTGATACAGGAGGTTGACGATAGAGAGGCCATGCTTCCTGACCTGGTGAATTTCATGGAAAGAGAAGTATGGTTAATGTCAAACCTACGCTATGGGAATATTTAAGATCCTAAACCAGCAACTGTCAAAGGCTCTGCCTTTAGTAAAACAGGGAAGATCAGGACCTAAGGAAAGCAGTTTTGCTGCTGCCGTAATACCCGTAGAAATGAAGGATGGAATGAAAAAAGATGTATCTACCGTTAAGCCACAAGGGTTTCGTTTTTCATATAATGAGGTCACACTATAAGATGGAGTCGAAATTTTAAAAAAAAAGGAATATAAAGATAAGATTGACTTCTTGAAGGAGAAAGGAATCTGTTATGGATGTCTGAAGAAAGGACACATGGTTAAAGATTGCAGGAGTCGGATAACTTGTAATATATGCAAACAAGATCATGCTGAATTGCTTCACATTGAACAGAGGAATACAGACGAGAAGCCGGGGCAAATGGAACAAAAGGAGAAGCCAGCTACGAGTGATGTTGTTGCCTCACCTCAGTTAAATGCACATATTGGGGCCAGGATAGAAACCTGTATTTTCTCTATCTTACCAGTACAGGTAAGGAGCAGCGAGGGGAATACAGTGTGGCAAACAAATGCATTTTTGGACAGTGGAAGTTCAGCTACCTTATGCACAGAAAGCTTGATGAGAAGACGCTACAGGAGAAAAGGTTAAGCTTCTCTTGAACACCGTGAATGGTCAGAAATGCTACGATAGTTATCATATTACAAGTGTGGAAATATCTAGTCTGGAGGAAGACAATTTTATACAAATATCTGATGTGTTTACACAAGAGACTATGCCCGTCTCTCATCCAAATATACCTAAGCAAGAAGACTTGGAAAAATGGACTTACTTGAAGGATGTCAAGATACCTAAAATAAATTCTGATATTGATCTACTTATCAGAACGAATGCTTTGAAGGCATTAGAACCTAGAAAGGTTGTTACCAGTCAAGGAGATGGACCGTTTGCTGTTAGAACCATACTCGGATGGGTTATCTATGGCTCCTTGAGAAGGAACAACAAAGGCAGGAAAAGGATGAATATACATCTTTCCTCACAGAGATGATTGATAATGGTTATGCTGAAAGGGTGTCAGAAGACCAGCTGAATCAAAGTGATGGAGAGCTTTGGTATATCCCACACCATGGGGTGTATCACTCAAAGAAAGGAACTACAAGAGTGGTCTTCGACTGTGCTGCGGTTTTCAAGGGTAAATCACTTAATTGTCAACTGCTGCAGGATCCAGACCTAACGAACTCACTCATCGGAGTTCTCATCAGATTCAGACAAGAGCCGATAGCTTTGATGGCGGATATCAAGGCAATGTTTCATCAGGTCAAGGTATCGGAAAAACATGTCGACTACTTGCGATTCCTATGGTGGCCGGATGGTGATGCACAACAAGATCTTGTTGAATACTGGATAAAGGTATATCTCTTTGGAGCAGTGTCATCACCAAGTTGTGCAAACTTCGCATTGAGGAAAACCGCTGAGGACAATAAAGCTCACTTTCCAGAAGAAGTGACAAACACAGTAAAGAGCAGTTTCTGTGAATGATTGTTTAAAATCCATGTCTACGGAACAAGAAACAATTCAAATGGTAAAACATTTGACTTCCCTCTGCCTCCAGGGAGGATTCATGCTATCGGAATGTATTAGCAACAGCCATGCTGTAATGGAAACCATTCCACTAGATAACAGAGCCAAGGAGACCCGGGAGTTGGATTTGGACAAAGACAATCGGCCCATGGAGAGAGCACTGGGATTGCACTGGTGCGTTGAAACAGATGTGTTCAAGTTCAGAATTTGGATTCAGGATCGACCATGTACAAGACGGGGCATCCTGTCCGTGATTGGTTCTGTTTACGACCCTTTGGGATTTCTTGAACCATTTACACTACCAGCCAAGTTAATTTTGCAGGATCTCTGTAAGAAGAAACTTGGATGGGATGAGAGTATAACGCAAATCTTCTCTCAGCGATGGACAGAGTGGTTAGAAGATCTCAACAAGATCTCGGAGTTCAGAGTGGACCGGTGTATGAAGCCTACAAACTTTGGTCGAATTCAATTTGCACAGCTGCATCACTTTTCTGACACAAGTGAAAGTGGTTACGGTACTGTTTCATATCTGAGACTGGGAAATGATAACAATGAAGTACATGCTGGATTCTTAATGGGAAAGGCCAGAGTGGCACCATTGAAGCAAATGACGATTCCCAGAATGGAGCTTGCAGCTGCAGTCTTAGCTGTCAGAATTGTCATATTGGTGCAAAAAGAACTGCAGCTTAAGCTGGAGGAATCTACCTTCTGGACTGATAGCATGACAGTGCTTAGGTATATCAACAATGAAAATAAACGCTTCCTAACATTTGTCGCAAACAGGATCTCTTTTGTAAGGGATGCTACTAATGTATCACAGTGGAAATATATTAATACCAAGGAAAATCCTGCGGATGAAGCCTCTAGAGGATTAACAGCAGACTGCTTCTTAAGCAGTAAGAGATGGATCAATGGGCCAGAGTTTCTCTGTAAACCAGACCGAGAATGGCCAAAGTTTAACCTGGAAACTGAAATCTCTGCTAATGATCCGGAGATCAAGCAAGACATCTTAGTGAACGCCATTATGAAGGACCCATTGGATTCAACAAACTATTTAATTACCCATTTCTCATCATGGAATAAGTTGAAGACTGTGGTGGCTTGGTTTCTTAAATTAAATACAATGCTTTTTGCAGTGGACTCGTAAGAGAAAGGAATCTCGGGCTGCTATGAGTAGCTTTGAAACGGATCCTGGTAAGCTGAAAGAAAAGGTTGACAAAGAGATGCAAGTCTTTAAGGTATCATACCGGGGACAGTGTTTATGGCCTGATGATCTTTTTAAGGCGGAAAATGCAGTTATATCTTTCTGTCAAAGACAAGAATATAAGGAAGAGCTATCAACATTACAAGCTGGTGAACATGGTGTTAGAAGTAGTCATTTATACAAGCTTGATCAGATACTGGATAAAGGACTTCTGAGATTAGGTGGTTGCCTAAATAAACTAGCAATGCCTGAAGAAGCTAAGCATCCTATTCTCTCGAAGGACTTTCATATTTCAACATTGCTGTTACCTCATATTCATGAACAGATCGGGCATGGAGGAAGAAATCACATGTTGTCGAAACTTTGTAATAAATAATGGATTGTCAAAGGTGATATCGTCTTGGTGGTTGATTCTACTGCACCGCAAAGTTCTTGGTTGATGGGCAGGATACTGGAGATCATGCCAGACGTTAAAGGTTTTGTGCATACTGTACGACTTCAGACGAAGAACAACATCTTGGTAAGACCAATAACCAAGATATGTCTGCTTCTAGAAGGTGAAGGAGAAGATTGAAGAATCGCTAAGGAAGTTTGAATGCCAACATATAATGTATATTACTTTTGTTTTTGATAAATATTAAGCTTTTATAGCTCTTAATATCTATTGGTAATTGCTTCGTCATATACGCAGAACAATTAGGGGCCGGTGTGTAGGAGCCATTTACGCTTAATTTAGTTACTGTCATTGTATTATGGCTATGTCTAATATTTCTAGTTTGTCTTTTTTGCATGCTTGTGGGTATGATTTGATACGTAATGGGGAGTGTCCACATGGGAGGAGGCTAGCGTAGCAACAGAGATTGTGGGTCAGTTTAGTCTTGGAGGATAGAGAGAATACAGTTTTTTACCACACTCGCGCCAGTCACGCTCGCGCCAGTCACACTTACGACTGCCACACTCGCGACTGCCACACTCGCACCAGCCATACTCACAAGGACCACATGGTAACAACTACGCAAATTTCACTATTATTTGAAGAAGAAACAGTTGATAAGAATGAAAAGTTATGAATTACTCATTTGATTTGTGCTACTTTAATAAAGACCAATTAATCAAGAAACAGCGTTTGGAAGATTCGTTTTTGCTATCTCAGAGTGCGGTGTGTGCGTAAGCTATTACCTCCATTCCATCCCCGAGAAGTAATGGCTATCGAAGTTGGACTTTGAGAAGGTATAGAAATGCCATTACAGTCTTTTTAAACATTCATGGTGCATGTTTAGCTATTAATGTCATGTATTGAACGACTAAATGTATATGTTCACATGAGTTTAAAGCCATGTTATTTCCTGTAAACGGATATAATAGTTTTGTTGATATTCTTATGGATGAGATATGAAGCACCGTTACTGAAGAAGAATATTATTAGCGGCATTATTCAAATATTTGGGTATATTTTATTCTCTTTAAATATATCTGTCCTTATCCTTGTCTCTAAATATAGGAAATGAGTGAGTTACAGAATTGTGGTGGTGGGCATGGGATGGTGTATGACAAGCATGTTGGTTGTAGGAGGGAATCTAAATGAGATCTCCAGGGATAACATCAAATGTGAATTAGGACGTGGGATCCCAAACAATGCCATTTTCGTTATTGATAATGTTACAGGACTGGAAGAGCAACAAATTGGTTTAAATGATTTGGTAATATTCTGAGTCAAAAACATGAGAGTACAGGTTCTTGAAATAAAGATATCTGACATGAACTGAGATGTTGATAGAGCAAAGTAACTTTTTACATATCTAACATTCATTCCTGGTAAAATTGAAAACAAATCTTCAATATGGATTATAAGTTCTTGGATCATAAGTGAAGGATATTTGATAATTTGTTAAAGTATTTTATGTCTGGGGCTGTCTCTTCTGAAATTGTATTTAATTGTTTGGCTTCAGGATGTTGGTCCAACTGTGTTGGTACTTTTATTGCACATGTCTGTGGCGTTTTCTCAAGTTTGCCTTGAGAAAAATAACTGGAAAATGTGAATTGCAGAGAATCTGCTATAGCAGAAAGCCTGGGGCTCAAAGGACACTGAAAATAGGTAAGCTACAGATTTTATTTTTTAAATCCTGTGACTGATTTTTTTCAGCTTTTTTTAAAAGTCCTGGAGCCAGCCACAAGCTATTTCTTACTCCGAGAAGCATTTTGCTTTTTAAAAAATTGTCTTTTAAGTTATTTTTATTATGAGGAGAATGTTGCAAGGGCTTGTCACCCACCCCCAACCATAAAGGAATCTGATTTGCAGAATGGAAATATAAATCTTTAAACATAAGAACTATATGCTTCTTGTAATATTGACTGCATTATTATATTCTGAAAGTGCAATCCTGCTGTTAAAGACACAAATTGCATTAAGGCAGTTAGTAAGTGCCCCCACAAAACTTTGTTAAACAACAGACCAAGTGGACCCGTTGGGGCCCAAACCTGCATTGGTGCAGCACCCACTCCTCTCCTCTCCTCTCTCCCCCCTCCACCCTCCCCTCTCCCCCCTCTTCCCCCCTCCTCTTTTCTCCCCCCCCCCCCCCCCCCCCCCCCCATATATGCTTCTTGTAATATTGACTGCTTTATTATATTCTGAAAGTGCAATCCTGCTGTTAAAGACACAAATTGCATTAAGGCAGTTGGTAACTGCCCCCACAAAACTGTTAAACAACAGACCAAGTGGACCCGTTGGGGCCCGAACCTCCTGCATTGGTGCAGCACCCTCTCCTCTCTCCTCTCTCCTCTCTCCTCTCTCCTCTCTCCTCTCTCCTCTCTCCTCTCTCTTCTCTCCTCTCTCCTCTCTCCTCTCTCCTCTCTCCTCTCTCCTCTCTCCTCTCTCCTCTCTCCTCTCTCCTCTCTCCTCTCTCCTCTCCCCTCTCCCCTCTCCCCTCTCCCCTCTCCCCTCTCCCCTCTCCCCTCTCCCCTCTCCCCTCTCCCCTCTCCCCTCTCCCCTCTCCCCTCTCCCCTCTCCCCTCTCCCCTCTCCCCTCTCCCCTCTCTCCCCTCTCCCCTCTCCCCTCCCCTCCCTCCTTCCCCTCCCCTCCCTCCTTCCCCTCCTCCCCCTTCTCCCCCCCCCTCCCCACACCCTATATGCTTCTTGTAATATTGACTGGATTATTATATTCTGAAAGTGCAATCCTGCTGTTAAAGACACAAATTGCATTAAGGCAGTTAACTGCCCCCACAAAACGTTGTTAAACAATAGACCAAGTGGACCCGTTGGGGCCCAAACCTCTCCTGCATTGGTGCAGCACCCTCTCCTCTCCACCCCTCTCCCCTCTCCACCCTCTCCCCTCCTCCCCCATTAGCACCAAAGGGACGACGGTGAGTAAGGTGGGCCTAAAATTGTCGCGCTATCGTGTACCGTTTTGGCTGTAGTTCAGGAACAAACAAACAAACAAACGAGAGTTTTAGTATATAGATAACAGTCACTTTAAGCCTAATGCAATTAAGTTAATTTTCTATTTCAGTTTAATATGAATTGTTGGATTTCCTTCATTGTACAGTAGAATAATTTCATTTCTGTATTTTCCTGACAGAATCATCGTTAAAATCTTCCCGGAATGAAGTAAGTCGAATACTTGGTATTCTTTATGATTATTAGCAAAGTATAAACACTATGGACATGCATTTCTTCACCAAATATCGCCTAAAAATTAACAATGTGATAATACCAATATTTTTAAGTGAGAAGGTGTTCTATAAAACAATGTTATGGCTCTGGTCTTTCAAACCATACAAAGACTAGATTTGGAATAGGATAATGTGAGTAATTTGTGATCAGTAACAATGCAATCTTTCACCAACGATGTTGCTCTCTTACCAGGGCTCCAGCTCTCCACATTCCTTTTGAACTCACTCAGGACCTAACACCAGGCACTTTTTTTTAAACTCACCAGGGTCCCCGCTCCATATACACCCTTTTAATCCCACCGTTTATTGGAATGAGAATTTATCATTTCAGCTTAATATGAAAAAACTTATGAAAAAACTTTCATAAGTCTGGAAAATCAGCACACAAGATTAAGTTTTGCTGAACATAAATGCATATTTGTTTCTATTTCTTTCAAACCCAAAGTAAACACAAAAGAGCTACCAATTCAGATGTTCATTTTCTAATTATTGTTAAAGAAATAATTAGATGAAATGTCAAAACCGTTTCTCTCTTCATGGACTGTAGATCACAAACAATTGCAATGAAGTGGGTATACTTTAAGTAAATAAACAGGTAATGGTTTTATCAAAAATATTCTCAAGCATTAACAAAATACCACATGCAAGCATTGAAAAGACTTCAAATGCCCTACTCGATCACTGTTATGTAAAATGTCTATTCTAATCTAATTCTTTGCTTCTTGTCTGCCCTTCTTTTCTCCTCTGCTCGTTCTTCATATTAATGTTATTTTTCCATATGTCATCGATACTTTTACTCTTCGATCTAAGGAATTATTTTAGCTTCAATGCTTGCAATTTAATTCTATTGTAATTCTATATTTTTTATTTATAAATTTAACAAATTTGGTAAATTAGAAAAACTATTTAATTTGTGGACCTAGCCTTTTTTAATTGATGAACTCTGATGCTAAATCCACCATTAGAAATTGCCCTTTTCTACCAATGTACAGTTATAATTTCAAAAAGATAAGTAATCAGTTAGTATAAAGCTCTGCATTAAAGACAGTTTCATTCACCTAGATAATTGAAATCTTCAGAGCCATGACATTTATTTTTATATGAACATGATGAAGATTTGACCTAATGCCTGTGATCAGGTTAAACTGTTTTCTTTCTATAATTTTACAGGAGTGTGAATGGGCAGTGTAAACATTCATGCTTGCTTGCACTATTCCTAAATTTGCAACAATATTTGCTTTATTGCAGTCTAGTTTGATAGAAGTTAAAATTTGAGACTTAACTTCAAAAGTTTTCATAAATTACAAAATTATGTATGGATTTTCTGCTTTTTTAAACCAACAAAAATCTTTAACAGCTTAGTTCAAGAAATTAAAATGCATTTTTCAATGTGAATATGTAAATAGTTATTTTTGTTCCTTGTCACACTAAGCTATATATTTCAATATAAGAATAGCTAAGGTCATTATTTATTATTGAAAACGCAAAGAAAAAAATCAACATTTACACTTTGCAGAGAACACAAAATGTTGGAGTACTGTATTTTCTTTAGTTTTCTACATTGGCCCTGCTACATGCAAAGGGGACTGTAAGATTGGAAAACATGAGTCACTTTTTCTAACAATCAGTGGTTCTCAGTCACTCTCTTCAATAGAGTTCCCCTCCCCCATTGCAATCCATTCCCCTTCGACCACTACATTAAATTTGAACCGTGCCTCTTCTCACTTCTTAATTTTGAGAGTATCGATATCCAAGTGAAATACATTCATTATTTATATGTAATTAATCTTGATTTCTCCTCATTGAAGCCAAATTAACAGGGTGGCTTTGTTAAAATAACAGTATTTCTCTAATTTTTCTCAGATCGGTTCTTATCTTTAATACAAAAAGCTTTCCCTCTAGAAACAATTCTTTGGGCCTGATGAACTCAAGCATCATCTGGCGTATAAAGGAAATAGGAGCAGGTTATATGACCCCTTGAGCCTAATCTGTCATTCAGTAAAATCATGGCTGTACTTTTCCCACTAGCTCGAATACCTGTTCTGTAAAACCGTCCTCGGAAACCATTGGTGAGTATCCACTGCTCGCTGGCAACAGAATTCCAAATATTCACAGGGTATAAATGAAGACATTTTCAAGAGATTCATGAGTATTTATTCACAAAATGCTGGAGTAACTCAGCAGGTCAGGCAGCATCTCGGGAGAGAAGGAATGGGCGACGTTTCGGGTCGAGACCCTTCTTCAGACTGATGTCAAGGGGGCGGGACAAAGGAAGGATATAGGTGGAGACAGGAAGATAGAGGGAGATCTGGGAAGGGGGAGGGGAAGAGAGGGACAGAGAAACTATCTAAAGTTGGAGAAGTCGATGTTCATACCACTGGGCTGCAAGCCGGCCAGGCGAAATATGAGGTGCTGTTCCTCCAATTTCCGGTGGGCCTCACTATGGCACTGGAGGAGGCCCATGACAGAAAGGTCAGACTGGGAATGGGAGGGGGAATTGAAGTGCTCGGCCTCCGGGAGATCAGATTGGTTAACGCGGACCGAGCGCAGGTGTTGAGCGAAGCGATCGTCGAGCCTGCGTTTGGTTTCGCCGATGTAAATAAGTTGACATCTGGAGCAGCGGATGCAATAGATGAGGTTGGAGGAGGTGCAGGTGAACCTCTGTCTCACCTGGAAAGACTGTTTGAGTCCTTGGATGGAGTTGAGGGGGCAGGTAAAGGGACAGGTGTTGCATCTCGTGCGGTTGCAGGGGGAAGTGCCCGGGGATGGGGTAGTTTGGGTAGGAAGGGACGAGTGGACCAGGGAGTTACGGAGGGAACGGTCTCTTCGTAACGTCGCCCATTCCTTCTCTCCCGAGATGCTGCCTGACCTGCTGAGTTACTCCTGCATTTTGTGAATAAATACCTTCGATTTGTACCAGCATCTGCAGTTATTTTCTTGTACTACCATGAGTCATATGCGTACGATATGAACTGGAACAATGAAACTCTAGCTGCAGATCTACAGGCACATTAGATACAAAACAAAATTGAATGTACAATAAATTATTTGATACTGTAAATAAACTAGGCATGAAGGTGCAAAAAAACAAAGCATATACTGCAACCATAGCGGTGCAAAATCAATAGTGGTTTAGCACTTAGGTGAGCTTATGGTTAGAGTTAAGTAGGGTGGTTGAAAAGCGTTAATTAATTTCAGATAGCTGTTTTTGAATTGGAAGTAACAGTTCTCAGGCTCCTGTACCTTCTTCGGATGATAGAAATGAGAAGAGAGCATGGCCAGGTGTGTCTTTTGATATTAGCTGCCTTCGAGACTGAACATCATGTCGATCCCTTCGATGATGGGGATGTCAGCCCCATGATGGACTTGGCATTGTCCACCACTTTCTGCGGCCTTCTTTATTCGTGGTGGGAGTCAGTGCTGGATTAACCTAGTAGCAAAAGTAGCATATGCTATGGGCCCCACATTTTCGAGGGCCCCGTACTAAATGCTTGCAAGCTGTCTGGTGAAATTGGCATCTCACGATCTGGCAACCCTGTTGTTCACATGTCAGGGGAGCTGCATGCTGCATGGTACGTAATCATTACGGACGTTATTAATAACATGATACGAATAAATAATTTTGTTCAAATTGAACTTTAAATTGTCCTTTATTAGGCCCGGGGGGCACTGCGGGGCTGGACACTAGGAAAAAACTGCAGATGCTGGTTAAAATCGAAGGTAGACAAAAAATACTGGAGTAACTCAGCGGGACAAGCAGAATCTCTGGAGGGAAGGAATGGGCAACATTTCGGGTCGAGACCCTTCTTCAGACTGAAGATTTTTTCTTTTGAACTGAAATACTTTATTTCTGAGTGTTGTTTTGCACAAGCCAACCTTACCCTTCCCTCCCCACCCTCTCCCCAGCCCCACGACAGTTCCAACTAAGATTAAACGGCCTCTGTAATGCACGGCTCAGTTTGGGCACAGCGATCTGCGGGCGGGTCTCTGTCTCCGGCACTGTCCGGGCCGCTCTGTCCCACCGATTGATTCGCACACTGTCCCGGCTCAGTGACGCTTCCGGTCCGGGCTCCGGCTTCTCCTGTGGCCACTCCGCCTCTTGCTCCCTGACGAACCCCCAGTCCACGCTGAAGGGCTGCCCGGCCAGATCCGACCTGTTAAAACCCTCCGTGGCCGCCTTCGCCACCTTGTAGGTGTCGTACTCCACCAGAGCGTAGCCCTTGAGGTTGAGGTGCATGTTCTTGATCTCGCCGTACTCGGCAAACTTGTCGTGGATGGCCTCCTCGGTGGCTTCCTCATGGACCCCGTTCACAAACAGGATCCACCCCTCCACCGAGCGTTGAGGGCCTGGCTCATCACCGCCTTGCTCCACGGAGTCGTCTTCTCTGCAGCCTGGATCGAGCACCTTCCTCGGAACCAAATCCTCACCCCTTCTGCTTCTTCGCCTTATCCTTCAGTATGTGGATACTTTCATCACCCTCATCATCTATGGCGAAGTCCTCACAGCCCGCCTCATGGAGGTCCAGCAGACGTTGGGTGACGTTTCGGGTCGAGACCCTTCCGAAGGGTCTCGACCCGAAACGTCACCCAATCCTTCTCTCCCGAGATGCTGCCTGACCCACTGAGTTACTCCAGCATTTTGTGTCTACCTCCGGACAGTGTAGGCCCGGGCCTGCCTAGTGGAGGTTGCATAGCAACCCGCCTTCCGACCCGGGCAGCCGCCATTGGTGGAGCGGGAGCACGTGGCCGCTGGCTGGGTGAGGTCACCTTGTCCCGCATTTGGGAGTGAGGAAGTTGGCAACCCTAGGTACAGGCCCTGCACTAGCTTAATCCGGCCATGGTGGGAGTAGGCCGTGATCTAAACAATCAGTATGCTTTCCACCATATACTTGTAGAGGCTCTAAAGCGGATTTGGCGATGCGCCAATTCTCCTCAAACTCCTGAGGAAATAGAGACATTGGGGAGCTTTCTTTGTGATTGCATCAATATGCCGGGCCCTGGATAGGAACCTGAAGCTGTTGACTCACTCCACTGCTATCTCACCATTGAAGACAGGTGATGGTCTCCGCTGCTTTCCCTTCCAGTAGTCAACAATCAGCTTCTTGGTCTTGCTACAGTTGAGAACAAGATTCTGGCATATCAACCAGCTAATCGATCCCCCTCCTTTACTCTGAGTTGTGGTATCAATGGGAAATTTTAAAAAGTGTTAGAGCTGTTTCTGGCTGTAGTCATGGGTGTAGAGTGAGTAGGGCACGCAGCCCTGAGGTGCCCCTGTGCTGATGATCTATACTGTGAGGTCTGCCAATGAGAAGTTGAGGAATCAGTTTCATACAGAGTAGAGCCCCAGTTCTTTGAGCTTGACAATTAGTTTGTAAGAGATGATAGTGTTGAATGCTGAGCTGTAATCGATGAACAACTTCACATACATGTTCCTATTATAAGGTCATGTCAAAAGGTCAAGTGATAGGAGTAGAATTAGGCCATTCAGCCCATCAAGTCTACTCCACCATTCAATCATGGCTGATCTATCGCTCCCTCCTAACCCCATTCTTCTGCCTTCTCCCCATAACCTCTGACATGTGTACAAAACAAGAATCTATCTATCTCTGCCGTATAAATATCCATTGACGGCCTCCACAGCCTTCTGTGACAAAGAATTCCACAGATTCACCAGTGCACTGGACCACTCCTGTCAAGTGGTCCAGTGCAGAGTGGCAAGCCAGAGAGATTGCGTAGACCGTCAATCTCTTGTGGCGAATGGCAAAGTTATTTTTGCTGCATGTATGACCCTTTATCATACATGTGATAAAAATAAACGTACTAATACCAATTTATCTTAAGATATGATACTAGATTCTTCAACCTGTGCCCTGTTTCCATGTTGCATCAATGCATTTTAAAGCACTGGTCACAGGCCTATTTTTCTCCTTCTATGCTTCCAATCATTCATGTCTACCTGCTTTATTGTCAAATTCTGCTTGATCGCCCCCAATGAGTATAAGCAAGAGAAAGAAAAACAAACATAACAGTGCTAACAAACAAATAGGGAATATAGAAAATAAAATAGTAATCCCCCCCAAAGATAATCAAAATATATGTGAGTAAATATTAAAAGACATATAAAAATAAAATATTTAATAACATTTTAACTTCAAATTTCATAACTTTTTTCAAATAACCATCTGCATTTAATAACTGCCAACATATTTAATTTTAGTTATATTATTTTTAGATTTAAATACAGGTCTACCACTGAATTTTCCAGCAACTGGTGGTCTGGCACATACTTTAATCCGGACTAAATTACGAGAGTGCACTTGAAATCACCACCAGAAAGAAGTCTTCCCAAAAATGTGGTGCCTCGGCCGGGTAAGGCGGCCGATCTCGACCTTACCAGGCCTTCCGCGCCGATCAGCGGGTCACATTTGCCCCCTCCGGCCAGGGCTCTTGAACTCTGGCCTGGCTGAAGCTGGCAAATCTATTCTCATAGCCGACTTCCGACGCCGTATTTGCGGGCTAGTATCTCAGCGCCTTGGCGGCCAAGGGGAACTGTTCTGGTACCGTTGGACTCCTCAGAGGCCGTGACCTCTGTTGGTCGGGCAAAACAGATAATTCCGAAAGGCTCTGGAACCAAGGGTGCCGGAAAATTGGTGGTCGACGTCTATTAAATTTAGGTTTAGTTTTGTAGATGCAGCGTGGAAACAAACCTTTTGGCCCACTATGTCCAGGCCGACTAACAATCACACTAGTTCTATGTTATCCCAGGTTTGCATTCTGCACACTAGGGGCAATTTACAGAAGCCAATTAATCTACAAATTGGCACGTCTTTGGAACGCGGGATAGAACCCACTCAGTCACAGGGAAAACATACAAACGCTGTAAATGCAGCATCTGAGGTCAGGTTCGAACCCGGGACTCTGGCACTGTAAGACAGCAACTCTACTGCTTCTCAATACCTTTCGGTTTTAATATCTGCACTCAACTGAATATTAAAAAAAGATCTCCACAATTTATTTGTTAGAGGTCTAGAATAACATATTGTTAAATCAGATTGCTTCAAACATATTTTTAGTTTAGTTTAGAGACACAGCACGGAAACAGACCGTTCGGCTCACCGAGTCCGCATTGACCAGCGATTCCCGCACATTAACACTATCTTACACTAAGGACAATTTTTACATTTTATACCAAGCCAATTAATCTGTATGTCTTTGAAGTGTGGGATGAAACCAAAGATCGCGGAGAAAATCTACGCGGTCACGGGGAGAACGTACAAACTCGAACCCGGGTCTGAGGCGCCATAAGCTTTGTAAGGCAGCAACTCTACCGCTGCGCCACTGTGCCGCTCTTAAATTTTTGTTGAATTAGATGCTGTTTGTCTATTGATTGGTTGTATCTTTCATTGTATTTGTCTGGCAGGTACTCCAGTCTGCTGTTGTCGCCCAAATGGATGATATAGAGAAGACAGTTGATAATATAATGCAGCTGAAAAAGATTAATCCCGACACCAATCCACAGTAATGATATTTGAACTTCTATGAACTCTGGTCACATATTAGAATTTACTGTGCTTTCAAATGTAAATGCAAAATATGTGATAATAATTAACCTTCCACACATAGAATATGAAAGTGAATCTGTACAGGATGATTTCATGTTTATGCCATTCATGCTGAATAGTGTTGTTCATATTAACGTTCAACGTGAATTTAATATGAATGGAACAATTGACAATATAGATGAGATATTTGAAAACATCCTGATTCCATTGCATGTGTATGAATAATAATCTGTATCTCAAAATAAATGTGCTGAAAATGCTTTTCTATTCTGCCAAGGTTTGGGATTTCTCTGCAGGCCTGTCTCCTACAGATTGTAGGATATACAAGATTGATTGCAGAAGTGGAAAAACTCCGCAAAGATCAATATGATTCAGAAAATACACATCACGAAGAAATGCTGTTGAAGGTCAGTAGACGAAAAAATTAGCAGTATATGCAGTAATTTTATTTTCCATCCCACTGCAGTCATATAAGATGAGCACTTTAAAATAATTAGTTTTCTACTGAATCTATGGCATTGAGTAATGTAGTTTAGTTTAGAGTCAGCCTGTTTCCATGCTGTATGACTATTTTTAAAACTAGGTAGACAATTCTGTTTGAGCTGACATGTCTGTTTAACCCTTATATTTCCTTATACCAATCATCCCCACTACACATTTGACAGAATGATTTCCTCCTAGTTTCACCATCACCATGTTTTTTTTGAGGTGGAGGAATCCTGAATAGTCCCCAGCTGTGGCACTTCCAATCTGGCATTCTTCCAGTCAATCATCAATCCAGGAGGCAACTGGGTTGGCCATGGAGCCAGAAGAAATAAGAATAATTTCTGAAGTATCCATTCCTGGGTTTTCTAGGTTACAATGCTCCAGTGTATTACCATGGTTTCCTGCTCCCTCATCAGTTCCTGTAAGGAACAATGTCTATTTTAATAACAGCAGCTGCACCACACTGACCCATTTTACTCAAAACTATTGCATACATTTATCCCATTGATGATCGGAGATTGCATTTGAATTCTAATTATTTACCTATTATAATTTAATCAGAAAAATGTTTTATTTTTCTCTGCTTTCTGTCAGCTGTGGACCTCCCTTCGCCCTGATGTACCGTTGGATGGCCGAATTAGTAGGCAGTGGTGTGAAATAGGTTTCCAAGGTGATGACCCAAAGACAGACTTCAGAGGAATGGGGATGTTGGGGTTAAATAACTTGGTGTAAGTATACATTGTGAGCAGGTCTGACACATTGTCTTTTCTATTGCTCCCCATCTGCACCTTTGTGTGTTAATTGAATAAAACACATATGTTCATCTTCCTTTTCTGTTCAGATTTTTTGCAGAACATGATAATGCAACTGCACGCCAGGTTCTTTTTGATTCTCACCAGCCAAAATATAGGTAAGTGGACCATATTCAGTTAAAATTCTTTATTTAGAATCTGTTGTCATTGCCTCTTAATTGATCAAATTTCAATTAGGAAACTTTTGTTTGCTCCAGAACTTTTAGCTATAACAATACAAATCCTCACTACAACTGCTACATTACACTTAAAACACAGCATAGAATTCTTCACCTCACGAATGTGATAGCATTGAAGGTCAGCTCCAATTTGACCAGCTAAAGTCTATTGTGACATCTTACTGAAAAGCAACATAAAAAATCTTTTTTTTAAAACATGAAGTATCAGCAACTGAAAATGAGCATTTGAGGTTAGGAAGATCTAATTTGGAGGTGAGCGATGAAAAAATGAAAGTTTCTGTTTCAGACATTACATGGAAAACTTAAATTGATTCCACCACTGAACAGCAATAGAAGGATTATTTTTTTCTTGAATTTATATTCCTCAAGACATTCAATGACCGCACCGACATAATATTGGCACCCTTAACTGCTGAACGTGCTCATATTGATAAAATAAATCACAAACATGAACTGAATCACAACATTTAAGAATTGCTCATGCAAGTTTCCTACTTTAAACAAACCTGCTTAACAAGTGAAGACCAAGAAAATGTCTTGTGCACAAAATGTTAGATGATCAGTGACAGATTTCTTTTTAAGTAACCAGTCTCCAAAGTTTACACCAGTGCTCTTCAATGTGTACAACATGTACATAAATGCATAAGGACTTCGGGGAGGATGGGGGGATATGTGTCATGATATCAAATGATATTTTGAAAACTGTGATTGCACTATTTCTTCTGAAACTTTATTTTAATAGCAGAAATTCAGAGCAGGAACCTGTACAATTATGTTTTTCCCCTTCAAAATTTCACACGAATGAACAATTGGAAAAAGCAGCAAGTTTTTACTTACGCCAATATATCTTATTTTGTTGTTAATAATTTGACCATGTATATTGAGAGACTCAATGACTGAAACAGGTCCAAACCGGAGGGTTGAAACCTGCTTTAGTAAAAGAGACATAACAGGGAGTCCGTAGAATCCATTTTCCGCAGAGGTAGGTTTGTTCTTTAACTTTAGATTATTAATTATTGGGCCACCCCACTCCCCTTCCCACCAGTGTCCTCAAGCTCCTCCTGCCCCAATAATCTCATTGATTGACAAATATAGCCCTTCTCCTCACCGGTGGTCTTCTGTTCCTCTTCCCCTCTCACCCACCCATCCCCAATCGAATGTCAATCACTTCACAATCTCCAGAGCGAAGAAGATAATATTTTTGTACATTTGTACATATCAGGTCAATTTTACCTTGTGGAACATTGCTTTGGTGCAGTAAAATATCTGTGCAATGACAGACAGATCGCAGTTGCACACTTTTCATGTAAGTTATTGTGACCTCATTTCCATCCTTTGCATTATATTTATTTTTATTATAAGTACCAATGCCATCTTAGTTCAACATTATATTATTTTACTTTCATCCTTTTCTTTTAGGGAACTAACTAAGGAAGATGTAAGGTACTTTTTCATTCATATGAATCTTTCTTCATATTAAGCACATTATTTAATAAGCATTTTCATTAAACAATCATTTTAAAAGGTGTTATTCTATTTTTCAAGCCCTCTGGGGAAAATTGCACTTTCGAGTTTTCAGTTTTTCAACCTCGGGGAACCTTGCCATGCTCCGATCCTGCTTTGCATGTTATTGCAGTCTGACCATCAATATTTAGCAATAAAACAGGACCACACATGAATTTCGACTACAATTCTGTCTGGAAAGAACTCACTCATTCTCAGTGTAAGGAAGAGTGTAGTGCACTTAAAGAAAATATAGGAAAACATGCTCAGTAATATTAATCTGCTCCTCCTCATCCAATGCTACAAACCCTTGAAGAATAGAAATAACCAGGCAAAAAAAAGCAAAGCCTGGAAATCTGAAATCAAATGAGAAAATGTTGGAGGTATTCAAATGGCCAGGCAGCAGACATGAAGTGAGAAATAGAATTAATGTTTCAGGTCCGTAACTTTTCATCTGTAACATTTTCTGCTTTTACACATAATAAGCCATTCATGGTGATGATATTATGACTCAAGGATATCTTGAAGGTATTGATTGGGCTGAAGTGGCACCTGATCTAAATTATGATTTCTATCAATACCAAGTGAAAGTTAACTAAGTTCTTTAGAATAACACTATGGTAGGGTGAATTCACTCTGGTCTTTCAAAGAAAGGCAAATTAGATGTGTTTTCAAGTAGTTCTTTATGATTAGAAATCAAATGGAATAGCTTAATTGAGCCTACTGAGTTCAAAACTAGGTGGTAAGGACAATTCTACCAGATTCCCTGACAAAAGAATCTGCAATAAGGAATTTATGATAAGTAAATCAGGCTCACTGATTCAGAATGGACATTGTAAAAGCTGGGAAGTTAAACTCTTTTTCACCAGACTGAAGGTCTTGGTACTTATCATCATCTAGGATGCAGTAAGGCAAGTCGTTGCTGACAATAGAACAATACAAGTAGTATAAGAAAATAACATCAGATGCTGGTACAAATCGAAGGTATTTATTCACAAAATGCTGGAGTAACTCAGCAGGTCAGGCAGCATCTCGTTCTCACCTTCCACCCCACCAGCTAGCGGATCCAACAAATCCTCCGCCAACATTTCCATCACCTACAACGGGACCCCACCACTGGCCATATCTTCCCATCCCCTCCCCTCTCTGCGTTCCGCAGAGACCGTTCCCTCCTTAACTCCCTGGTCCACTCGTCCCTTCCTACCCAAATCACCCCATCCCCGGGCACTTTCCCCAGCAACCGCACGAGATGCAACACCTGTCCCTTTACCTCTCCCCTCAACTCCATCCAAGGACCCAAACAGTCTTTCCAGTTGAGACAAAGGTTCACCTGCACCTCCTCCAACCTCATCTATTGCATCCGCTGCTCTAGATGTCAACTTATTTACATCGGCGAAACCAAGCGCAGGCTCGGCGATCGCTTCGCTCAACACCTGCGCTCGGTCCGCATTGTCCAAACTGATCTCCCGGTGGCCGAGCACTTCAACTCCCCCTCCCATTCCCAGTCTGACCTTTCTGTCATGGGCCTCCTCCAGTGCCATAATGAGGCCCACCGGAAATTGGAGGAACAGCACCTCATATTTCGCCTGGGCAGCTTGCAACCCAGTGGTATGAACATCGACTTCTCCAACTTTAGATAGTTCCTCTGTCCCTCTCTTCCCCTCCTTCCCAGATCTCCCTCTATCTTCCTGTCTCCACCTATATCCTTCCTTTGTCCAGCCCCCCTGACATCAATCTGAAGAAGGGTCTCGACCCGAAACGTCACCCATTCCTTCTCTCCCGAGATGCTGCCTGACCTGCTGAGTTACTCCAGCATTTTGTGAATAGAACAACACAATTTGCATTTATGTAGGGAGAATCTGCATTTACAATCTCTAAACTTTCCTGAAATTTTTTGTAGCCAATGATGAATTTTTTGAACTGTGATTATTATAATACAGATCATGTTTATCAAGTATGATCTGATAAATGTCTGGTTTACCAAGTCTGATGGATGCATTTGTAAGAGAAGCCATTCTTCACACAGTTCTGGTTAAGCATGTAAGGCAATCTTCGAATAAAAACTGATCCTGTATTCTGTTCTTTAATGAATTATCTACCTATGCCAATATATGAACCTTAACATTCACTGGAAAATATATTAGAATACATTTTAAATCAAAAAGTCAACAATAGGTTTGTTGGAATAGTAATAGTCGGCACCGAAAAAAGTTGCAGGTGTTTTACTGTACTTACAGGGTTACGATCCCAGAGCTGGCCCCTGACCCGACCAATACAAACAACAAGTTGACCCATGCACCTAAGCATATCTCTGGCTTTCAGAAAAATTTAAAGTACTATGTTACTTCGGAAAAATTAATATACAAAATGAGAAAAATACAGAAAATTGCCATCCCTCTTCTCACTACTATTATTGGACAGGAGAAGGGTCTCGACCCGAAACGTTACTCTTTCCTTCTCTCCAGAGATGCTGCCTGTCCTGCTGAGTTATTCAGGCATTTTATGTCTAGCATTGGACAGGAGGTACAGAAGCTTGAAGTCCCACACCACCAGGTTCAAGAATAGCTACTTTCCTACAGCCATCAGGTTCTTGAACCAAATTATACATCCCTAATCCTATCTTGACAACGGAACACAAGGGTCCACCTCTTGCACTACTTTGGACTTTTTATTCTATTTGTGTTTTTGCATTAATGTCTGGATTGTTGCGTTGTCTTCTTTTTAGAATCTATATATAAATTGCTTTTGTACATTTGTCAGGCCATGTGCCTGTGATGCAGTTGCAAACAAGATTTTTCATTGTATCTGTACTTCACTGTACTCGTGCACATAACAATGAGCTTGAACTTGAGTTTTGGTACAGGCATAATGGATTGAATGGCGGAGCAGACGCAAAGCCCAAATGGCTTACTTCTGTTATTTCTTGTCATTTGTCAATGCAGATTTTCATATCAACTGGAACTTTCCTTTAAAAGGATTAAGCATTCTAAAAGCAGACGGAAAGATTACATTTTATTAGGATTGATTTCCTTGCTGCCTTAGTTCATCTCATCTGGGATGCGGACACAATCTTTCACTTTAGAAAGTGTTCAGTTGTTTGTGACTAAAATCCAGTTGCCGTGTGTATATAATAATAGTGCAAATTTACCACAAATGACAAAGAACATTGATCAGAAGAAATTAATTCAAGTATTATTTAATTTCTTTAAACAGTAAATTGGATAAAAAGGAGTTGGAAAAGAAAAAGTTTGATCAGGCAATAGGGTGAGTATTTCACTTGCAATCTGCCATTGATAATTCTAATTACACTGTTCCTGACCACGAATTATGACGTCCATGCCTGAGGTGAACTGAATTATAGCTTATGATCTGCAAAAAGAATAACTGTTTAGAGTTACAGAGGCTCAAGAGCTGGTTGGGTGTTCATCTTTTGGATGTGCTTGGTTGTACAGAGATAAAAAAACTAAAAAGGATAATTTTACTATTAAAATCAAATGAATTTATTTGTATTATATTCAAGCTGTCACTTGCATATATTATCTATTTTTTTATATGGAAGTTAACTATCTTTGTTATTTATTTAAATATTTGTAGTGAAACAGAAGTACTTGCAGTCTGTTCTCAAGTCAACTAGAAATGTATTTATTCAATCAGTCTTTCACCTTGAGGAGGGAGAGAGACTGTTCACCTTATTGGTTTGGTGCACATATTCTCTCCCTTATCATGCTGTTTGTTCCATTTATCTCTGGCCTTCAGGATCGGCTCCCACCCATTCGCTTTGATGCTTTTGATGCTTTTTATTGAACAAGCTCCCATTCAGGAACTCTGGTCTTAATGGTCATATTCCTTTTCTATGTTTTATTTTACTAGCTGGGTCATTACAAATTGTTTCATTTGCAGGCTTGTCAGGTACGATCTTGTTCTAGGTAGGAATAGATCGCTGATTTGCATCAAATATGTGGGTGATATTAAAACTATACTCACTCAAGCATTGCTGTGGGACCAGAACATGCCCACTCTACGAGAAGATCCTGCACCCTATGCCAAATATCATGGAGAATCACTCATACAAATCCATAGAGTCATACAGCCTATCTAGCCTCACCTGATAACTAAAATACTTTGTTTCCAGGCCTGGAGAAATTCCTTTGCATTTATTTCAGTGCAATCACATCCTTCCTATAGTGTGATGATCTACATACAGTTCTCCAGCTGTGGCCTAATCAGTGTTTTATAAAGTTGTACCATAAACTCCTGGCCCTTATATACTATACCCTGGTTAATGAAGACAAGTACCCATATGTTTTCTTCACCACCTCATCTACTGTGCCTTATTTTCCTAAATCCATGAGTTGTACACTACTCTGTTCCTCAATATTCCCTGAAGCCCTACATTTTGTTGTCTATGTCTAACCCTCATTTCCCCTCTCAAACTACATTAGTTCACTCTTAAAGCATCACCCTACATAGAAGTAGATATTTTATCTCAAACAGAAGGAACTTGTGGACTATTATCAATAAGTTGAAGGGCCTCTCACTCACTCCTCAAAGTGAAAGATTGGTCAAAGAAATATATTTCTATGACCTGAGAGTGGTTTTCTTCCTTCAGCTCGAAATAATTTTCATGTTTTGTCATTTAAGAGACTGCTTGCATTTAGAAGCTGTGAATACTATTCTGAAATATAAGCCCTGCTTTGTGACACAGTAGCTATTTTGCTTGTTAACGGTTAAGAAGTAATGTATTGCTCAATGTATTAAACATATGATATTGTTAAGTATCTGAACTAAAACAATTCAAACAAATTTGCCCTGGACAATAAAGAAGCAATGTTTTATTCTAACTTATAATATATAAGACAGAATATATTAAGACAACAGTTCATTATTTATAACCATTTTATTCTGTTCATCCAATGGTAGAATAAAGTGCATTTCAAAACTCTGCATTAATTTGGATTTAACTCATAATTATTAGCGATTTATTTTACAAAGTAAATATGAGGAAAGTGTACTTGGAATTGATATTTGTAATATCTTCATCAATAAACCTTTGCTTAACAAAAGTAATCTCTTTCCTGCAACAATTATATAAAATAGACAATAGGTGCAGGTGTAGGCCATTCGGCCCTTCGAGCCAGCACCGCCATTCAATGTGATCATGGCTGATCATTCTCAATCAGTACCCCGTTCCTGCCTTCTCCCCACAACCCCTGACTCCGCTATCCTTAAGAGCTCTATCTAGCTCACTCTTGAATGCATTCAGAGAATTGGCCTCCACTGCCTTCTGAGGCACAATTACACAGATTCACAACTCTGACTGAAAAGGTTTTTCCTCGTCTCCGTTCTAAATGGCCTACCCCTTATTCTTAAACTGTGGCCCCTTGTTCTGGACTCCCCCAACGTTGGGAACATGTTTCCTGCCTCTAACACGTCCAGCCCCTTAATAATCTTATATGTTTCGATAAGATCCCCTCTCATCCTTCTAAATTCCAGTGTATACAAGCCTAGTCGCTCCAGTCTTTCAACATAAGACAGTCCCGCCATTCCGGGAATTAACCTAGTAAACCTACGCTGCACGCCCTCAATAGCAAGAATATCCTTCCTCAAATTTGGAGACCAAAACTGCTCACAGTACTCCGGATGCGGTCTCACTAGGGCCCTGTACAACTGCAGAAGGACCTCTTTGCTCCAATACTCAACTCCTCTTGTTATGACGGCCAACATTCCACTGGCTTTCTTCACTGCCTGCTGTACCTGCATGCTTCCTTTCAGTGACTGATGCACTAGGACACTCAGATCTCATTGTACGTCCCCTTTTCCTAACTTGACACCATTCAGATAATAATCTGCCTTCCTATTCTTACCACCAAAGTGGATAACCTCACACTTATCGACATTAAACTGCATCTGCCATGCATCTGCCCACTCACACAACCTGTCCAAGTCACCCTGCAACCTCATAACATCTTCCTCACAGTTCACACTACCACCCAGCTTTGTATCATCTGCAAATTTGCAAATGGTACTTTTAATCCCTTCATCCAAGTCATTAATGTATATTGTAAATAGCTGCAATCCCAGCACCGAGCCTTGCGGTACCCCACTAGTTACTGCCTGCCATTCTGAAAGGGACCCATTTATCCCCACTCTTTTCTTTCTGTCTGTCAACCAATTTTCTATCCATGTCAGTACCCTACCTCCAATACCATGTGCTCTAATTTTGCCCACTAATCTCCTATGTGGAACCTTGTCGAAGGCCTTCTCAAAGTCGAGGTACACCACATCCACCGGCTCTCCCCTGTCAAAGAATTCCAGAAGATTAGTCAAGCATGATTTCCCCTTCGTAAATCCATGCTGACTCGGAACGATCCCGTTACTACTATCCAAATGCTCCGCAATTTCGTCTTTTATAATTGACTCCAGCATCTTCCCCACCACTGATGTAAGACTAACTGGTCTATAATTTCCCGTTTCCTCTCTCCCTCCTTTCTTAAAAAGTGGGACAACATTAGCTACCCTCCAATCCACAGGAACTGATCCTGAATCTATAGAACATTGGAAAATGATCACCAATGCGTCCACAATTTCTAGCGCCACCTCCTTAAGTACCCTGGGATGCAGACCATCACGCCCTGGGGATTTATCAGCCTTCAGTCCCATCAGTCTACCCAACACCATTTCCTGCCTAATCTGGATTTCCTTCAGTTCCTCCGTCACCCTAGGATCTCTTGCCACTAGAACATCTGGGAGATTGCTTGTATCTTCCTTAGTGAAGACAGATCCAAAGTACCGGTTATAATAAAGCTATGTTGTACTGAAGATAGACACAAAAAGCTGGAGTAACTCAGCGAGACAGGCAGCATCAGACTGAAGAAGGGTCTCGACCCAATACTTCACCCATTCTTTCTCTCCAGAGATGCTGCCTGTCCTGCTAAGTTGCTCCAGCTTTTTGTGTCTATCTTCAGTTTAAACCAGCATCTGCAGTTCCTTCCAACACACTATCTTGTACTGAACTGCCAGTAGCCCAATATTTATTTTGTGGTTACCCTTTTTGCCACATGGAAATGTTAGTTCAAATTAACCTGTAAAGAGTTAATATATCAAGTTGCTTGTGTAACAATAGTCTTCCAACTAAACAAAAAAATTCAAGGATATGCTCAAAGCTTCTTTGAATAAGTTCACCATTTCCACCAACTCCTGCAAATTTTTATCCCTTAATCGCTCAAAGTGGAGATGGAACATTCAAGATAGCATTGAGAATATTATGGGCATGCGTTGGGAGCATACAAAAGCCCTTTGTAAGCAACAGAGGAAACACCCCATCTCATGTGCTACTAACCTACCCACGTCGTTAGCTGTCTCCTGTTCTATTTGTGGCAGTGTCTACAATTCCCTCATTGACGTCAGTAACCATCTCAAACCCCATAAAACATAAATGAAAGCAGGTTCACCTCGATCCCGAAGGATTGCCTCACAGGAAGAAATAACACTGGGTAATTTACTCTTTATATCTTTACTGCCTCCATTAGATCCATTTGAAAATTCTCCCCAAAAAGATTATTTTTTAACTATATGCTGAATAGTTTTGTCATATTATTTGAATTTAATCACATTTTTACATGTGCATTTATTGCTCTGACTTACAGGTTTTCATTTGCTATAGTGGGAATTAATATCACTGACCTTGCGTACTCGCTGCTTATAAATGGATCATTGAAAACTCATTTGTATAATGTTGCTCCTGAGGCGCCATCACTCGTCCACTTCCACAAAGTCTTCTGTAAGTTGATTCCACATATATACTTAAGTATCCTTAAGTGATTGCAGTTGAAATGTCGTTTTGCTTTTCCAGCATTAATACCTTCATGTATTTTAATGTTCCCTGAAACCTTGGGTATAAATATATAGTAGCCAGTTATAGTTTGTTGTTCGAAGGGATTAAAAGTACCATTAGCAAATTTGCAGATGATACTAAGTTGGGGGGTAGTGTGAATTGTGAGGAAGATGCAATAAGGCTGCAGGATGACTTGGACAGGTTGTGTGAGTGGGCGGATACATGGCAGATGCAGTTTAATGTAGATAAGTATGAGGTTATTCACTTTGGAAGTAAGAATAGAAAGGCAGATTATTATCTGAATGGTGTCAAGTTAGGAGGAGGGGGAGTTCAACGAGATCTGGGTGTCCTAGTGCATCAGTCAATGAAAGGAAGCATGCAGGTTCAGCAGGCAGTGAAGAAAGCCAATGGAATGTTGGCCTTCGTAACAAGAGGAGTTGAGTATAGGAGCAAAGAGGTCCTTCTACAGTTGTACCGGGCCCTGATGAGACCGCACCTGGAGTACTGTGTGCAGTTTTGGTCTCCAAATTTGAGGAAGGATATTCTTGCTATGGAGGGCGTGCAGCGTAGGTTCACTAGGTTAATTCCCGGAATGGCGGGACTGTCGTATGTTGAAAGGCTGGAGCGATTGGGCTTGTATACACTGGAATTTAGAAGGATGAGGGGGGATCTTATTGAAACATATAAGATAATTAGGGGATTGGACACATTAGAGGCAGATAACATGTTCCCAATGTTGGGGGAGTCCAGAACAAGGGGCCACAGTTTGAGAATAAGGGGTAGGCCATTTAGAACGGAGATGAGGAAGAACTTTTTCAGTCAGAGGGTGGTGAAGGTGTGGAATTCTCTGCCTCAGAAGGCAGTGGAGGCCAGTTCGTTGGATGCTTTCAAGAGAGAGCTGGATAGAGCTCTTAAGGATAGCGGAGTGAGGGGGTATGGGGAGAAGGCAGGAACGGGGTACTGATTGAGAGTGATCAGCCATGATCGCATTGAATGGCGGTGCTGGCTCGAAGGGCTGAATGGCCTACTCCTGCACCTATTGTCTATTGTCTATTGTTTGAGTTTGGATCCAAATATGCAAAGTCTGGAGGCTATAACTCCTGTTCAGATATACTATCACTCAACAGAGGATGTACTTTCTGCAGCAACTGAGGAAACACAATCTGCCATAGGCAATGATGGTCCAATTCTATACTGCTATCATTGAGTCCGTCCTCACCTTCTCCATCATGGTCTGGTTTGGCTCAGCCACCAAGCACGACATCCGGAGGCTGCAACGGATCGTTCACACAGCTGAGAAGGTTGTTGGCTGCAACCTTCCCCCCATTGATAAACTGTACACTGCAAGGGCCAGGAAGCGAGCGGGCAAGATCATCTCTGACCCCTCTCACCCTGGCCGCAAACTCTTTGAAGCACTTCCCTCTGGAAGGCAACTCCGGATTGTCAAAGCAGCCACAGCCAGACATAAAAACAGCTTTTTTTCCACAAGTGATAGTTCTACTCAATAACCAAAGTCTGTAGTCTCTTTTTTGCTCTGGTTTATTTTCACCCACATGTTTAGACCGTAATGGTGTATCCTTATTGTTTTGATGTGTTATGCTTTATTCTTAATTGTTAACTGTATGTCTGTTGTCATTTGTGAGCGGAGCACCAAGGCACATTCCTTGTATATGCATACTTGGCCAATAAACTTATTCATTCATTCATTTGTAGAACTAGATTGTCAGAACATGCACCCTGATGCAATACCTCAAATTTTTTTTTACTGTAATGTAAGATTATTTTCAATTTATTCAATCACCAGTATTAAACTTGCCAATTTATGCTCTTGCTACAGTTGCTGAAAGCTTGACATCTTCTTATCCTGTTACTATAACACATCCTGCAACTTAGTAAATCAAAATTTTCACGTTGCCTGGCTTTCATTTTAGGGATCTAAGAAACTGAATAAATCAAGGTGCGTTGTTATAAATTGCATTGTTTACTGATCTGTCCACATTTTAACTTTCAAGATAAAAATACTTGTTTTCCCTATGATCATGTAGGCTACCTGATGCACGAGTTTCACAAATTCTGGATTGAAGAGGATCCTCTTGACATAATGGAATTTAATCGCGTTCGAGAGAAGTTCCACAAGCGGATTATAAAGCAACTTCAGAACACGGACATGACCCTGTGCCCCCATTTTGCAGCCTCAGAAAGTCTGATGAATATGTAATCATCCTTCCATTTGTCATATCACTGCCTCACGTCCGTACTTGTCTGGGAACTAATTTTAAGAAACTGAATTTAAATCACAGCATTGATCACAACCAGCATATCTAATGACCATGGTGACTGTATGCATGCTTTATTTTAAGTATAATACTTCTCTATTTGGAACAATAAAAAGTACTGCACATGCTATACATTCACGTGAACAATGGAGATCTTCTCTATAAACATTTGCTCATATTGTGGCAGCATGGAGTGTTACATTTTAATCATTCGAAGAAACTTTTTGCAACGTTTTCATACTTAAACTCTCATACGCTGCTCCTCTCTCATTGTGCTTTGAAATGTTGTAATCTGTTGTTCTGTAAAGTCCTTTGAGTTAAAAACCTTTAATCATGATTTGCACAAAATTACAAACAATATTTATTGTTGAAGAATGTATTTTGATCAAAAAACTTGTGAATATACATAACTACACACAATAATAGCATTTTATGGAATTGTTATATATTTGGTAACTTTAGCATCCCAACAAATATAGATGTGTACATTTATTGAAATTGTACTTCAATATAAGTATAAATTAGACAGAGCAAATATCTTTTTGTTTTGATAGATTTGTTCTTCAAGTTTAGTCGCAAATAGCTCGTACTGTCTGTCAAATAATCTGAGAGTTATCTGATCTCAGCATTAAATGTAATTAGCAGTTTGGCACTATATGACATTATTAATCTTACTTACTGATTTGCAGACTAGCTATTGGAGCATGTGAATGTGCAGTAGACTCCACACATTTGTTACTAAGTGTCTTCCTGGATAATAAACGGTAGTCTTGTGAATTATCACACCAGTGCCATATTTAATTTACAAACATAATGTCTGGTTGAAGATTTGATAACCTTTTTTTAAGCATTGTCAATCCCTGCCATGGCATACGTACATATAAATGTATGTTACTGTTTAAGAAGCAATAGATGACGAGTCTATAGTTAAAATATAGCAGTATATGAAGTTCATTATATACTGTCACCTAGGTGAAAATGTGTTTATTAACACAACAAATATAAAAGTATATATTGTATTTAATTGCAACAGCTTGTCAATTGTGCAGATCATTTTAAAGTTAATGCATACATTTTCTGCTCCATCACCAACATATCTTTGATTAATTAAGTTGATGGTCCTCAAATTACCCAGAACTTTTTTTTTTTAAGCAAGCTGTATTCATCTTGTATTTCTCATTGGTGATAGTATTGTAATGAAACAAAAAACACAAGATGTTTAATGTAATATATACTATAAATGAATTATTCTTTGTTTTAATACCTCACCTCCCTCAAAATATGTGAAGTTCATCATACTTGAGCATACTGAATTTTAATGTTGTTTAATTTAAGTATAATAATGTCATTATCATAGAATCCTCCAGATTTTGTTAAAGAAAATTCTAATTTTTTGCAATTGTAACTTCTTTGAACGTTGGCTTAGTATCTATAAGAATCACTGGATTAATTGTGCTTGTTTAAACAAAGTATTCTGAATTTTAAGAAAAGCATTAATCATGCATATTTTCACTAATTATCAAATTTATCTGCAGTTAATGAATTTTTGAACTTTTGCAAGATAGCTATGTTTGCTTACCTAAAATTATTTTTTCTCTCCTCTGCCATGAGAAAAACATCTAAAATAAAAATTCCTAAATGCATCCTTTGTAATAAATTTACTTAATGCATTTTTTACCTCTTACATGGAAGAGTAAATATTAAGTGTTTTCTCTTAATTTACTAAAAACGTGGGAAAATGTGAAGAAGGTATCAATTGTGGGAGGAATAATAAAGTATATTGTCCAAATAGTGAGCAATTTCGGAACTCCTATTATTTTCCTACTTCATATTATTAGCAAATTTAACAACCATGCCTTCATCCTAATCTTTTACATAAATTATAAAATGTAGAGGCCTGAGTATATGTTCCTTTGGTGCACCACTTGTTACATCTTGCCAGTCAGAATGGACCCAGTTGTTCCTATTCTTTGTTTCCTGTTTGGCAGCCAATCTCTATCTTTGCCAATATGTATTCTACCACAGAATGAGCCTTTGCTTTCCACAGTAACCTTTGATGCCGTCTCTTTATCATATGCTTTCTGGAAATCTAATTATAGTATCCGCTGGTTCCCTTTTATCCAATTGCACGTGTTACTACTGCAAAGGATTGCAATAAATTGGTCAGACATGATATTACTTTCACAAAAATATGTTGAATTGCCTTATCAGCTTGCCTTATCAGCTTGACATTTTTAATAAAAGCTTTCAATATTTTCCTTGTGACAGAAGTTAAGTGGCCTGTAGTTTCTTGCTTTGTGTTTCTATTTTTGAATAGAACAGTTATATTTGTTATATTCCAATCTCAAGGAAAGGTCCCCAAATCTAGAGGATCTTTGAAAATTAAAACAATTACCAATTATTTTAAAATCTTAGGAATGAAGAGCATCTGCACCCAGCAGCTTGTCAGGCAACAGCTGCAACAGTTTGCTCTGGAATGGTTCCCTGGTGATTGTAATTTTTCCCAGTTCTTCCCTCCCCCCCTGATTTGCACCTATTTCTTGGATGTCACTGGTAGACATACAAAATAGCTGTTCTATTCTTCCATTATTAATTTCGCAGATTCACCTTTTATTTGGACCAATGTTTACTTATCTTCATCTTGCACCTGAAATAAATTATTGCAATTTTATTTTTACTGAATAGGCACACTTTACTTGAGTAATGAATATATCTGGTTATGTCACAATTAAAATTAAATACTGCAATAGTTAAGATCTGGCATACCAGGACATTTACAATAGATAATCTACTATCCACTCTTCTAATTTTAGAACAGTTACTTTAGAATATCTTTTTGAGGACTGAACTCCTCTAAGTGGTTAGAAATGGGAACAAATTCTTGCATAAGTTTAATATAGAATTATATTTTAAACAATTGAAATAACACTGGAGTTTACTTGAGTGGTTCTATAGTTTAATGGCAAAAGAAAAAGACTGATTAAGTTATTAGCTATAACGGAACAATGAGAAAACTAGAGAATGCAAGGGAAAGGGAAAGAAAACAAAAATCTTGTATGTGGGAATGGCGCCAGTTTACATCATAGATTTCAATGACCATAAAATCAAGTAAGGTGTAACGCAGGCAGTAGGCTCTCACTCACAAGTAATATTAAATGCAGATAAAACCACTCTTCCCTTTCTGAATAACCACCTCCTCAGCAGAAGAGAAATGTAGTTTAAACAGTGTCCCTGAATAGAGAGCCATCAGGACAGTTATTTTTAGTCTATTTTTTTCTTTCCACTATCTTATAAATACTAACCTTTACCACTACATTTGAGAGATTTGTTTTTTAATTGAGAAAATAGAAGGAATAGACATTTTAAAAATAAAGTTTTGTTTTATCAGTCAAGGCTCCTTAATTCTAATAATTATTTGGTATTGTTTTATTTTATAAAATTGGCAGAGTATTGCTGAATAATGTATTAACTTGGATCATTGGACATGATCTCAACACTTTTTACTTTTAGTTCATCAGTTGCTTTCTCTTGAACACTAATATTTAAATATGGCTGATCATGTTTGTCACACATCACCATTTGGAAATATATAAATAGATCATATATTCTTTAAAGCATCAATTTATTAATTCTACTTGTATATTTTGCACTCAACACCCATTCACTAAATGTTTAAATAAATATGATGTTTAAGTGTGTATTTATTCCTGAAGTTCATAAAGTACTATGTTTACTAAGTTATGTGAAAAGGTGTGCATGCATTGGATTTCATAGTGTGCAATAGCTTGTTCTAAATGCTTAGGAATTTGTAACAGACTTAAATCTTCGCTTTAATAATGAAAAAGTTAAATATGTTATTCTTGAATTCCGTTTAATCTTTCTTTCTAACAAAAAACCAAGCGCCCCAAGTTGTACCTATAATCTTTGCTGGACTTTGCTATGTAGAATGTTCTAAAATTGATAGTTCATAATTGAAATAAAAGAATACTACATTTAAATTTTAATAAAAAATGCTGTTTACACTTTTTTTTCTCTGGTCCTTTTTAAAGTCCACAACTAGGTCTATTCTATTGTTTCAGTGGCTTTGAATTCAATTTTACTGCCAATGTTATCTATGGTATATTTTCACTAAGTAGAGAAAATATTTTCTCCTCTTAGTGAAAAAAATCAGATCCAAATAATTTTCCAAGAATCTGACTGAAGTACAATAATGTAGTGTGTTTCTGTGAGAAGTGCAGTTCCATTAAACTTCTTATTCTAGTGTATCACGGTGAAGGGTAAATTCTATGAGATGTGTCCTATGTTATTTGAAAAAGAGTAAAGGATTAATATAGAGTTGTAGTTATACAGCATGAAAACAGACCCTTCAGGCCAATGTCCATGCCGATCAAATCCCATTTGCCTGTTTTTGGCCAATATTCCTCTAAACCTTCCTTAACCATGTACTTGGCTAAATGTATTTTAAATCTTGTAATTGTGATTGTATGGTTCCCAGCAGAACACAAGACAATTCAGCATCGTGATCAGCAAAGAATATAAGCTCTTAAAGGAACATTTGCCATGTAGGCCAGATGCCAGCAACACAAATTGTGGCTACCATGGAGGGCTGTGAGGCTGCAGTGGAGTGGGAGGGAGCGCCATGGTTTACTGAGAGGGATGCAAAAGTCCTCGTCAATGAGATATATTCCTAGGGAGGTCACGTACATGCAGGCTGCCTTTAAAAGAGCCTCAAAAAAGGTGGTTGACATGGTCTTCTCCATAATGATGGACCAATGTCATGAGAAATTTTATTAGCTCACAAGAAATGCCACAGTAAGCTGAACACCACTGAAAGTATTGCTCTTTTATACATTCACACTTTGACACATGAACTCAAGCTGAAGCATATAAATACTGTTATTCTGTCCACAACTTCCACACATCGAACTCTCCTCCACCATATCTACCCACACTCACAATTGAACTGCGGCATGGTGGCGCAGCGGTAGAGTTGCTGACTTACAGCGAATGCAGCGCCTGAGACTCAGGTTCGAACCTGACTATGGGCGCCGTCTGTACGTAGTTTGTACGTTCTCCCCGTGACCTGCGTGGGTTTTCTCCGAGATCTTCGGTTTCCTCCTACACTCCAAAGACGTACAGGTATGTAAGTTAATTGACTGAGTAAAATGTAAAAATTGTCCCTAGTGTGTGTAGGATAGTGTTAATGTGCGGGGATCGCTGGGCGGCGCGGACTCGGTGGGCCGAAGGGCCTGTTTCCGCGCTGTATCTTTAAATCTAAATCTAAAAATCTAAAAAGAACTTTACCATCCTCCATCCCCACACATTCAAACCGCCAAAGGTGGGATAATGTAAAGGCCCAAGCCATATATCTACTTCTTTTGGTTGTAAACATTAAGTAAAAGGCGGGAGGCCATCCAGGCAGGAAGGGGACTCACATGATTGCAGTGTATTCTTAAGATTTGAGGAGACCAAATTCTTCATGAACATCTGTGCAAATGAGATGCAATTTTCCATCGCCACATTCCACACCACTCCCACATTGCTGGTCGGATTCATTTTTGTTGCATTAGTTAAATATATACCTATGAACTAAGGGCTGTCTTTGGCTGCACCAACAACTTCACACTTTTTCTGCACCAATACTGGGGTTATTTGTTACATTTTTCCTTATTATACATTATCCATGTGTATTGTATTCACAGATGCTGCTGTAAGTAAGAATGTCATTGTTCCTTTGTCGGTACATCTGGCAATTCAACAAGAGGAGTTGAGTATAGGAGCAAAGAGGTCCTTCTACAGTTGTACCGGGGCCCTGGTGAGACCGCACCTGGAGTACTGTGTGCAGTTTTGGTCTCCAAATTTGAGGAAGGATATTCTTGCTATGGAGGGCGTGCAGCGTAGGTTCACTAGGTTAATTCCCGGAATGGCGGGACTGTCGTATGTTGAAAGGCTGGAGCGATTGGGCTTGTATACACTGGAATTTAGAAGGATGAGGGGGGATCTTATTGAAACATATAAGATAATTAGGGGATTAGACACATTAGAGGCAGATAACATGTTCCCAATGTTGGGGGAGTCCAGAACAAGGGGCCACAGTTTAAGAATAAGGGGTAGGCCATTTAGAACGGAGATGAGGAAGAAGTTTTTCAGTCAGAGGGTGGTGAAGGTGTGGAATTCTCTGCCTCAGAAGGCAGTGGAGGCCAGTTCGTTGGATGCTTTCAAGAGAGAGCTGGATAGAGCTCTTAAGGATAGCGGAGTGAGGGGGGATGGGGAGAAGGCAGGAACAGGGTACTGATTGAGAGTGATCAGCCATGATCGCATTGAATGGCGGTGCTGGCTCGAAGGGCTGAATGGCCTACTCCTGCACCTATTGTCTATTGTCTATAGACACAAGGAGCGGCAGATGTTGGTTTACAGAAGTAGACACAAAGTAACTCAGTGGGTCAATAAACATCTCTAGAGAACTTTTCACTGTACCTCGGTACACATGACAATAAACTAAACTCAACAGATATTAAAGAGCCATTACTCTTGATTTTAAGCCTACATGAGCAAATTATACTAAGACAGGGCCTCTGCGTGAGCGAGAGGAAGGGTAATCTAGTAACAGCAACACAAATCTGCAGTCTCCACAATATTATCTGAATGGTGGCCGATTAGGAGAAGGGGAGATGCAACGAGACCTGGGTGTCGTGGTACACCAGTGATTGAAAGTAGGCATGCAGGTGCAGCAGGCAGTGAAGAAAGTGAATGGTATGTTGGCATTCATAGCGAGGGGATTTGAGTATACGAGCAGAGAGGTTCTGCTGCAGTTGTACAGGGCATTGGTGAGACCACACCTGGAGTATTGCGTACAGTTTTGGTCTCCTAATCTGAGGAAAGACATTCTTGCCATAGAGGGAGTACAGAGAAGGTTCACCAGATTGATTCCTGGGATGGCAGAACTTTCATATGAAGAAAGACTGGATAGACTCGGCTTGTACTCGCTAGAATTTAGAAGATTGAGGGGGGATATTATAGAAACTTACAAAATTCTTAAGGGGTTGGACAGACTAGATGCAGGAAGATTGTTCCCGATGTTGGGGAAGTCCAGAACAAGGGGTCACAGTTTAAGGATAAGGGGGAAGTTTTTTAGGACCAAGATGAGAAAGTTTTATTTCACACAGAGTGGTGAATCTGTGGAATTCTGTGCCACAGAGGGTAGTTGAGGCCAGTCCATTGGCTATATTTAAGAGGGAGTTAGATGTGGCCCTTGTGGCCAAAGGGATCAGGGGGTATGGAGAGAAGGCAGGTACAGGATACTGAGTTGGATGATCAGCCATGATCATATTGAATGGCGGTGCAGGCTCGAAGGGCCGAATGGCCTACTCCTGCACCTATTTTCTATGTTTCTATATAATCAGACATTAAAGTGCGGTGCAGATACTATAACCTTGCCCTCGTTAAGTAACAGCCACGCCCCTATCACCAGCCCACTTGCCAGGCAGCGGCTGCACCTGCACCTTCTATCTGTCCTCAAGATGGCGCCCGTCTTCGTCACACCTAAAGATCTGTCATCTTTGTCCGCACCCGCTTTGGTCGCTATGGCAATGAGAGCCGCAGCGGCGTGGGCGGCGTCGCGTGGTGAGTATCAGGTAGAACATGAAATGCTTCGACAATTCACATTGGAGGTGTCACATCAGACGTGCGGACATTGACGCCGCGCAGTGAAGGTGGTGCGGGTTTGAGTGGCCGCTGCCCTGGCGCAGGATGAAGCCGGGTCTCCGCGGAGGGCGGTGAAGAGATGCGAGGGCATCGCCTGCGTGTGGCCCCTTGAACGTCTCCGAAATGTAAAACTGTTTTAGACCTTTGGTGAAAATTTGGAGCACGTTGGCGCTGCGTTTGTTCCTCCAAGAATTTTGCGTCTGATGTACATCGAGGTAAAATGAGAGCTTCCCAGTCTTACTTAAATTCTGCGTTGGGGGGGATATCCAAGTTAAAAGAGGAGGGGTGCTGGAGGATCAGAGAGTATCTGGTGCAGAATGGAAGGGCGACGTTTCCTCCATCTGGGCTCTGGGTGTTTTATTTTGGTATTCGGGCCTAGCCCTATCCACAATGGATATTTGCACTGTAATCCTGTTTTGGCATTTAAATACTTGAATAAGACAAGTAAATAGCGTGTACTAACCTTTACCGCTATTTTATTTATTGAAACAATGGCGAGACGTGCAAACATTTTAAGCTATTGGAAAATCAGGACCAATACAGTTAGAATGATGGAACTTCCCAGTTGCCATCGAATCCAGTATTATTAGTTTTTTTTTAAAAATCTTTCAGTTGGTGGGTGTGTTTGTATGATGAGCGTTGTCACTTAAGTAAGCGAAACCGCAGGGTTTTTTTTAACCGTTTAGTTCATTTCAAAGTTACTTGTGAAAGGAACGCATAAATATCAACAAGGGTAGGGCGGCACGGTAGCACAGCGGTAGAGTTGCTGCTTTACAGCGAATGCAGCGCCGGAGACTCATGTTCGATCCTGACTACGGGTGCTGCACTGTAAGGAGTTTGTACGTTCTCCCCGTGACCTGCGTGGGTTTTCTCCGAGATCTTCGGTTTCCTCCCACACTCCAAAGACGTACAGGTATGTAGGTTGGTATGTAGGTTAATTGGCTGGGTAAATGTTAAAAATTGTCCCTAGTGGGTGTAGGATAGTGTTAATGTACGGGGATCGCTGGGCGGCACGGACTTGGTGGGCCGAAAAGGCCTGTTTCCGGCTGATATGATATGATATGATATATGATAAGAATACGTTGGGTTTTTTTCTTCGCTGCCATGCCTCTAGATTACGATAGTTTTAGCGAATCCATTTTGTCAAAAAAGCAGTAACTAGTGAAATATTAATTTCTTTTTCTATGATTTCAAGATTAAAATACTAACGAGCTTTTTTTTCCAGAGTTATGTTAGTATTGCAGAGAGAGGGGAAATAATATGATCATCACGGCCATAACCCTTGCACAAACTAAAGTTGATCTGATTGGTTCTTCTCGAGTAAGATTTCTGCCTAACTCAGTGTGGACCAAGCATTTATTGTAAGAAACAAGGTGACCATACAGCCCTTTTCTTTGTTTGAACTCCCTAATTCTGAATATTCAGTCAACACACAAAGAAATGAATACAATTAAAATTAAAAGTTCAATAGTACACAAAATACCCATTTCTATATGGCCAAACATTTCTTTCACATTATTAGTGACCTGAATGGGTATGATTTGTATTCTGTCCACATAACTTGCAATGGATTTTCTAATATACTGATTCCCCCTTCTCACTGCCATGAAAGGCAAAAACTAGGACAAGTATTTCAGGTTAACCAAGAATATATTAAATTGAACAATCCAAGAAAAGATTTTTAGTACATAACATAAGTGAGGCTCTTCAGTATTGTAGAATATTTAGGAGGGAGTAACTAAAAAAAAAGCGGGCAAAGAGAAATATCGATGGCAGACAAGATTAAGAAAAATTGCAAGTCACTGTATAACTATAGTAAGAAAAGAGGGCAACCAGAGAAAGTGAAGGATCTATTTGAGACTAAGGAGGCAATCTATTTGTGAGTCAAAAAATATGGGTACCCGCTTAAATGAATACCTCATTTGTATTCACCTATGGAGATGGACATTGCAGTTGTAGGTTTCAGAGAGGAGTATGGGATAGTCCAAAGCATGCTATCATTTTAAAAAGGAGGTGCATTAAATGTTTTAGACATCATAAAGGAGGATAAATCCTTAGGGCCCAATAAGATGTACCCCAGACTGTTCTATGAGAGATGATTGCTGAGGCCATGACAGATTTTTTTTTTTTTTTGCCGGTTAACTGAAGGGCAGCAAATGTGGTATCCTTATTTAAGAATGGCTGCAGGGATATGTGAGGCAATTACAGGCTAGTGCATTTAATGTCTGTAGGAAAGTTATTGGATCAAAAGTTGGCTTGGTAAAAGGGCAGAGAGACTGATGATGGATGGTTACTATGGTAGCTTATATCTCTTGTGACATTAATAATACATTTTTATTTTTATACATTGACTCAGCTTATATATTACATGTTGAAACAAATGAAATAATCCAACGGTATTAAACAAGTCGCGAAACTTATTTAGAGACTTGCTTGAGACGACAAATGAAAGCAAACAAATAGCCCCTTGGGATGTTCTCATGAAGATTTAGATTTTTAGATTTAGAGATTTAGAGATACAGCGCAGAAACAGGTCCTTCGGCCCACCGGGTCCACGCCGCCCAGCGATCCCCGCACACTAACACTATCCTACACCCATTAGGGTCAATTTCTTTTAACATTTTGCCCAGCCAATTAACCTACATACCTGCACGTCTTTGGAGTGTGGGAGGAAACCGAAGATCTCAGAGAAAACCCACGCAGGTCATGGGGAGAATGTACAAACTCCGTACAGACGGCGCCCGTAGTCAGGATCGAACCTGAGTCTCCGGCGCTGCATTTGCTGTAAGGCAGCAACTCTACCGTTGCGCCACTGTGCCGTATGAAGATAATATCCCACCCCATGTCAGGCAGGAGAGCACAGATACAGATATGTAAAAAGGACAACCAATTCATTGTCTCCAGATAGGCAGTGTGGAATAGCTACAGGGTGAAAAGAGATAAAAGATGTCAAAAGCAATTCATTTCAGTATAGTTCTATTAATGGAATATTAGGATTGGAAATTTGGTACTAATAAGCTGAGTTCATATGACCAATGTTAGTATGTTACGTCGATTATAGACAATAGACAATAGGTGCAGGAGTAGGCCATTCGGCCCTTCCAGCCAGCACCACCATTCAATGTGATCATGGCTGATCATTCTCAATCAGTACCCCTTTCCTACCTTCTCCCCATACCCCCTGACTCCGCTATCCTTAAGAGCTCTATCTAGCTCTCTCTTGAATGCATTCAGAGTATTGGCCTCCACTGCCTTCTGAGGCAGTGAATTCCACAGATTTACAACTCTCTGACTGAAAAAGTTTTTCCTCATCTCCATTTTAAATGGCCTACCCCTTATTCTTAAACTGTGGCCCCTGGTTCTGGACTCCCCCAACATTGGGAATATGTTTCCTGCCTCTAACGTGTCCAACCCCTTAATAATCTTATATGTTTCGATAAGATCCCCTCTCATCCTTCTAAATTCCAGTCTTTCAACATATGACAGTCCCGCCATTCCGGTAATTAACCTAGTAAACCTACGCTGCACGCACTCAATAGCAAGAATATCCTTCCACAAATTTGGAGACCAAAACTGCACACAGTACTCCAGGTGCGGTCTCACTAGGGCCCTGTACAACTGCAGAAGGACCTCTTTGCTCCTATACTCAACTCCTCTTGTTTGAATCAATCATATGATTGGATACTAACCAGAGCAAGGGTATCATCTCGGATTGGACAAGAAGTAAAAACTAAATGTCTGTACATTGGCCAGGTGAATGTTCATCTATGACGCCTACCCCCGGAAATGGATGATACAAATCACTTATAACAATGTTTGGAGGAGTGTAATAATTATTTTATAAATTGTGATTTTTAAAGTTACCCTGGAATTCGATGTATGTGCCTGGGCTTTCCGTTATGTGCTTGAATGAATCCATGAACAAAGAGACTTGAGCCTCAGCTAATTACTGCATGTGAGGAACTTCCTCGACAATGTGTTTCGCTGAAACTTGCACTTGCTCCAAATGGCCTCCTGGATCCCCTGGTTGCATTTTAATTCCTCTTCCCTTTCCCATGTTAATCTTTGTGTCCTGGGGCCCATTCCAATGCCAGGGAGAGGTGAACTGCACCTTGTATTCCACTTGGGTAGCTTGCAACCGAACAATATGAATATTGAATTCTTCAATTTTCTCCAAAACCACTTCCTCCTCCCTCTTGTGTCCCACATGGACTTGCACCTATTTATCTCCTCATGCTCCTCTTCCACCTACATTCCTTCCTCTAGGTTACAACTCTTCAATTCTTTCGGTCACGCCTTCTGTCTTTTAATCTCTGACCTTTGTCCAACCATCTGCCTATCAAACATACTACTATCTGTATCCAACTATTACTTGGCAGGCTTTGTCGTACCTCTCCTCTTCTAGCTTTTCCTCTCCCCCCCCCCCCCCCCCCCCGCCCGAATGATCAGTCCAAAGAAGGATCCCTACCCGAAAGGTCACCTATCCATGTTCTCCAGGGGTGCTGCCTCACCTACTGAGTGATGCAAGCACTTTTTTTCGTTTCTTAGCCTGGTGAAATCACATTAACCTGAAATGTTAATTGTTTATCTGTCCACAGGTGCTATTTAGTGCCAAGTATTTCCTGCATTTTCTATTTTTGCTCATGAATGTCTTGAGAGTATTTTTTCAAATATAATTTATGAAATGTTTTATCTTTACAGATTAGAGAAGTAAACAAAGTCAATCATGGATTCCGTTTCTAGGGCTGTTTGCAATGGAGTGACTGAAAAGAAAACTGTTTCTCTGCTGGCTGAGACTCATGGAAAGCAGGTTTTGAATGTGCTTCAAAACTTCCGGGAGCAAAATGTATTCTTTGATTTCACTATATTTGTCAAAGGAGAAAAGTTCCCATGTCATAGGTGTATCCTTGCTGCATGTAGTGACTTCTTCAGGTAAATTTAAAGAGACATCCTTTGAATACTGCTCATATTATTAATTACAATATATGCTTATCAATGTACTTATGGTACAGGATTTTATATCAAATACTAAGAACGGGTTGAAAATCAAAAAACTGCAGATGCTGAAAATCTGTAGTGAAAACAGAAAATGCTGGAAACATTCAGCAAGTAAGGTAGCATTTGTGGAAAGAGAAATAGAGTTAGAATTTGAGCTTGAAGACACTTTGTCAGAACTAGAAATAAACAAAAAAAAACATGAAATTGTAAAGTTGCAGAGAATTTCAGGAGTAACAGACAGAAAGGTTAGAGTGGGTATGGGATTGAGAATTAAAGTGATCTTCCAACCTGGTGTACATAATTCATTGCCACAATGTGGTCTCCTCTATAATGAAGAATCCATGTAAAGTGGGGTTACCATTTTGCAGAGCATTGTGTTAATCTGTCAGCAGTAGTCCTGAGTTTGCAGTTCCCAGTTCCTCTAATTCTACATATCACTCCAATTGACCAAAAAGTACAATAAAGAGGCACAACACAAGTTTTTGGAACAGCATCTGATCTTCTGTCTGGGCGTGTTGTAGCCTTTTGGACTGGATATTAAATTCAACAGTTTCAGAATATTTCCTTTTATTTGTTTGTGTCAGAACTGACCATTTATGGAAAATATTGTCCTTTTAGGTTCTCACTCTCTATTTTTTCTTATTAAACTACTAACCAGATAGCTTAATTGACAGCTTATCAACCATTGCAATACTGGGCTTGGAGATATTCCTTATTCATCCTTACCCTTTTCTGTCTGCATCTTTAATCTAACGTTTTCCTTCTCTCTTTCCCAGTTCTTAAGAAGGGTTTTGATCTGAAACAGTAGCTGCTTCTCTTTCAGCTGATGCTGGCTGACCTGCTGAATGTTTCCAGCATGTTGTATTTTTATTGTGAAGGTTGTCAAATATAATCAAATATTGCCATTTTATGCCCAAACTACAACATTCCTTTTAATGGGGTACTAGACCAAGTGGACCCGTTGGGCCCAAACCTCTCCTGCATTGGTGCAGCACTCTCTCCTTCCCCCCCTCCCCCCTCCCTCTCTATTCCTTCCCTAGGAGAGAGATTTAAACTTTAAAATGTGGATAACTTTAAAAATATAACACCGATTTCAATGAAACTTCCATTAGCACCAAAGGAACGACGGTGAGTAAGGTGGGCCTAAAATTGTTGCGCTATTGTGCACCGTTTTGGCTGTAGTTCAGGAACAAACAAACAAACAAGAGTTTTAGTATATAGATTAAAGTATGATAATGGAAATGTATTACACTTTAAAACTTTTTTTGGTTTAGCAGAATAAAAATGGACTTATTCAGACTTAAATGTTGAAGCAGCAGAGATAAGCACCATTAGCACAGTACAACAATCAAATATGAAATCAGCTATTTTTCTGAATGACTGGTTCAGACTAGAAAACTGCTTTAGAATATTAATTCATACAGGTTAATCCTGCTTCACTGTGAATATCATGTTTTTCTGATGCAGTCCATGACAGATCCTGTAGCAATTCCATTCCCCCGCTTACTTCCTGTTCTCTTTTACATGCCCATTAATTTAGAAGTGCAGCTTCAAATCCAACCACCATCAAAAATGAGGAGTTTGAGACTTGATTCAAAGAAACTGCCATCATTACCCTTTCTGGCCTGCTAATGAGCCCAAACCATCATCAATATGATTGTAACTTAATTGTCTCTTGAAACAGGCCACTTATTTCCATGTGGAATGCTGGTTTAGCCACTAATACCTGCATTCTGTAGACAAATTTAAAGAAGTTTCTAGGTCTCTTGCCCCTCGAGTCAGAAGGTTCTGCCTTAGTCCTTTTGTAAATATTTGAGGGGGTCAAAGATCTAGGCTCATGCATCAGACCAATACTGAGAGAGTATTATGGTGTCAGCTAAGACTAATATCAGCCTTATCTGGTCTGTTCAGTGGATATAGATGATCGTCAACTTTGAAAAACAGCAGGAAAGTTACCAAGCGTGCATTGGCCAATATTTATCCCTCATTTAACATCATTAAAACTCGTTATTTGGTCAGTCATTTTGGTATTTGTGGGAGCTCTGTGGCAAATATGCTTTCATTGTTATAATAGTGACTATATTTAAATTCCCAAATTGGCTGTGAAATATTTTTGGTATATCCTGAGGTTATGAAAAACATCTGTATAAAAGTAGTTTATAGTAGTGAAAAGTAGTTTATACATATGAGGTGTCTTAAATGGAAAAGTAATGTACTAATGTTATTCCTCACAGGCCAATCTAAAATATTTTTTATTAAAGATATCAGAATTAAAAGTAGGAGTAGATAATTTGGTCCTTCGAAGATGCTGTCATTCTCAAAATAATCGTTAATCTTTTATTTGAGCACTATTTTGCTGCATTTCTTTTTAACTAAACAATCATTAATCTCTGTTTTAAGAGAATGCAATAACTGACCCTCCACAGTTCTCCAGGGTAGTTAATTGCTAGGACTCATCAACCTCTTTGTGAAGACATTTCTCCACATCTCAGTATTAAATAACCTAGCTCTTCCCAGCCAGAGCAAGTATCCTTCCCCTGTATCCAGACTATTGAACCCTGTCAGAATTTTGTGAATTTCAGTAAGACTTCCCTCATTGTTCTAAGCTATACAATGGAGTCCTAGATTTCTCATCTGACTCCTAAGGTAAATCCAAAATTCCTGGAATCAATCCAGTGAATCATTGCTGCACTCCCTCTTTGACTAGTATGTCTTTTTTTAGATAAGGAGACCAAAATGTGCACAGTACTTCAGGTGCAGACTCACCGAGGCTATATTATAATAGTAAGGCACCTTTGATCCTGTACTCGCATTCTCTCACTATAAGGGCAAGCATGCTATGGATACTTCATCCTGCAGTTGTGATTCATCATTGTGCTTGTTCCAAATAGATTTGAAATCATTGTCATTTCAGTTTTCTGCATGAACTGGCAAAAATATTGCTGTATATTTAAATTTCTTTGACCATAGGTTGAAATAAAATATTGATGTTTGTGAATTCGTATAAAACCTGACCAACAAGTGATTTGAGAAGTTGTGAAGTATAGTGCAAATTGTATTAACCAGGCATGTGGATTTTTGCATGGTTTCCACGTTTTTCACTTTGCCAAATAAACGGAGAAATCGGATCGAAAAAAAGAAAAACGATGTATAGACTTGTAATGAACACTAGGGTTCCGCTGGAGGTCGCTAGGGGTTCCGCGAGAAATCGCCCCGCGCGCCCTGGAAGTCTCCCCGGAAATATGGCACCTAGGCTGGGCAAGGCAGACAATCTCGACCTCATCGGGACTTCCACGGCCAATCGGTGGGTTGAATTTGCAACCTGCGGCCGGGGTTCTCGAACTCCAGCCCAGCTGGAGTCAGCAAATCTATTCCCATAGCCGTCTCCTTTGGCCTATTGGATAAACCAGCAAAGCTCTGGAACCAAGAATGCCAGAAAATCAGTGGTAGAACTGTAATGAGTAAATATTAAATTTAAGTGCAAGATTATATAACTAAATTAATTAAGACAGGGTTAAAATATAAAACACAGCAGAAAAACCAATTACCACCTTTTTGGGCTGATAATTAATGTGCGAATTTACTTCAAAATGTTATTAGTGTACAGTGACATATTCACGTTATTTTGTAATGTCTGTTTTTACTTTGAAATGCACTAAAAGAGGCTTGAAACTGGAAATGTGTGTAAATTTTCCCAAAAAATCCTTTTTTTTATCCCCATGGTACAAACGCTTGGCTCTTTTCCTCTTTCTTTTACCTCACTCACATGCCTGATTAACTAAAAACTGCATTTCATGTAAGAAATGGTTGGGGTTCGCAGTTTTGTAATGTCTTGTTAAAGGCAGTAGTTATGTTCCTCTTTCCCTTACAGAGCCATGTTTGAAGTTCACATGAGGGAAAGGGATGATGAAAGTGTAAAGATCTCTAATTTATCTCCCGAGGCTATGAGGGCATTTCTGGATTTTGCTTACACGGGGCATGCAGAAATATCAGAGACCAATGTTGAACTGTTCTTTCAGATGTCTTCATTTCTTCAAGTGTCCTTGCTCGCTAAAGCCTGCAGTGATTTTCTTATCAAAACTCTCGATCTCACCAATTGCTTACAACTGTTGTCACTGTCTGAGAGTTATGGCTCTACTGCTTTGTACAATCATGCTTTGCTGTTTGTGGTGCAACATTTCTCTCTTCTGTTAAAATCAAGTGATTTCTTAGAAATGAATGCTGGGCTGCTGGAAAAATGCCTTGAAGCAGATGCATTGAATGTCCCTGATGAGGATACTGTTCTAAATGCTCTTCTTCTCTGGACTCAATATGATATTGATTCGAGAGAAAAACATTTGCCTCAGTTGATTAACCTCGTACGGTTGCATCAGGTATCCAAAGAAACCCTGGAAAATGTTATGGAATCTGAAAGTTTATTATTGAACAATCCCAAATGCATGGAATCCATCAATGATGCTCTGAAGAAACTTACAGAGTTTAATGGGCTCTTTCCAGATGCAAGACCATCCTCAACAGAGAAATACATATTTGTTCACAAAACCGAAGAACCCAGTATGCTTAAGCATACATTTTGTTACAACATTGAGAGTGATACCTGGAAGGAACTGCCTGCTATAAATATTATTGATTTTCCAGGATCAAGTTTGGTCAGCTTTGGAGAAAAATTATTTATTACTGGAGGATGTAATATTAGTTGTAGTAGATCTATACGACTTCATATTGTAGAAAGATACCATGATGCAACAGATCAGACATGGTGCTACTGTCCAAGGACCAACAATTTCAATGAGGTTTCATCAATGAAAAATTCTCGGACCATGCACACGTCCGTTATCGCAATGAATCAGCTTTTTGTAGTCGGTGGGAAAACAAGAGGCGCAAGAGAAATCAGGAGCCTGTTAAATGTTGAATCCTACAATCCTCTTACCAAAAAATGGAGATCAGTGAGCCATTTGCCAAGAGGAATTTATTACCCAGAAGCAACAGCCTGCAATGACATTATATATGTCCTTGGATCTGAGGTGGAAATAGCTGATACGTTCAATCCATCATTGGATTGTTTCTTCAAATACGATGTGTCTTCAGATCAATGGTCTGAACTAGTTGCAGAATTTGGACAGTTTTTTCATGCTACTTTAGTGAAATCTGTCCCAGTAAATTGCACTTTGTATATTTGTGATCTTTCTACTTATAAAGTCTACAGTTTTTGTCCAGATACCTGTGTTTGGAAAGGTGAGGGTTCATTTGAATGTGCAGGTTTCAATGCTGGAGCTGTTGGGATTGCAGATAAAATCTATATTTTGGGAGGAGATTATGCACCTGATGAAATTACAGACGAGGTACAAGTTTACCACAGTAGTAGATCTGAATGGGAGGAGGTATCACCAATGCCCAGGGCTTTAACAGCATTCCACTGTCAAGTGATTCAGTTTAATAGATATCAAGATCCCTGGAAAATTCAATTCTAATGCCTATTGTTAATTGACAATAAATTATTTAGTCCAAATATTTATTGAAATTCTATTTTTTAATTAAAATTCTACTTTTCCTTTAAATTCAGTTTTCAATTAAAAAATCTTAATTTCAGGCACACCCTATATTTTACCCCCTTAATTATTTGTCTGTTGATGTGAAGAGCGCAGGTAATGCCATCGTTTGACATACATCCCTAAGTGACTCTGAAATGAGGATGCAATTAAGAGCCAACCACATTAAGACGCTTAGGATCAATTAGGATGGCAAATTTCCTCCAACCCCCACCTTCCCCGCACATGCACAAGCAAAGAGAAGTGAGCGAACCAAATGAGTGTTTGTGACAATTCTGTTCTTTCATAGTTATGGTTACTAAGACGAGCTTCTTAATGCATGATGTTTTTATTGGCTCCTTTTTCTCTTTCCCTGCTGAGCTGCTAAACTATGCAAACCACAGTATACAAATAGTGTAGTGTCTTTGTGATCCATGTGAAAGAAATACATAGTGTTCTATCTTTGTACTGAAAATGTTGCTTGAGCATGACAGTTGTCTGCTCTTTATTTTTTGCTCTGGTGTTCCTTAAGACTCTTGGTCTTTTCATTAAGCCAAGAGTGTTCCTGCCAGGAAATGTATGAAGAATTTGTACAAAGGATCCCCTAGTTTTTCAGTAACTATGCACTTTTCATCATGTAGATAGTGGAGTGATAATGTTATTGTGCATTATGTTCACTTCCATTGGTACTTCATAAGTTCATGTCATAGGAGCAGAATTGGGTCATTCGGTCCATCAAGTCTACTCTGCCGTTCAATCATGGGCCATCTATCAGTAGTATAAGAAAATAACTGCAGATGCTGGTACAAACTGAAGAAGGGTCTCGACCCGAAACGTCACCCATTCCTTCTCTCCCGAGATGCTGCCTGACCTGCTGAGTTACTCCAGCATTTTGTGAATAAATGGGCCATCTATCTTTCTCTCTCGACCCCATTCTTCTGCCTTCTCCCCATAACTTCTGACATCCTTACTAATCAAGAATATGTCAATCTCTGCCTTAAAAATATCCTTGACTATTCTTACAAATAGATTTAAAAATTTGGAAATCGCTGACAAGATCAGCATTTACTACCCATTCATAATAGCCCTGGAGAAAGTGGTAATGCACCACCTTCCTGAATAACTCTGTTTTTTTAGGGAATGTTGTCCCACAATACTGGTGGATTTACACCAGGTTATAATGAAAGACTGGTATATTTTCAAGTTGCGATGGTATGTGATTTGGAGGGAAACTTGCAGGTAATGTTGTTCACGTATAGCTGCTCTCATTTATCTTCATTTTAACACCTCATAGGTTTGGAAAGAGTTGCTGGAGTGGCCCAGGCGACTAAATGTGGTCTATTTTGTATATAGTACACATTGCAGTTACTGTGCAGCATTGAGAGAATGAATGTTTGAGTTGGCAAATGGGTGTCAATCAAAAGATTGTTGAGCTTATTATGTTGTTGAGACTGCATTCATCCAGGGAAGTGGAGAGTGCTTTGTCACTCTCTTGACTTGTACTCACTTCTCCCAATTACTTCTTGGATTCTACTTTTTGCTCTGTATTTTAAACCAAAGGTGTGATGAGATCCTGAGTTGAATGGTCCTCTGAAACCCAATGAAGCATGAGTGAGCAGAAATACCTGCATGAAGATAGCTTCTCAAAAGGTTTAAATAGAGATTTGCATAACTTGTAGCAGACATAACACTTAGTGGTAGAACATTGAACGTAGGGGACATGTCTAAAAGAATTTGAGGAAAGGTAGAGATATCAGCGGGGTAGAGGAGGTCACAGACAAATAGAGTGGTAGAATTGAGGAATGCTTTGAAAATCAGGAATTTTTAAAATCAAGGCAACTCTGGATTGGCAGCTAGGCTGGAATGACGATAATAGAAGTGTAAATTAGGTATTTATTCACAAATTGCTAGAGTACTGAGCAGGTCAGGCAGCAGCTCAGGAGAGAAGGAATACCAGCATCTGCAGTTCTTACACAAAGTGTAAATTAGGACAGACTCAGACTTTTGATGATCTCAAGTTTACTGAGGGTATGTGTATCAATTTGAGTATAATCTTAAAAATTCTGCATGGTAAAAATATCCTATCTACAAATAGTGGTCAATTTTATTAACATAAACTTGTAGAATGCATGAGTGCATGAAAATTAAACAAACAAAACAAATATAAGCCTAGATAATTGAAATTTGGGGAAATAATTTAATTTTCTCTTATGAAAATTTGTCGTAAAGACTGGCAGTCAAGGAGAAAATCACGTGAGTTAATGGGAAGCTATCATCAGTTTTTCTCCTCTTGCGAGAGGTGAACAATAACCAACTGTATTTTTGGTTGAAATTGTTGCTTGGAATTTCCATGTAATTTTTACAGTTTCCCACTAATTTTACTGGAAGCTTGAAAGTTAGTTTGTTAATAGCCACCCAGGCCACTTCTTTGGGCTTTTCTTGAGGTACCCTGGAATATCCAGCAACCCTGGAGGTAGCTGAAATTATCATAATAGAACCAGTTGAAAATGTTAATCACAATTTTCAGCTTCATGGTTATAATGTGTTGTAAAGACTATACTTGATGATTTTTTTCTTACGATTTGACATCCGCAAGGTGTCCGCAATGTAATCCTGGTGCATTGTCTTGTGATAAATTACGACAACAATACTGGAAGAGAGCTGAAAAATATATAAAGAACAATGTAATTTTGTGCCCACCAGCAGTAAGCATTTAACAGTGGATGACATAGTAGGGAAGCTAGTAGAGCCATTGCTTTGTAGCTCCAATGATCTGGGTTCAATTCTGATGCTGTTCCCATTCTGTTATTCCTGTGATTATATCAGTTTCCCCTAGTGCTCCAGTTTCCTTCCATATCCCAAAGACATTGATTGGTGAATTGTCCCATGTGTGTAGGCGAGTGGTTAAAAACTGAAGGGAGTTGATGGGAATGTAGCAAATAGGTTACTGGAGAATATACTGTGGAATGGATTTGCTCTAAGAGCTGGCATTGATTCAATGGGCTAGAATCAGCTATTTGTGTTGTAAAGAAATATAGGACATTCGCAATGTCTATAAAGTCAAGTGACTTTTTCACTTTAAGGTAAGAAAAGCCTGAGAGGCACTCTGCCTTTGATACTGACAAAATATTTTTTTTGGTTGACTAATAAATTTTAGTGCTTATATGCATATGGTTTTGAACCATAACGATCCGGGATCTGAGAAAATATTTTACCTTGTACCACTGCACAGGAAAGTCAATTTTTCTAGGTTTATAAAGTGGGCCGCTAACAATTGTGGGGAAAAATAGCAATTCCAAGCAATATTAATATTTAATTGCAATTTACTTAGTATATTTTGAAAGAATGTAAAATGGAAATTTAACCATCTATGCCAATGTAAGATGAATTTGAAACTAAAATTGGAAACTGAAATACAATGCAGTAATTATACGTATGTGGTTTTGAGAGCAGTGAACAGCTTGTACATTTATACATATTATACTACTCATATGAAGGTTATTTATAGTAGCAATAGCCAATAATTTTATAATCTTATCAAAAATGCAAGCTCGGGTTAATGGCTCGTTTAGAAATGTAAAATGGCTAATCAGTTTAAGGTTTCTGGGAGAATTGTGTTTGCTATAAGCAGAAATTGTTTGACATTTAAATGCAATTGCAGATACAGAAATGCTTTTTTATAACTCACTATAAAATCACTGCAACAGAATACAAAGGGTTATGCTACTACTTTCCTGAAGGTGACTTTTAGCAATGAGTTTCCAGACTATATATTGAATTGACTTTACTGTTTGAACACAATTTTTTCACCTAAATTTGCAAGACAAAATGCTCTAGTGAAGTCACCTTTAGATAAATATATATATTTATAATGAATGTTCCTAGAAATTCCATCTGATGTAAATGTACAGTGATACAACATAACTTAAATTATTTTTTGCTAACACTTCTGAAAAGTGCTTTGGGATGTACATGCTATAGGTTGATACAGTTACCTTTAAACTGAAGTTAGACACAAAATGCTGGAATAACTCAGCGGGACAGACAGCATCTCTGGAGAGACGAAATGGGTGACGTTTCGGGTCGAGACCCTTCTTACTGATTTTTTTAGATAAAGATAAAGCAGAAAATGAAAATAATTCAAAATGTAGTTTCTGCTGAAAGCCATCACTAATTTTTCTGTAAAAGTGGAAAGAGCCTCAACAAAGTGTGCTAAAATCCAATGATAATTAAAACCTAACATTTAAACACATTATAAGAATTTTCATTGTTTTATATTCCCTACCTCCACTCTTGCTCCACACCCACTCCCACAGATAGTGTAATCCTGCTGCTCTCAGGCTAAGTGGCAGGTCATTCATTTCAATAGGCTGGAAAAATACATGTTTATAGTTTGCTCCTTCCATATATCATGCCCCCCTTCTGACTGTTAAAGCTTTACACAGTTGGCTTCACTCATGTCAATTCTAAATAGTAGGGAATAGCAAATGAGAATTACAGGGGAGGGAGGTTGGTGGGTCACTCTCAGTTTGGTAACATATAACTGTTAATGCTACAGGGATCACTACTGGAGCCATACCAGTTTACAATATTTTTTTTGATTTAGAGGAAGAAATAAATATTCTGTGTGTAGGAAAGAACTGCAGATGCTGGTTTAAACTGAAGATAGACACAAAATGCTGGAGTAACTGCGGGACAGGCAGCATCTCTGGGGAGAAGGAACGGTGACGTTTTGGGTTTGAGACCCTTCTTCAGACTATATATTAGCAGATTTGCAAATGCGGGAGGAACCCAGGTAGAGAGGAGGATACAAACCATTTTTACAGAAAGGAAGTAACAGGTTAATTGACTGAAAGTACAGAAGTACAAACAGGGACATGAAGCAGATCAAAATTCCAGATCATTTCTGGAAATCTTGTTGCATTTTTTTACATATACTTTGGAGACTTGTTTCTTGATGAACATCAGGGAGTTGGTACAGTACATTATAGAAACATAGAAAACAGGTGCAGGAGTAGGCCATTCGGCCCTTCGAGCGAGCACCGCCATTCAATATGATCGTGCCTGATCATCCAAAATCAGTATCCCGTTACTGCGTTCTCCCCATATTGCTTGATTCCATTAGCCCTAAGAGCTATATCTAACTCTCTCTTGAATACATCAATATGTCCCTTGTGCAATGACATTTGATGGGGTTTTTTCCTTCCCACAGCTCAGCAGGCAGGCATCTCCCTGGGTACAAATTCATTTTTCTTACCTGAATTATCAGTGTCCTGGTGTATTACAGAATATGGTTTAAACACTCATGCATCGAGTCATCAATGTCCCATCTACCCTGCCTGCATTTGGCCCACATCCCTCTAAACCCGAACTAGCCATGCACCTGTCTAAATGTTTCTCAAACATTGTGTCGTACCTGCTTCAACTCCCTCCTCTGGCAGCTCATTCCATACACCTACCACGCTGTGACATAGTTATCCCTGAGGTTCGTGTAAGATTTTCTACCCTCACTTTGAGATGATTCAAAATGAACATTCCTTATTAAAATATATATATACAGTAAAGATTAGTAAATGGCTTTGAGATTCATGGGCGTAGCTTGTAAGACAATGCTTTTTTTGCAACGTTTATAGAGTGAGCAATACAAAATGGTGACAAAATGTGTAAGATTAACTTTATTAACCACAATAAAAGAAATTAATTCATCATTTTTTGTCTCTTTAAATTTGCTTATTGGCCTTGAAGAACATGCCAATAAAACCTATGCTGCACTGCCCAAGTATAATTGTTTGTTTTGAGATATCTAAGATGTTTATTTAAAAATGCAATTCCTTATAACACCAGAACATTGGATTCATCAAGCTAAATATATTGAAAGTATTTAAATACAGCATAAAGTGAGTGTCTGGCTTTAGCACTGAAGTGTGCTACACAGTTTGTACCCAAAGAAGATGCGGCATTTGGACTGCAGAAAAAGAGCAAGGCTTAATAGTCTTGAGAACCGAAATTTGTGAATATTCTTTCACCTCACTTTGCACCGTAAGTTCTTTCATTTATCTCAACAAGTTCTTTCAATCCTAAAGCCCATATTCATGGAAGCAGCCCTTGCATGCATCAAGACTATTAAAGTTCTAAAAAAGAATGATAGGCTTCCACTCCAATCTGTTTTCTCTTTTCAGTGTTGGGATCTGAAAGGGAAAGCAGAAAGGCATTCAGCAGTAAAGGAAATGAGAAAAAAATTAACAACTTTTGAACACAACACTCAATTGGAAGGTGCACTATGTGAGGTGCCAGAATAGTGGAGGGCTTTTCAAGAAGCCAAATCCTAGCAACAACACTCATGTCTGCTTGTGAGAAAAGAATATTTAAAGATTAAAACAGAAAATTCTGGAAATACTGAGCAGATCTTATAGTGTCTACATTGAGGGAAGCAGTTAACTTTTGACCATAAGACATAGCAGAATTGGGCCATTTGGCTCATCAAGTCTACTCCGCTGCTCAATCACGGCTGATCTATTTTTCTCTCTCAAACCTCATTCTTCTGCCTTCTCCCTATTGAAGTTGACCTATTGTCAGAATATGGATAATGGGCTTTCTCCAGTGACTACCTGGTATCTGAAAATGCAGAGCAACCTATGAAGAAGAGAATGTTAACACTAGAGTATCACAAAATGCTGGAGTAACTCAGCAGGTCAGGCAGCATCTAGAAGAGGGAGTGGGTGACCTTTCGGGTCAGCCCTGACATCAGTCTGAAGAAGGATCTCGACACGAAACGTCACCCATTCCCTCTCTCCTAGATGCTGCCTGACCTGCTGAGTCACTCCAGCATTTCGTGATACCTTCTATTTGTACCAGCATCTGCAGTTATTTTCCTACTCTTAACACTAGAGTAATGAGATACGAGGATGTGTAATATTTACATTTGCATGGAAGAAGGCACATGTGAAAAGCTGAATAAGATTGCAAGGAAAACTGATGGCAATTTGCAATAAAAGGTGAAAAGACATTACAGACAATCTACGTGGTCCCCATTATAAATTTAGACACAAGAATCTATGATTTATCATTTTATGTATGTTATTTATTTCCTCCAGGTTTGCAGCATTTTGTAGATTCTAAACCAATGTTAAATTGCAGTTTTCAATAGTGTCTACTTTGGTACTTATTTTGAGTAATGCTGCTTGCAGAAAAGCTAAAGGATCCAAAGCTCACAGAAATGAACAGTATTAAATCAACTGCCAATGCAGTACTAAATTGTGATAAAACAGCAGTGAGTTAATTGATTGCTGTTAAACAATGCTGTTATTAGTGAAGGTGTTAAACAAGGAAAATTGTTTTAAAAAACTGCAGATGCAGGAATATGAAATGAAAATGGATAATGCTGGGAACATTTGGCAGGTCAGGCAGCATCTGTGAAAAAATACTGCCTAACTCAAGAATGTCGTTGTTATACAGCATGGCAACAAACACTAAGTTAGCACTGACCACCAAGCACAAGTGGACACAACTTCTCTGCCTGCATCCTGCGTCTTTGCAGGATGCAGGCAATTTACAACGGCCAATCAACCTACCAACCTGCACGTTGGATTGTTGGAAGAAACAGGAGCACCTGAGGGAAACAATGAGGACACGGAAGAATATGCAACTCCACACAGAAAGCAAACAAGGTCAGAATCGAACCTGGGGCACATGGAGCTGGGGGGCAATTTGAAAAAGGTTTTCAACGGGAGTTCTGTGAGCCCCTCACTGACTGCTCCCCCTCTGTAATTTGTGCTGCTCTCATGCTCTTATCACAATGTCTACTCAGACTCATTTTTGTCCGCCCATCTGCAAATCAGTTTCAAAAGTCTTTTATTGTCATATGTACCAATTAAGGTACAATGGTATGTGAATTACCATACAATCATACGGGGAAAAAGAGCAACAAGACGCACAACTACACAACATAAACACCCACCACTGCGGATTCCTCACTGTGATGGAAGGCAAAAAAGTCCAATCTCTTCCTCTTTATTCTCCCGCGGTCGGGACCGTCGAACCATCCGTCGGGACAATTGAACCTCCCGCAGCTGGCGGTTGAAGCCCCCACATCGGGGCGGTTAAAGCTCCTGCGGCTTGGAGTTCCCGAAGTCGGTCTCTGACCAGAGACCGCGAGCTCCATGATGTTAAGTCCGCAAGCAGCCATGGTTGGAGCACCGAGGCTGATCCCTGGCAAAGAGATCGCGGGCTCCGCGATGTTAACGTCCCGTAGGCTCCCCGTGGTGGATCTTTTGAAAGTCGGTCTCCAGCAAAGGCCGCCAACTCCTCAATGTTAGACCGCAGTGCGGACAGAGATACGATAAGGGAAAAAATTGCATCTGTCGAGGTAAGAGATTAGAAAAATTTCCCCCAACCACTCCCCCCCACCCCCCACATAAAACAAGCTAAAGAACACTAAAAACATACATTTAACACATATTATTAAAACACACAGAAGGAAGGGACAGACAGACAGACAGACTGTTGGCGAGGGTGCCATTTTTGGCGCAACCCGGTCAAACCAACCTCACCTGTATCCACCTAATCCTTGCCAGGCTTTTTCCTGCCCCCATCTTTTTCAGCTTTCTCTCCCCCCCCCCCCCCCCCCCCACTACAATCAGTCTGAACAACGATCCTGATCCAAAATGGTAAAAATGTCGTCTATCCATGTCCTCCACAGATAGACACAAAAAGCTGGAGTAACTTAGTGGGATAGGCAGCACCTCTGGAGAAAAGGAATGTGTGACGTGTCGGGTTGACACCCTTCTTCAGATTGATTAGGGATAAGGGAAACGAGAGATATAGACGATAATGTGGAGAGATAAAGAACAATGAATGAAAGATATTCAAAAACGTAACGATGATAAAGGAAACAGTCTCATTGTAAGCTGTAGGGTGAAAATGGGAAGCAAGTGGACTTGGGTGGGGGAGGGATAGAAAGAGGGAATGCCGGGGCTACCTGAGGTGAGAGAAATTAATATTTATACCACTGAGCTGTAAGCTGCCCAGGCAAAATATGAGATGCTGTTCCTCCAATTTGCGTTTAACCTCACTCTGACAATGGAGGAGACCTAGGACAGAAAGGTATATGGAAGAATGGGAAGGAGAATTAAAGTGCCCAGCAACCGAGAGATCAGGTAGGTTCAGGTGGGCTGAATGAAGGTGTTCCATGAAACGATCGCCCAGTCTTCGTTTGGTCTCGCCGATGTATAAGAGTCCACATCTTGAACAACAGATACAGTAGATTAGGTTGGGGGAGGTGCAAGTGAACCTCTGCCTGAGCTGAAAGGACTCGGGGTCCCTGGACAGAATCGAGGGAGGAGGCATAGCAACAGGTGTTGCATCTTCTGTGGTTGCAGGGGAAGGTACCGGGGAGGGGGTGGTTTGGGTGGGAAGGAATGAGTTACCCAGGGATCTGTGGAGGAAACGGTCTCTCCGGAAGGCGGAAAGCAGTGGAGATGGAAAAATGTGAGTAGTGGTGGGATCCCATTGGAGGTGGTGGAAATTTTAGAGGATAATGTGTTGTATGCGATGGCTGATGGGGTGGAAGGTGAGGACTAGGGGGACTCTGTCTCTGTTGCGACTAGGGGGAGGGGGAGCACGGGCGGAGCGGCGAGGTACCGAGGAGACATGAGGGAGGGCCTCATCTATGATGGAAGAGGGGAACCCCCTTTCCCTGAAAAAAGAAGACATCTTGGATGTCCTAGTATGGAACATCTCATCTCATCACCCATTCCTTCTCTCCAGAGATGCTGCCTGACCCACTGAGTTACTCCAGCTTTTTGTGTCTATCTTTGGTTTAAACCAGCATCTGTAGTTCCTTCTTACACAAGATCATCCTCATTATCTGTTTAGATGAGACTGACTGCATTTAATTATTACAAACACATCAAACACATGACCAAGACAGCCTTCTTCCACCTCAAAAACATCGCCCGTCTCCGTCCATCCCTCTCCTCCACAGCTGCAGAAACCCTCATCCACGCCTTCATCACCTCCCGTCTGGACTACTGCAACAGCCTCCTCTATGGCTCACCCTCAAAAATCATCAGTAAACTTCAATACATTCAAAACTCCGCTGCCCGTCTACTCACCCACTCCCCGATCCGTGACCATATCACCCCCGTCCTTTACAAGCTCCACTGGCTCCCCATCCCCCAGAGAATCCAGTACAAAATCCTCCTCATGACCTACAAAGCCCTCCATAACCTGGCCCCATCCTACCTGACTGACCTCCTCCACAGACACACTCCCACCTGCACCCTCCGCTCTGCTGCTGCCAACCTCCTGTCCCCCCCCCATCCGGACCAAACTCAGATCCTGGGGGGACAGGGCTTTCTCCATCGCTGCTCCCACCCTCTGGAACTCACTACCCCAAACCATCAGAGACTCCTCCTCACTCACCACATTCAAAACATCACTGAAGTCTCACCTGTTCAGCACTGCCTTCAACCACTGACCGTCACCTCACCTTCTGTCTCCTTTTTCTGTTCGTTTACTTATTTATCTATTTATTTTCTTCTCTATGTTCTAGTAATCCCTGTAAAGCGTCTTTGAGTGTTTGAAAAGCGCTATATAAATATAATGCATTATTATTATTATTATTACTGTATTATAGCATGGTGGTTACATTTTAATTCAGAAGGATGGACCAAACTGAATCAATGTAGAATTCCTTCTTCCAGTAGTTTATGAATCTGGATTTTTTTTTAACCTCAGAGCTCTGGATGATGTCATTAAGTTTTCAAGGCCAAGATAGAATGGTATTTCGATTTCAGGAAACTCGTGGATTATAGAGCTAGGCCAGGAAAGCGGAATTGTGGTTAAAGATAAAGTCAATGGTGATCTTGTTGAATACCAGATATAAGGAACTGCAGATGTGTGTTTATGAAAAAAGACACAATGTACTGGAGTAAATCAGCAGGTCAGGCAGTAACTCTGACGACTTCAGAAGAAGGATCCTGACCTAAAGAGTTACTGTCCATGTTCTCCAGAGATGTTCCCTGACCCACTGAGTTATTCCAGCACTTTGCGTTTTTATATAGAACTAGACCAAGTGGACCCGTTGGGCCCAAACCTCTCCTGCATTGGTGCAACACCCTCTCCTCCCCCCTCCCCTCTCCCCCCTCCCTCCCTCCATTCACCGTCCCTAGGAGATAGATTTAAACTTTAATATGTGAATAACTTAAAAAATACCAGATTTCAATGAAACTTCTTCCATTAGCACCAAAGGAATGACGGTGAGTAAGGTGGGCCTAAAATTGTTGCGTTATCATGTACCGTTTTGGCTGTGGTTCAGGAACAAACAAACAAACAAACGAGAGTTTTAATATCTAGATACCAGAACGGGCACAAGAGACGTTTTGGTTCTTCTTTTATTACTTAGGATACTATTTTACAAATTATGGAGGTATTTAATTGCTACTAATGGTCATGGCACCTCACGATGACCCAGATTTAGGCTGTCAAATTTGTTACTAATCTCTTATTGCATGATAAAGAATGTCCCCATCATGGTGGTAATAATCCTCTCAAGGTTTATTGGAGTGGACAAGATATCATTCCATCAGTACTAAGGCTTGGCAGTTCTACTTTAAGGCTAGTTTGAGCAATGAATGTGACTTCATCAGCTGATAATATTCATGTCCTTTTTTCCTTTATGCCATCCATCAACTATGGTAATCCAGAGCAAAAAAATTGCAGGTGCTGGATAAATGAAATAAAATCACTGCAAATACTCAGCAATCAGGCAAAGTCTATGGAGAGAGAAGGAGAGTTTATGTTTCAGGCTGGTGAAACCTCCATTGACCAGAAACACTACCTGAACTGCTGAGTATTTACAACATTTTCTATTTCTCAATCCTTGAAGAATACTGATTTATCATTGGAGAGAAAAAAAAATCAGAATCTCTCATTTGAGTTTAGTTTGTGCCTGATGATCTTGAACAGAAACAGGGTGAGACCAAATTGTATTAGGGTTGCTTAGGTGGTGGTTTCCATTATTTTATGTTCATGCCTGTTTCTTCATAGAGACGCATAACAATCATTTACCACAGATTCTCAACTTTGATTTCTCCAGAGTCAGTCACGTAATGTTTGGATTATAGTAGGGTAGGAGGTAATCGACTCACTTACTAAAACACAGGAGGCCATTCAGCTTATTGGCTGTATGCTAGCTCCCAGCTTAGCAGTCATTAGTCTGACACTCCCCCTCCCTCCCCTTATTTCCCTGGATGCCTCTGTAACTAAGTTTCCATCATTTGCCCATCAACTCCCCCCCCCCTATTGTTTTTAATGACTTACCCCCAGTCGATTACCTGCATATGCACCAGGGGTAAATTACAGTAGCTAATTAATGTTTCAGCACATCTTTAGGATATGGGAGGAAACCAGAGTACCCAGGAGAAACTCGTATAAGTCACGGGAAGAATCCGAGGGGGGGAGCAAATCCATTCCTGGAGCTGCAAGACAGCAGGACTCAATTCTGAACCATCTGTCCCTGGAAGGATTAATAATATGGTTGGGTTTAAATCTGTTCTGCTGGTGCAAGTAAGAATTTTATTATTCTGTTTCGAGACATATGACAATAAAACACTCTTGACAATTTAACAAAAAATCCAGAATCCAATGGTTGATTTGCTTTAAATCATTTGATTTATTGAATTAAATTTCACAACTTACCATGCATGGTTAGTGTGCATGATTTCTGGATTGTTAGTCCACTACCACAACCATTAGGGTACCGTACACTAAAGTAGCCATTATGTGAATGAGATTGATGACTATTTTTAAACCATCTTTAATGTGATGTCATAAAAGCTTCATGTTATCATCAGGTGTTTATTGTGACATCATCTTAGAATTGATTTCCTTCAACAAATATAATAATTTTATTGGTATCTTTAGTTGCAGAAAAACATTCTTCGTGAACATCTGACTCGTTTTCATATTTTAACTAAATTGAGGTAAAGTTTCAAGTGTTCATTCTTTTTTTACACTGATTTTATTAGCTTTTTAAAATATTTCCCAACCTTCTTTTGAAATAATATAACCATAAAATTTGTTCAAAAATTTCCATCTTTATTCATATTTCACCTGCAGTGTTCTTCAGAGAGCCTGGTATGGTACTTGCACGTTTCGTCCATGCTATCTCCATTAGCGTTGGCCTTAACAACATAGAAATGGAAGAAGTGGAGGTCGGGGGAGGGAGGGGGAGGGAGGGGGAGTGAGGGAGGTGGGGGTCAGGAGAAGGAGAGGGGGTATAGGGTCACTCAGTGACCACACCCTCTCCCCTTCCCTGTCCCCCCTCTATGAGGAATGGGCCCAATGGGTCCACTTGGTCTAGTTACATATAAAATTTTAGTTATGTTAATGAACTCTTGAAGATAACTGTTTCCAATTGTAACCAATTCCAATTGTATTTTTGCATTAACAGCTTATAATAATATAACACCTTGCATGGAGTAAAACATCAAGATTGTGGAAATACTTGAGAGGTTTACTCAAATTGGAGATGATTGAAAAGCATCAATTACATAGAGATAGGATGTACTCTGGGGGTGAACTCAAAAGAAAGAGAAGCTTAATGGAAACTGTAATAGAAATGTTCAAACTCCTGGGAGAATACTGCAGCTGTTAGTATTACTGTTTCATAAGTCTGGGAACCAGAATTCAGTTCTGACCTTGAATATTCTTGATTTCTTCTAACTGCTGCAATTTCCTCTTACATTTCAAAAGTATGTCAGTTAATTTTGCTGTGGTAAATTACTCCTTAGTGTTGAGAAGCAATAAAAGAACCAATGCAGATTGATGGTCACATAAGAGAATAAATGGCAGAGTTGCAAGCCAATGGGACAGATTGGATTGCTGTGCTGAGAACCCAAATGGGCTAAATGGCTGATGATGATGCTGAGGTGGAGAGATGAATGAGACTGATGTTGAGGTGTTAATGACTGATGGGCTTAATTACTTCTTTTTTTGCTGTGATAATTAAGCTTTGACCAAGTAGATTAAACCACAATTTACATATTTCCAGATATTCCACCTTGTGTCACCCGATCACTTTGCGCATCAGTCATAAATGTACTTCCTCTCTTTTACAGAAAAAAATGATGCAGAATTGTAGATAGTAATGACTAACCTGCTAAGAATAGGCACAGATGCATCATTTTATGGCCATGGAAGAGGCAGTCTCTGTAATTGGATCAGATATTGATGAGACTGTGGCCAGTATTGGGGTGGGTGGGGTGAATAATAGAAGGTGGTTCAAGAAGGTGGTGCCATGGTTCACACCAGCTTCACTAGGATGCCTATGCTGTCCCTAAAACTAACACCACTTCCAATAAATTAACAAGTAAAAATTATGTATCTTCCCTCTCCAACCACACTCCCTACAACATGATATTTGTTCCATTTTTTTACAGTTGAATAAGTTATTCTAGGATTTTGTCCTCCACCTCAACATCACTCATCCTCTTCCTCCTCATTATCATCCTCCTCATCGTCATCATCATCATCATCCTCTTCCTCATCAACCTACTTATCATCACCATCATGATGCTCAACCTGCAGAGTTCCTCCAGCAGATAGACACAAAATGCTGGAGTAACTCAGCGGAATAGGTGATGTTTTGGATCAAAACCCTTCTTCTGACTTCCACCAGCAGCTTGTATTATTGCTCCAGAATCCAACATCTGCAACTCTTTTGTCCCCATTGACAGACGTATTGGTAATGGCCAACTTCTGAATTAGTGGGGAAAAAATGAACCTACTGGCAAAATCCCATTGTTAAAATTCACACCAATCGTGCTAATTTCATCGAACTTTAATCACTTCACCCCAAAGCTAGTGTTCTAGGAACACACCAAGATGCAGTATTATTATTATTTCCACTTATTTTGTGAGCAATATACATGAGATAATTATTAATAATTTCAAGACAATGTTACTTTGAATTCCTAGCACTTTTCTACACCTAAAGTTTGAATTCATGTCAATTGAGAAGTTATATTGTGAAAAATATGTTTTAATCTTATTATTTTGTCCCAATTTTTTAATTTAGGAATTTTGCACGTGTTTCTAGAGAGTAAGCAGTTTTATTAATTTCTTGCAGAAGATTCGATCTCCACACCTCCAAGTTCCATGTTCATATGCCTTACCAACGTTTTTCGGACTTCATGGAAAATCATGTGAGAGTTGCATCGAGGAGGAACTGTCACGGTTTGCTTAATACTATCTCAACAAACAAACAAGAGAAACATCACAGTGTGAAAAGATGCTCCAGCTCTACCTCAAAACAACCCCCAACATTAAACAACAGCAAGTTATCTACCTTGCATTTTCAAACTTCGAATCTTCAGGGGGACACCAAGAACCATCAATGCTTAATTAAATCAGTTCACCAAAATACAGTAAGGAATTTGGTGAAGGAACACCGTGAAATGACCAAGTTCCAAAAGCCAGAATATCCCTTTTACCTCTCTGCACAGAATGTTGCAGATGAAGTGAAGAGTAGTTCTCATTCCAATTTCTGGAGTTTAGATTCCACCTTAACCCTACCTGAAGTGAAATATGGAAGTGAGGAAATGACTACCCCACCAAGCAGCTGTTCATCTATATCTGGTATTGATTCTTTAACAGAGAGTTCGCTGCTCTTAGATCCTGTTCGAAACCAGTTGTCTGCCAAAGTGTATGAGGAGGTGTATTATCAGATGAAACAACTCCAACAACTGACACGTCATATTGAAAAGCTTGGGAAAATGGTAAGGAATACAAAACAAATAAGTGCCATCTCTCACCATTTAGATAAATGGTCTTTTTTTTAAGAAATTGGCTGCTAATGTGGACCATTTCCTATTTTCCACATTATAAAACTCTTCCCCAGGTTTCAAGCACTCAATCTATGTAAAGCCTGTCAGGGCCGGATTAAGCTAGTGCGGGGCCCTTAGCATATGTTATAAAGGGGCTTTAAATACAGGACAAGGTGCCGTCACCAACTGCACCCCACGTGACCTCACCCAGTCAGCGGCCACGTGCTCCCGCTCCACCAATAACGGCCACCCGGGCCAGGAGGCGGGTTGCAACCTCCGTTCGGCAAACACACTCAGCCCTGCTCCCCAAACACACTCGGCCCTGCTCCCCGAACTCCATTGACGTTAACGAGCTCTGTTAGCCTACACTGTCCAGGCCTACAGTGTCAGAGCCTACAGCGGCGTGCTGGCCTAATACGGGACTCTCAGAGAGTGTGTGATGGAGTGGTTTAGTTTAGAGATACAGCGCGAAAACAGGCCCTTCGGCCCACCGTCCATACCGACTAGCGATCCCTGCACACACTGGGGACAATTTTACACATACACCAAGCCATTTAACCTACAAACCTGTACGTCTTTGGAGTGTGGGAGGAAACCGAAGATCTCATAGAAAACCCATGCGATCACGGGGAGAACATACAAACTCCGTACACACAGCTCCCGTGGTTGGAATGGAACCTGGGTCTCCGGTGCTACAAGCGCTGTAAGGCAGCAACTCTACCACTGCGCGACCGTGGGGAGAATGACAGAGGATTGCAGGAAGAGGACCCGAGGAGTGGGAGCTGAGGGTGCTAGAGAAGTAGAGACAGAGAGGGCCGGAGGAATGTGGAAAAGGTAGGGCCGGAGGAGTGGATAGAGATGGGACTGGAAGTATAGGGGTGAGAGGGACGGAGTAGGGGTAGGGAGGGCTGGAGCAGTGGATGCTGAGAGGCATGCAAGGTGTGGGTGGAGGAGGTGGTAGAAGAGTGGAGGACACAGGGCCCAGGAAGTGAGGAGAGAAGGCCGGGGGATTGGTGAGAAAGAGGGCCCAAGCTTTTGGGATGGGTGAGAGGGAGTCGCAGGATTTTGGGAGTATGGGCCAGAAGAGTAGCGAGTGAGAGAGAGGTACGGACGAGTAGGGGCTGAGAAAAGGCCGAAAGTGTGAGGGAAAGTGCCTATAGAAATGGAAAGTAAAGGCCAGAGGAGGAGGGGGAGGGGGGGGGTGTGGGCATGGAGGGAGGTGTGGGGGAAAGAGGTTTGGAGGAAATGGGGAGAGCGTAATGGAGATGCGCAGGGGGGAGGGTGGGATGGAGAAGACGAGGGAGAGTGGGACGGAAGACTAGGAATAAAGGGGGGAGGTAGATTGGCGGAAGAGAGGACTGGAACAGTAGCTATTTGGAGGGATGAAAGTCTGGGAGGTGAGAAGAAAGGGGGATTGGGAGAGAGACGCCCAGTGGAGTGGGGACAAGGAGAGAGTCGGAGGAGGAGTGGGGAGAGAGAGAAGACCGCAAGAGTGAAGGGAGAGAGAAGGCTCTTGCAAGGAGAGGGAGGGGCGGAGGGGGAGGGAAAGAACAGGCGGGAGATATGCGGAAGAGTGAACAACGGAGGATTTGGGGGAGCAAGTGCCAGAGGAGTAGGGAGAGAGCGCCGGAGGAGTAGAGAGAAGGAGGGCCCGGAGGAGTGGGAGAGATGGGGGGGGGGGGGTGATGAGGTGGTGAAAGTTGCCCGGGGACTTGAGAGAAAAGAGCCGATGAGCGAGGAGTGAGAGGGCCGGGATGTGTGGGGAGACAAGGCCAATATTCGACCAGAGAGGTCCGGAGGAATGAGGTGTTTGGGTGAGGCCGGAGGTGTGTGGAGTAAGAGGGCCGGAGATTGGGCGGTGATGCGCCAGCTGCTCATTGGTCCGCGCAGCCCCGCCATCAACGCATTCTGATCACGGTGCTTGTGGAGCCGCACGCACAACACAGCATCGCTGCCGATTTCAAGCATTTAGGGATACCGATTTCATGAATTTAGCGTGGGGCCCTCGAAAGCTTGGGGCCCGTAGCAAATGCTACTTTTGCTACTATGTTAATCCGGCACTGAAGCCAGTATATATGAACGATTGTTTGCGAGACTAGTGCGATGGATTTGCAAACTGCTGTGGGGCTGCAGATATATTCTACTATGTGGGAACTCAGTTCATGGCAATATCATTGCATCTTGCAGAGAAATCCCAATTGTTAAATTAAATGCCCAGGCTTATCTCTCTGTTGACCTTGGTTGGCCTAAGATTTTGTTTAAACACATTGACTGACAACCGCATTTCCGACCTGTGAGCTGTTCGGGCTACGATAGGGTTTCATTCTTGAGAACTGCTCATAACCCGAACAGTTTGCAGAATGGAATCCTGTCATAATCTTGGGAGGACCTGTATTTCATGTGTTAACTTTTTGCCTACTAACTTAACCCATCTTTAGTAACCTCATATATCCTCTAAAAATGAGCTGTTAATCTGTGAAACTACAACATAGATCAAGGTTAGTCTTTTGGCACAAGGATAATATTGGTGTCTGAGACATTCCATAGTTGTGATAATATTTCTGCTGCTGATAGACCTGAGTGCCTTGTAGATGTGCAATTCTAAACTAGATCTATCTGAATCCACCGTTTTTTGCACAGTGATAGCACTGGACATCACATTGCAGTGTGCTTTCATTATAAACAAGACACACAAGGGTGCTTGAGTGCTCACATGTCTTTGTACTATCATAGACAGATGCACCTGTAATAAACAAAGTGATGAGAATAAAGCTTTAGGTTTCTCAAATACCTCGTTATTATGTCCATGTTGACGGACATTATGGTTCCTTATCCAGAGTGCAATTAGTGTCCTCTATAATTCTTCAAAAGAATCATTGCAGTGCAGAAGGAGGCCTTTTGGCCCATCAAAACAAAGTTGCTCTCTTTAAATAAATCTGGTCGAAGCAAATTCCTCACATTTTCCATTTCAACTTAATAAATTATTTTTCCTCATGCGTATCCAATTTCCTTTTGAAAATCCTGATTGGCAGTTCTACTACCTTATAGACTTTACATTTCAATATTCCTTTCACATCCCCGGGTCCTTGAAGCATTTGTTAAAGCACACCATTTTTTCCCCATTTACTCTATCTAAAGCTTTCATGATTTTGATTCCTTCTACCAAATCTCTTCTCAAACATCTTTCCTCCAAGGAAAAAACTCCAGAACTTTTACTCTGACCTTGCAGCCAAAATCCTTTTTCCAGCAAAATTCATCATTGCATCCTCCCTTGTAGCTTCATATTCACATATTCACTATTAATGCAATTCACTCCTTAATATTCATGTTTTCCATTTACATGGCTCTTTGGCTGTGACAAACAATGTTTAATGTTCATAATTGGTTCTAAGCGCAGAATTAGGCCATTTTGCCCATCGTCTACAACCCCATTCAATCATGGCTTTCCCTCTCAACCCCATTCTCCTGCCTTCTTCATGACAAGCAGTGATTGGAATTCCAGTCAAGTGAAGGATGATTATGAATTACAAAGCTACTCAACTCAACAAAGATTGCAATCCCTTTGACTCACTATTTCCTAAGGGGGTGGGGGAGAGGAAAGAGTTGGGAAGTGGAACAGAGAGGGGGATGTGAGGAAGAGGGAGGAAGCGATGAAAAAAGGGACTTGGGATGCAAAAGAGAGTGGGCATGGGGAAGAGAGAGTGGTTAGGGAAGAGAGAATAAGTAACTGGGAGTGAAGGAGTGGGACACTGTGAGTGTGACTACGTCAGGCAGTTGTATCACTATTTTATTGGATTTCAGAATTCTAACATGCTTTTAGAAGCTAGTGAGGCAAAGGATTAATTGGGCTGGGTTGCGTTTGTTATGTGCAACACTTGTGACGAAGCTAATACTAGAAGTTCTCCCCAGTTGTTTTTCATTGTTATAATAGATTGATGCAATGGAGTGAGTAGCTGTTTTTTCAGATAGAAGTGGGTCATCTGTAACGTGTCTTGATTGAGATCTAGCCTCAAAACAGCACAGAAATGTTAATTACCTGTTGGTTTTTTGCTTTTGTTTTGGTCACCATGCCAGATATATTTATGAAAGTGCATTTTATTTTTATAATTATAGAAATGGGATTTCATCTATATTGCCAGTATTAGTTCAGGCCTCTGTATCTTTGGCAAGCAACATGCATTATGCCATTGTAATTGCCATTGTAACACAGCGTGACAGATAATTATGGCAATACCTGCCACACTTTGTCCTGCCTCTCCTCCCAGTGTTATTCCCGCCCCTACAATCAGTCTGAAGATCTGAACCATTACCTAATCCATGTTCTCTAGAGATGCTGTTTGACCCGCTGAGTTACTCCAGCACTTTGTGTTCTTTTATGCCACTGTATCTCTTGGCTTTATAGAGGTTGAGCTTAACCCCTTGCCTTTCCAGCAGTTTCTACTAAGTCCTGTCTCTGAACGCTCAGTGGTAATCCCTTCTCTGCTCCATTTATTCCAACTGTGGTGGTAAAATATGAATTTGCAACTTCAGCAGATGTATTAGAGGTATGTGTGGACTGTAAGGACTTGAACATACGTTGGTACCAGCCCTACCATTGAGGGGACATGCAGAAGAGTCCCTCAACCATTTCTTCCCCAGCACTGAAGCTCCAATTACACGCAGCCAGTTCCAATTAGCAGATTACATTGACACAAATGCTCTCTGCTGAACTCTGTCCTAGGAAGAGATTACCAGAAGGACACAGGAGATGCTTCAAGGATGTTCTCAAAGCCTCCTTGAAAAAATGTAACATCTTTTACTTTCCCATGGGAATCCCCAGCTCAAGACCAATCAAAATGGATAAGCATGAGAGAGAACCTCAGCTTTCTTTGTCTGAGGCATGTGGAAGCACATCAAAAAGATGGAAGGAATATGCCACCTCCCATTGCTACCCATCTACCTGTCCCATCAAGCACGTCCTGCCCCACCTTTACCAGAGTCTACAGTTCCTACATTGGCCTCATCTTTCCACAGAACCAGAATATAAGCAAGTTATTGTCATCCCTGAGGGACGCTACCTTTTGCCCACATAGACAGGTAATAGTGGCCATGTAATCTTTAACCAAGATGAGTGTGAGTGAGTAAATAAACCTTAAAACTAGCAATAACAAGCATTTCGTCGTAAATCTTCATTGTGGCCTAATTGTTGGTCAGTACTATTACAGTTTGGAAAAACATCACATCAATACATTTAAAATCTACGCAATTGAATGGATTATATTTCATTTTTGATTAATGTGAATTTTGTTGAACACATTTGAGCCTGATAAAATGTAGTGAATTCATACATTGACACTGTTATATACTAGTGGAGTTAGTTCTGGTAGATAGAGAATAAACCAACAGTAAGAAAGCTTGGATGTATTTTTAATTACAACAAAGTGATACATGAAGGAACGATATATTAATCTTTAGCCTTCTAAAAAATCACTTGAGTATAATTATTGAGCTACATAATTAGAGTTTAAGAAAGCTTCAATCTGTGACACTTGATTGATAAAGCCAGAGCAATATTACAGGACATTTCTAAAGTGAAGATAAAGCAAAGAAAATTCATTTCAAGGTTAGGCAGTAAAAGAACAAAAAGTAGAAAACAGACTGTGCATGGTACAGAAATGAATTAATAACTGTTTGGAATTTAGCAGTGCCACTCTATGTGGGGGTATATTTGCATTGACTCAACATTTTTTTTGAAATACTCTTAGATAAACAAAAAAACACTTATATGCTAGCGCATTATATTACAAATAGCTGAAGAGGTAACTGTGGGAACCAAAGGGCATGTGTCATCCCATAGAATATTGAGCCCCCAGTGAAGAACCATTAAAGCACAGTACCAGCTAACTAAGATTGACAAGTGCAGTAGTGGTTATCAAAGAAAATGCTTAAGTTATACCAAGTTTCTGTTTGATTAAGATGACACTCTTGGTGGTAATATTGTCACTGCTGTGTCATCTCACGCAGATTCACAAATGGTGAGAATATATTGAATTGTCGCCCATGATACACAACCATTGTAGTTGTGCATAGACTTAGAAAGCTGATACTGTGGAGGGACTTTGTTCATGACTGGAAATTTCATACTTCACAATTGTGCTCCTAAATCATGAAGGGTTGACACATGCCCTTTCAGATACATTACAGGGGGTAAAAATAGAGCATCAGGCAAAAGATGAAATGTAGAAAATAAACCAGAATTCAAGCAAGTGATTGCCCAGGTTAAATTATCTGATGGCAGCCACTGGATAGTATAAGAGGAACAGAGCCATGACAAACTCCCACAATTTATTGTAAAAGATGGTTTTACATTGAAGACAGTGCCTCACTCCTGATAGGACTTAACAAGCATCCACATAAGTAGCACGGTCATCAAAACCACCATAAAGTTCAAGAAGAGCTCCTGTGTGGATTTATCCATGGTTGCAGCGGCTAAAGGAGTAGGATGGCACAACCAGCTCCACGGTAATAGATCACTTCTGATGAGCCTTCCGATTAACACTTCAGAACAACAGCAACTGAACTTTACTCCGCCACACGCCTTATACCTTTAGGTTTTCTGAAATAAAGATTGCACAGATCTTTCTCGTTTGTTATCTCTAGAGCATTCTAGGAGACACATTAATTTTTAAATTGCGAAAGTTAGGTTTCAACAGTCAGCATGTTAACAAGAAGCAAAATGGCATTGAAAACATATCTCCTGACCTGTCCTACGTAATAGAATTTGTTCTGATGTTGAAAATGTTAATTGTAGTTGACTGTAAAGTATAATGTGTAAGCAAGCACGTTTCTTTTTTAATTTGTGGGACCTGATTCAGAATCCACCCAGGCCAATGAAGTGGCATTCTCACATTTCTCAGTTGGTTCCAGGAATCCTGTCTGAAGTGACCTTGGATAACATCCACAGATGATGTGCAGCCACAGCGTATAACTGCCCACAGCTGGCTGTCAAATTTAAGTTCTTACTCAGCAGTTCTCAGGATCAGTAGTGTTGAAAAGGAAAAAAAAATAATTTAAAATTTGGTTGATCTTCAGATGTTGGAACCGAGGCATATTGCTAGAATGCTATTAACTACACGTAACATAGAAGTTAGCTCTGCTTCTGAATTGCTTTATGTAAAACCTGGCATTGTTCATCAAATTTCCAGATAAACTAAGTTCAAACATATGCCAAAAAAGAAAATATTGTATCTTTACCACAGTTAGTTACCTGGAAATGGAAAGAACTGAACTGTACGATATTTATTATATTTGTAACCTAACAGCAATATTTGGTAATGGTCATCAAATGACAGTACAGAAGCCTGGGGTCAAACTGTTTCTTCAGTTATATTTACAGCCCTGAAACTTAATTCTTAATAGTGACAAACTAACTGCATAACTGGTGCATCTGGAGTATTTTCTTACATAGCCAAGCATAATAGACATGATTACAATCAATTTTGATAGTTTAGTTTCTATACAGTACCGTATTTTTGGACTGTGTTCTGCAACTTTAAAGTGGTACACTATCAGGTTACAGAGAAGCCAGATTTAAGCTTGTTACTAACACCACTACCGACAGCAAATGTTTTGGAGAGATGGATATCAAACCAACTTTCAATCCGTGTTTTAAAAATAGGCTCGTAATTAACACTAATTGATATAATCTAACTCGTCAGCTTTATTACTTCAGAGCTTATTTTGGTCATTCAAAATCATAGTATCCATTTGCAAATTAAAATAAGAAAAAGAGCTATAACAAATAGTAAGATATTAATAATGATTTTTTTTCTATTTGAGATTACACGGACATATTTACTATTTATGGTTAGGATTACTGTCAACTCAAGAAAGTAAGTATATTTAATGCTTCAAGCACACTTTTATTCAGATGGGGTATTTGAATTACAAGAGACATTAAGTAATTGTTCCATTAAGCCACTTATATTTAAAGCATAAACGTTTTTGAAGCATCTAAGCATGAAAAACCTTCATACATTTTTTTTCCTGTGTAAAAGCCTCAATTATTTTGGAACTATCTTCGATCATTTGAATATTAAATGTCCTTAGATATTTATGGACTAAAATTGTCTAAGTTTGAATTGGCAAAATCTAATTCCATGATATTGATGAATTTTATTAAAAGAATTAATCCAACTCATTATTTAAAATGACCAAAATATATGGTTTAAAGGAAATACATAAAAAGACACCAGCTATGGAGAGGTTATAAAATGAATCTATAATTTTATGGATAATACTCAGTCTGTTATTAATAAATAGTAAATGGAAAAGAACCACACATCCAGAAATGCAAGATTTTGACAAAAAATACTGTCATGTTAGGTATTGATATAATGAGTGAATTTGGAAGTTTGACTCCTAACTTTAGCTCTTGAAGATAATACCCTAAAGTTAATGGTAGGAAGCTCAGAAATCCTAGTCAATTTTTTTTTGAATCTTTGTCTTATACACCGTGATCATATTTCTTCCAATAAATGCAACAGCTGTCTTATTTAACTCAATCTAGTAATTCTTGCACATTCGCTACATGTTTAAATAATTCAAAAACAAATGCACGCATTTGAAAAGCCTGTAAAGAAATTTCCTGCCGTTTGACATATTACTTCACAAACATGCGCTTCATTTACCTTTTTGAACAAATTATCTAAATCTTGCAGATATTAATGCCTCTCCTGGCCTGGGCAGGTAGGCCTGGTTCACTCGCTGCGTGTCTTCAAGTGCTGTCTGGGCAGAGAATCTCTGTGTGGGATCTAAGTAGTCTAGGAGAAAGGAGAGCACCATATTTTTGGCAATAAAAGCAATGATGTCACAAGTAAGACCTGTCACTCAGTGGAATGGGCCCATAGGATTGGTAGTTCTCTGCATAATTGTTGTCAAATATATACATGGTGCTTTTAACTTTATTAAAGAGTCTGTAACACTAAATAGTCAAAGCAGAAAATGGAACAGAAAATTAAAATATATATTAATTCAGATATGTTTTTCAATAATGTGCATGATAAAAGATTCTAACTATTAAAACATAATTTTCAAAGAGGTTTAATTTTTCCAAAGGTGAAGGTTCATGTGCGGGATTTATCCTTCATATAACTGGTCTGAAATCTTAAAACTGAGATTGACAAACAAAACGTTTAAATGCAATAGTCCCTGAAAATATGCCCTCTGATCTCAACGTGGAATTGATTTGCACCTGTTATTTCTAATGGTGTTAGCACCTCAGTGTTGCATTGCCTGCTAATCAACTTGATTAGCAATGTGTGGCCAATACTAATCAAGGTATTACTTGTTCCAGGAGGACCCAATATTTTGAGTGGTGTGCACCAAATAAAGGTTGCTTTCAAAGAGGTGCATTGTAGCTTGAGCAGATTTGTGGTTTCAGAGAGATAATCCTTTAATGAAGCTCTGATGTTATGCATGCAGATTCATGTTCAGACCAGATGGAATAATTGGTCCATGATCACCCTGAGCATAAAAGGCCTCCTCCTAAAAACCTGTACCCCCTCCACACTTTGCTGGTTGCCTTCTGCTCATTCTCACATGCAAAGAAGTGCCTGCAAGTGTTCACTGGGCTGGAAGTAGCCGGTTTCTGCAGTAGCCATGCAGCTACTGTTGTAGATACAAAATGTACTGCAGCAGTTAATCAAAACTCGTTAAAAGCTGCTGGAAAACCTACCTCGAAGACATGGTGGTGCAGCAGCTCTACCTAACAGCTCTGTGGCTTACAACACCACTGACCTAGTTTCAATCTTAACCACGAGTGCTGCCCATGTGGACTATGTGAACTTCTAGCTGTGGCCATGAGTGGTTGCTCCGGGGCATCTGGTTTCCTCCCACACCCCAAGATGTGTGAGTTTGTAGGTTAATTGGGGGGGGGGGGGGGGGGGGAGAGAATTTACAGAACCAAATTAACCTACAAATCTGCATGTCTTTGGGATGTGGGAGGAAACCGGAGCACTCAAAGGAAACCCACATGGTCACAGGAAGAATATGCAAACTACACACAGACAGCACCCATTGTCAGGATCGAACCCGGGACATTGGCGCTGTGAGGCAGCAGCTCTACCATTGCGCCACAGTGCCGCCCAGTGGTTTAAGATGACAACACTGCATCAACTTCTCAAGGGCCATGAGGAACCCTCATGAAATGCTGGCCAGATAGAAGCACCTCATCCCATGAATGAAGTTTTTTAAATTCCCCATTCCACTGCATTTCCTAGTTTACTTTCATTGTATTTAATTTCATATTAATGTCCACTAGACCTAACCAAATCATCGGTTTCAATCATTTTTATGCATCCTGACAAGATCAATAGCAAACAATCATTGACCATTTAGTCTTTGCAATTAATGTCTATCTACAGTATGCCTGCCTTTGCTTTCACCTACAACATTCTACTTGATACTCTTGCATTTGCTACTGTAGAGAAGGTGCAATGTGACTTTCTTGAATTTCGGGAGGCTGAAAGTGGCTGTTGAGGTCAACCATGAGCTGCTCTTAAGCTGGAAGATTTGGGTCAGATTGCACCTCCTTGGCATAAGTGGGACTAGTTGATAGGCACTTACATACGTGGACACTGGTGGAATTATAAATGCTGACATCCAAGAAAGGATGTTAGATGTTGGATTTATTCCACCAATAAATTGCCAACCACCTGGATGTTCCCTGGCTATCCCAGAGACAGGCAGGATTGCTGTGATATCCTCAATGTTTTGTGCAATGGTATAGATTTGTGATCTCAGCAGTCTGAGCTTTAATGGAACGAAGCTGATTTCACAAAGCAAATGTCTGGGCTTCCACTGTACCATTTCAATATATTTTACTTGCGCTGCAATAGAAGCAGAGCCCTCAGAAAACAAACACTGCCTCATGATTTCATCCATAAATGCTGATAGCGCTATAGACACCACTTGGTTTCACCCACTAGAAATGGTGCTAGCTGCATACAAATTTGGACCTCCTGGATGCGGGATAAGCCTTCAGTAGCAAGGTTGCCATTGGTTGGGTGATAAAAAGATGGGGGGTTTTGGAAGCTTTTGTGTGCAGATGGCCATCGCCTGAAAGGAAATGTGGATAATTCAGGAAATTACAGAGCATCTATGGTTGGGAAGCTATCGGAGAGAATTCTTAGAGATAGGATTTACTCACATTTGGAAGAGAATGGACTAAAAAGTCAACATGATTTTATGTGAAGGAAGGAACTGCAGATGCTGGTTAAAACCAAAGATTTCATGTCTGAAGAAGGGTCTCGACCTGAAATGTCACCCATACCAGAGATGCTGCCTGTCCCGCTGAGTTACTCCAGCATTTTGAGTCTATCTATGATTATACATGGGGCAGGTCATGTCAAGAGTCCAGTCTTGAGTGTTTAATTATCATAAACAAAACAATGAAATTCTTACTTGGAGCAGCATAACAGCCTGTAAACACTATACAAATAGATAAACACAAAATGCTGGAGTAACTCAGCGGGACAGGCAGCATCTCTGGAGAGAAGAAATGGGTGACATTTCGGGTCGAGACCCTTCTTCAGAAGTCAGAAGAAGGGTCTCGACCTGAAAGGTCACCCATTTTTTCTCTCCAGAGATGCTGCCTGTCCTGCTGAGTTACTCCAGCATTTTGTGTCTATCTTCGATTTAAACCAGCATCTGCAGTTCTTTCTTACACATACAAATAGATAACATATACTAAACAACAATTCAATAAATTAATAATCCCAATACTAGTGCAAAAAAGCCAGATGTCTTAGTGCAACCAAAGACAGTCCATAGTTCATAATTGAGGTTAGTATCATGTAGTTTTCAAAAGACTGATTGTTGTTGGGAAGAAGTTTTCTTGAACCTGGTGGTTGTGGTTTTTAGACTCCTACACCTTACTCCCGATGGTAGGAGTGCAATGAGGGACCGGGTGATGTCCACCACTTTTTGTAATCTTCTTGATTCCTGGGCATTCAAGTTGCCGAACAAGGCTGCTCTCAGTCAAACAGCTGTAGAAGTTCAAGAGTATGTTCAAGTCTTACAAACTCAATTGCATTTTTTGAGAGTGTGAAGACTATAATTGATGAAGATGTAAGGCATTTGACAAGGTCCCTCATGGTAGGCTGACTCAGAAGATTAAGATGCTTGGATCTTGATAGAAGATTACGTACTGCTTTGCCTAGGCAGAGGGTAGTGGAAGGGTATTATTTTGGCTGGAGGTCTGTGTGCTGTGTAGTAGTGTTCAACAGAGATCAGTGCTGGAACCCCTGTTGTTTGTGATATTTCTATAAATGACAGATGAATATGCAGATGGGTTAGCTGGTAAGTTTGCAGATGACTCCAAGATTGGTTGAGTTGCAGACAATGAAAGAAGCCTTTCAAAGGATACCGCAAGATATAGATCAATGACGGCTATGGATGAAATGGTAGATGTAGTTTAATCAGAGCAAGTGTGAGGTGTTGAACTTTGGGAGGTCAAATGTAAGGGAAAAGTATACAGTTAATGGCAGGACCCCCAACAGCATTGATGGGCAGAGGGATCTTGAGGTCCATGTCAATAACTTGTGTACAAGATACATAAGAGTAAGTAAGAAGGTGTGTGACATACTTGCCTTTGTGGATCAGGGCATTTGAGCATTAGAATCAGCAAATATTGTTGTAGTTTTATAAAACTTTGGTAAAGCTGCATATGGTGTATTGTGTGCAGTTCTGGTTGCAAAAACGTTTACCAGGATGCTGCCTGGATCAGAGTGTATTAACTATAAGAAGAGATTGAACAAACTTGGATTGTTTTTTTCTGGAGCTTTGAAGACTGAAGGGACATGTGACAGAAGTTTATAAAATTATGAGAAAGTATGGCAGCTAATGTTCCAAGGTACAGGTGCTATAGCAAGGTGGAGATAGCGGTGGGGGTAGTAGAGGAGGGAGAACTTGCTTTATTGATTAAGGAAAACATCTTGGCAGTTGTTTGAGATTACATTATTCAAATATCATTCAGTGAGGTTATATGAGTGTAGATGAAAAATAAAAAGGGCATGATCGCCTTATTGGGATTGTACTATAGGCCCTCAAATAGTCAATGGGAATTAGGGGAACATATATGCTGGGAGGTTGCAGACAGCTGCAAGACTAATAGGGTTGACATAGGGGATTTGAACTTTCCCAATATAGACTGCCACAGTGCCAAGAGCTTAAAGGGGTGAAATTTATCAAGTGTGTTCATATTTCCTCAGGCAATATGTGGAGCAGCTTACAAGGGAGAGGGCAATGTTTGACCTACTTTTGGGGTAAGTGGCTGAAATGTCAATGGGTGAGCCTTTTTGGACCTGCGACCTCAGTTCTAAAATAGTAATGGATAAGGACAGGGCTGGTCCACAAGTAAAAGTTCTAAATTGGGGTAAGGCCAACTTTAATAGTATTAGACAGGAACATGCAATGGTTGATTGGGATAGATTGTTTGTGGGCAAAGGAACAGCCAGAAAGTGGAGTGCTTTTTAAAGGATGATTGTAAAAGTTCAATAGTGTAGGAAAATGACTGCAGATGCTGGTACAAATCGAAGGTATCACAAAATGCTGGAGTAACTCAGCAGGTCAGGCATCTTGGAGAGAAGGAATGGGTGACGTTTCAGGTCGAGACCCTTCTTCAAACTAATGTAAAAGTTCAAGGTATGCATGTTCTTGTTCTATTTAAAAAGAAATGAAGATGAGGGAACTTAGGATAGTTAATGGGGGCATCTTGAAAATAGTCTGTATAATAGTCCAGGAGGTGCTAGATGTTTTAAGACATATGAAGCTAGATACATTTCCCAGGCCTGATCAGATATATCTAAGGACATTATGGAAAAGTAGAGAAGAAAGGTAGAGAAGCCTAATATCTGTGGTAGGAAAGTTACTGAAAAGGAATTCTGAAGGATAGGATATACATACATTGTTCAGACAGGGGTTATTGATTAGGGATAATCAGCATGGTTTTGTTTATGGGAGATCATGTCTTACAAACGGATTGAAATTTTTGAAGAGTAACCAAGAAGGTTAATGAAGTTAGGGTGGTTGATATAGTCTATATGGACTTTAGTAAGGCCTTTGGTAAGGATCCACATGGTAGGCTGTTCTGGAAGATTAAAACACTTGGGATGTTGGGAAAGCTAGCTAACTGGATACAAAATTGTCTACATCATAGAAAGCAGAGGATGGTGTAAAAAGTCATTTTTCAGACTGGTGACCTGTGACTAGTGGTGTGCCTCAGGGATTGGTGCAGGGTTCATTATTGTATGTCATCTATGTCAACAAGTTGGATAAGATTGTACAAGGCATGATTAATAAATTTGCAGATTACACAAAAATAGGTGGTATTATAGACAGTGAAGATGGTTATCAAGAATTGCAGCACGATCTTCATCAGCTGGGCAAGTGGGCCGAGGAATTTTTAATGGAGTGTAATGCAGTTAAGTGTGAAGTGTTGTATTTTTGGAAGTCAAACCATGGCAGGACCTTCACTGTGAAAGGTCGGGCCCGAGGAGTGTTGTAGAACAGAGAGATCTTGGAGCACAAGTAGTAGTTCCCTGAAAGTGACATCGCAGAAAGATAGAGTGGTGAAAAAGGGTTTGACACATTGGCCTTCATCAGTCATGGAAGGAGTATCGAAGTTGGGATAGACGCAAAATGCTGGAGTAACTCAGCGGGATGGGCAGCATCTCTGGAGAGAAGGAATGGGTGACGTTTTTGGTTGAGACTCTTCGTCAGACTTCAGTCTTCAGTCTGAAGAAGGATCTCGACCCGAAACGTTACCCATTCCTTCTCTCCAGAGATGCTGCCTGTCCCGCTGAGTTATTCCAGCATTTTGTGTCTACCTTCGATTTAAACCAGCATTTGCAGTTCTTTCCTACACATAGAAGTCGGGATGTTATGTTACAGTTGTTCAAGGTACAGGTGAAGTTGCACTTGGAGTATTAAGTTCAGTTTTGGTCACCCTGCTGTTGGAAGGATGTCTTTAAGCTGGAAAGAGTGTAGAGAAGATTTAGGAACTTGTTTCCAGGACCCAAGGGCTGAGCTATAGAGAGGGGTTGGGCAGGCTAGGACTTTATTCTTTTGGAGTGCAGGAAGCTGAGAGATAATATTATACAGGGGTATAAAATAATAAGGGAATAGATAAAGTGAATGCAGATTTTTTTCCCAAGATAGGGGGTTCAAGAACTAGAGGGCATCAGTTTAAGGAGAAGTGCAAGATTTAATAGAATTTAATTTTTCACACAGAAGACGGTTGATATATGGAATGAGCTGCCAGAATTGTTGAAGCAAGTACAATAAAAACATTTAAAAGACATTTCGACAGATACATGGATGGGGAAGGTTTCGAGGAATATGGGCCAAATATGGACCAACTTGTCCAGCTTAAATGGGGCATTTTGGTCAGCAAGGACAAGCAGAGCTGAAGGGCCTGTTTCCGTGCTGTATATTCAATGTATCTAAGTAGATACGTAAACGATTACAAAAAGACACAAGTCAAAGAAGGGTCTCGACCCGAAACGTCACCCATTCCTTCTCTCCTGAGATGCTGCCTGACCTGCTGAGTTACTCCAGCATTTTGAGAAACAAAAAGACACAAAGCACTGGAGTAAATCCGCAGGCCAGGCACATCTCTGGAGAACGTTGATAAGTGACTTTTCAGATCAGGAACCTTCTTCAGACTGATTGGGGTGAGGGAGGGGGAAGCTGGAAGAGAGGAGAACCCAGACAAAGCCCAGCGAGTGGTGGGTGGATATAGGTGAGGGTTTTTGTTGATAGGCAGATGGTTGAACAAAGACCAGAGATGAAAAGTCAAAAGGTATGAGATTAGGATAGAAGAGGTGCAAATAGTAATGCCAAAGGAGGGAATATAGGTGGAAAGGAAGGGGGAAGGGGAGAAATGGGTGGGTCCAGGTGGACCACAGGGAAGAGGGGGAAAGAAAATATTTTGGGGGCTGTTTGCAGGTTAGTTACTTAAAATTGGAAATTTCAATGTCCATACGATTTGATTATAAGCTACCCAAGCAGAATGTGAAGTGCTGTTTCCCCAGTTTGCGTGTGGCCTCATTCTGGCAATGGAGAATGCCCAGGACAGAAAGGCCAGTGTGGGAATGGGAAGATGAGTTAAAATGGTTAGCAATCAGGGGATCCAGCAGGCCTTGGCGGACCAAACGCGTGTTTGGTGTAACGGTCATCAAGTCTGTGCTCAGTCTCACTGATTAAAGGAGGCCACATCGGAAACAACAAATGCAGTAGATGAAGTTAGAGGAAGTGCACGTGAAGCTCTGTCTCACCTAGTCAGAACCCTTTTCCCAGGGTTGAAATGTCAAATACCAGAGGGCATAACCTTTATGATGAGAGGAGGACTGTTTAAAGGAAATGTCAAACACCAGAGGGCATACCTTTAAGATGAGAGGAGGACTGTTTAAAGGAAATGTGTGAGCAAGTTTTTTACACAGAGAGTGATCGGTGTCTGGAATCCGTTCCCAGGGTGGTGGTGGAAGTAGATACGATGATGGATTTAAAGAGGCTCTCAGATAGGCACATGGATATGCAGGTAATGGTGGGATATTGATCATGCGCAGGTAAAAGCGATCAGTTTAAGTTGGCATCATGATGGCACAGACATTGTGGGCTGAAAGGCCTATTCCTGTGCTGCACTGTTCCATGTAATATGTTATATGGGAAGGCCTGAGGACCCAAAAGGCATTACAAACTTCCTTTTTTTTCTTCCCAAGAATATTGTCAGGCAGGAAGAGGTTACAAACAGCACAAAGCTGCAAAGTTTAAGGTTTGGACATTGGTGGAAAGAAGCCAAAGTGAATCAGCAAGCTGAACAAGACTCGTTGCTGCTTATAGACCATAGAATTTTGGATAAGTTGAGGTTTATTGAAGCCAGCCAGGAGAACTTTAAAATAGTTGAGTCCGAAGATAATTGCACAGATGAAGGTTTCAATAGCAAATTGTTCAGTTTAGTTTAATTTAGAGATAGAGCACAGAGGCTTTTTGGCCCTCTGAGACCAGGGTGATCATTGATCACCTTTTCACACCAGCTCTATGTTATCCCACTTTCTCATCCACTCCATACTCAACAGGCTCAATTTTGGAGTGGACAATTAACTCGCATGTCTTTGGTATGTTAGAGGATACAGGAGCACCCACGCAGTCACAGGGAGAATGATTGAATTCCACACAGACAGTATCCGAGGTCAGGATGGAACTCACAGCTGGTGAGGGCAACAGCTCTACCAGTAGTCTCAACCAAATTGGTTGAGTGGTTAAATTTGGAGATGGGTGAAATTGTTAATAAGTGATATGGGGCCAGAGTCTTAGTTCTGAGTCAAATAGAATGTGGATTTGCAAACAGTCTGGTGCAGTCTGATGTGAAATCTGAAATAAAAACAAAAAAACATTAGAACCACTTAGCAGGTCGGGTAGCATCTGTGGTAAGAAAAACAGAGTACAGTACTAAGTTTGCAGATCCTGTTATGCTTCTTTCTGTAAGTAAGAATTTCATTGTTCCGTTTTCGATACATATGATAATTAAACACTCTTGACCTCTTGAGAGATAATATGTAAGGAATGACAAAATATCTTCAACTTTAATGTGCATGATGTAAATTTGAAGCCATTCCTTTGTGATGGCACTATTCGTAGGCTAGCCTTCAGCACCAATCAATTCAGAAACCAAATTATATACATGTTTGTTTTTTATTTCTTAACATATTTAAGCTCACCCTCACCAATTGTCCAAAACATATACATGTAAAAATATTTAACTTTTGCTCTCCATTTGTTGTTATCACCATGTTCCTGTGCAGCTGATTGGCAATTTGTAGCTGCTGATAATGAAAATGCTTAATTGAGAGAAGTTTACATTATAGTCCTGTCAATTATTTGGTGAAATATCAAGCACCTGATTTAGGTTTGTTTATTTTAGAGATATAGCGTGGAAACAAGCCCTTCAGCCCACCAAGTCCATGCCAACCAACAATCACTCATGCACTAGTTCCACCCTACACCCTCGGGACAATTTACAGAAGCCAACTAACCTACAAACCTGCATATCTTTGGAATTTGGGAGGAAATTGGAGCACCCTGAGAAAACCCACGCTGTCACAGGGAGAACATACAAACACCGTACAGAACCCATAGTCAGGACCATACCCGGGTCTCTGGTGCAGTAAGGCAACAACTCTACCATTGTGCCACTGTGCCACCCACAAGCGAACGGGTTCAAGTTGATATGTGTCTCTAGATTTGTGGAAAACCTTGATTTTTATACTACTTGGCTGAAATTTTATTTTTTCAAGGGACAAATAAAGTGTTTGCAGTTGCAAACTCTTACTTCTAGTTCCTTTGACTTTGAATAGAATCCAGCACTCTGCTTCTTGCAAATGCCCACGCTGACACCTGTCACTGTCTGCTAAGCCTGCTTTATAGCCTTCTCAAGTTTGCACATAGCTGGCTAAAATAATCATCACATACCAATGGAATGAAAACATCTATGTTGCTGTGACTTGACCATACGGATTCACTGTCTTTTGCTTCTAGAAGAAACTCCAACCTAAAGTCCAGTTGAAGCCAAGCCTGCATTTCAGCGGCTGAGTCACGTACTTCACATGTCAGCTAATGCTAACTCACGCAGCAGCCAATTTGCAAGCTGGCTCTTGATTGTAATTATATGGACTTGCAGCACGTATTAGCTCCACCATTCAGTGATTTACGTAACTAAGGCTTAGACAGAAGGCATCTGCCTTCAGTCCAAACCTTAAGTTGTCCATATAATTTACAGGTGAAGCGCAGTGTCAGGAGGAACTTGCACCGAAGAAACAGCTTCAGAAGGAGGTAGTGAAGCAGGCACCAGGACACTTTGGAAGTCCCTGATATGGCTGTGCAGATGCATAGAAACAACCTTCTCCCCTCATAGGACTGAGTCCACTTAGCATTGGTGTCTCCTGTAGTGTGAAAAAGCGACTAAACATTGCACTGCCAGGAACATTCGGCCCGGAGCATGGTTGTAAGACTACAATAAATCTTACCAGAGTCAGTAAGGTGAAAAAATAGCTCTCAAATCAGCTGCACAGTGACGAACCACATCCATTCTCAATGAAGGCATTCGCCAACGTTTCCTTTCTTGGTTCCGTTCCTAATCCTGCAATCTCTGTTCCGTAATTCATTGCATCTCCTCATCATAACGAAGATCGCTTCCATCTCAAACATCAATAATCAGCTATTCTGTTTTGACAGCTGCTTTATCCAACCACTTTGCAGGGAATCCACTACCCCACGCCCTTCTTGCAGGAGGTACTGGCACACAACTCCAAGGAAGAACTAGCAGGAAGAAATTATCGTCCGTCCCCTCCTATACAGAATAAGGAGATGTCATGATCATGGCAACTGCCATTGCAGTAGAAATACAACCAGACAGCCAGAGAATAATACAGCATGGAAAAAGGTCCTTCAGCCCACTGTCTGTGCCAACTATTAAACACCTATCCAAGCCTTTCACTATTCTGTACGTTCCAATAAGGTCCCCCCTCATTCTTCTAAACTCATTGCCGCCAAACCCTCATCATATGTTAACCTACTCATTCCTGGCTATAACTGGATGTATGTTCATTTGTGACCACTTCTCTTTTAATTTTAGTACATTTTATTTTTACTGCCATTTACAGTTACGTTTTATGAATTATATTAAAAAGGGTGAAATGTGCAGTTCGAATTTAAAACAAAGTATGAAATTATTCAGATGGACGCTAATCCTTGTTCTCCAGAGATGCTGCCTGATCCGCTGAGTTACTCCAGCACTTTGTGTCTATCTTTGGTATATAACCAGCATCTGCAGTTCCTTTCTACGCATATGAAATTATTCATTTTGGTAGAAAGAATTAGTATAAAATAAATTAGTTGGCACAATGTTATCGGGTTGAAAGAATATGAAGTGTTGGGCTTAATCTCCACAGGTCTTTGCCGATGATAGAGAAAGTTATTAAATAGCCGGATGGGATGTTTATAAATGGAAACATGGGACAGAAATTCATCTTTGGCCAGCAGCACCAAGTGCATATTGAATATCATTGTATATGATATCCAAAGTGCTGGAGTAACACAGCATCCCTGGAGAACATGGACAGGTGACGTTTCAGGTTGGGGCAGAGGAGAGGAATTCTTTTCAGATGGATATAGACACCAGCTGATGATAGGGACCATGTAAAGTTTTGTCGGTGAAACTTTGTACTCTCTCATCCTGCTTTGCAGTATTCATGGAGAAGGAGATGTAGATGTTTCTCCTTGGGAGGACAGCTTTGATCTTGGATATGCCTGAGTGTTGTGAGATGTGGCTTATGTTACCTAATGCAAGCTGAAAGGGGCCCTCAGGAGAGCCACTGAGGGTCACAGTGACTTTGACAGGCACTTTCAGTGGTTCTGTTTGTAGTTACAGCTAATCACATAAAGTTGTTGACATCTGTTAGTGAAGAGAAAGGACCTCATATGTGGGTCATGTATAAAGCTAATGTGAGATGTTTTCTTTATGAATCTCCTCTGATTTTGACGTAGTATTGGCCCAATACAACTTACTTGCTCCAAAGATAAATACAAAAAGCTGTAGTAACAATGAGTCCGGCAGCATCTCTGGAGAAAAGAAATAGGTGACTTTTCTGGTCGAGACCCTTCTTCAGACTGAGAGTCAGGGGAAAGGGAAACGAGAGATATAGACCGTGATAAAGAGAGATATAGGACAAATTAATGAAAGATATGCAAAAATCTCCATAATTCCCATCTCTACTTTGTGAGGTCTTCCCCATTGCTTTCCCTTATGCGGCAGCTTTGAAATATTCTTTAGTTGTTTATGTCCATCCCATTTTAACAAATATATCAGGGACTTAGAACCATATATATCCCACAGAGGGAGATTATTAATCCAACTATAATGTCTTTTGAAAGCACTTTACAATTAATTCCACTTCCCAGTTCTGACAAAGGATAAATGACCTGAAACATTGACTCTATTTCCCTTCTGAGTATCTACAATAATTCCACTTCCCTGCCCTCCTGAAAGACATGAGAAAGTACCAATTTCAAGTATGTATCTAATTCAATTTTTGATTACCACCAAGGTTCAGGAGGTGCATCAAAGAAGCTCTCCTTCTGCTCCAAGGACAACAGCCTTTCCCACGTTGCAAAAGTTCCTCATCCCTTGTATCATTCTGGTGAACTTTATCAGGTCATGTTCCATCCTTGCAGTGTCCAGCACTGTTCCAGATGAGACCTAACCAGTGATGTAGAATGATTTTAATATCCAGCTTTGGAACATTTGTAGACAATGAGCTAAAGCAGCATAAGGAGCCTGCATCCATTTTGTACAAGGCAGCACTGCGGATATATTGCGCAGAAGCCATGAAACATCATGAAAAATAGAATAGTTCATGTTTGGGATAGCATAGTAGCACAGTGGTTGCTGCCCGGGTTTGAACCTGACCTCGGGTGCTGTCTGTGTGGAGTTTGTACGTTCTCTCTGTGACCATGTGGGCTTCCTCTGAGTGCTCCGGTTTCCTCCCACATTCCAAAGACGTGTGGGTTTTTAGGTTAATTTGCTTCTGTAAATTGTCCCTGGTGTGTCGAATAGAACTAGTGTATGGGAGATTATTGGTCGGCATGGACTCGGAGGGCCTGTTTACATGCTGTATCGCCAAACTAAACTACGAGAAAGCTCACACAAAGGCCTTGCCTCCATGAGCTTACATGAAGGCGGAGTGTCGAGCTCACCAAAGAAATCAGTTGGCCAATTGATTTAGGGCTGGGTGGAGAGAGGGTTGTATTGATTTATACCTGTCCTTCTTGGTTGGCTAGTTCCCTCACCATGAGACCATCCTGATGATCTTCTATCAGATAGCTGAAAGCTCCCACTTGATTTGGGTGTTTGCTGAAGGGAAATACAACAGGAGTGAGATGATTATGGGAGGAAGGAAGCTAAACACTTAGAAGGTGAGGATCAATTCAGAAAATGATCAGAAGTAGGGGGAGTGTTGGATATCAAAGGGGAGAGAATGAAGTGTCTGAGGAAATTGGCAGCATGCAACTTGGATGGAATTGGAGGTGGGAACTATTAAAAAGTATCCAAAATAATATGGGCACCTCAGACTCCCCATTAGCGACCCGGGAAAGATCAGGTCTCTTTTAAATAGCAATAATTCTCAACACAGGTGGCCTGCAAAGATGCATTGTAATCCCCTACTCAATTCCCTGTACACTCACGACTGTGCGGCAAATACAGCTCAAACTCCATATACAAGTTTGCAGATGACACTACTGTGGTGGGCAAGATCATGAACAATGATGAGACGGATCCAATCAACATCAATGGTGCTAGAGTGGAAATTATTAAAAGTTTAATCTGTTTTGCCGTTAATATTACCACAATCTGTCGTCGACCATCTACATTGAAGCAACAGCCAATAAGATAGACCAATGCCTCCTCATCCTTAGGAGACTGAGGAAATTTGGCATGTCTTCAATGAGTCTAACAAACTTCTACAAATGCAACATAGATAGCATGTTGTCGGGTTGCATCACAGCTTGGTTTGGGAACAGCTCTGCCCAAGAAGACTTGTCAATGTAGCCCAGTCCATCACTCATACCGGACTCCTCACCATTAACTCCATCTACACTTCACGCTGCCTCAGAAAAGCAGCCAGCATAATCAAAGACTGGTCCCATCCCAGTCATTCCTTCAACTCCCTGTTCCAATGTGGCAGAAGGTACAGAAGCTTGAAAGTGTGCACAGAACAGCTTGTTCCCTTCTGTTATCAGGCTTCTGAATGGTCCTTCCATAAGCTAGGGTACTGTCCAATTCACTTCTAACCCATTGCAGACATTGGATTTAAGGGCCTGTCCCACTTTAGGCGATTTTAAGGCGACTGCTGGCGACTGTCAAAGTCGTAGCAGATCGCCGAACTTTTCTTTTACCCGAAGACAATGCCGAGTCGGGTCGAGATTACAGCGTCTTCGGAAACATTGCGAAATTCCCACGCTGTCAATGCTTCTCCGTTGTCCTCATTTTCGCTGAAATCATTGACAAGTCGGTAAGTACTTGAGAGTTTTGAACTATAACATCTTGTATGGGTTACTTAAAAACCAAGCATCACTGTAACAAGGCATAAACTGGATTTACTTCCAGTTTACTAATAGCTGTATTAAAAATAATAATTTTAAAAGTGGTTAAGTGGATTTTTGTGAAACGTGTGTAGGCATTCTTTGAAAATGTACGGGAGATGCATATCTGGTTTCTGGGTTGCATATCTGGGTTGGGAGCCCACTTTAAATGTAATGGCTGATGGCCATAAACATCACAAAATTCCCACGCTTACCTGACCGTCAAACTGTCGCCTCCAATCTACCTGTCAAATGTCTTGATGGTAAATAAATTGGTTAAACACAAACATTTTATGGTATTTTGAAATGACTTTACTTATTTTAATATAATGTGCTTCTAAATGCATCTAAGAGAACCTATCAAACCTGGGGATCAGCAGGCAATAAGCTACGATACCTGGCGACAAGCCAGCTGTCGCCGAGAAATTTCACTCCGGATGATTTCTCAGTGACGCGCTGAGATCCACTACGATTCTTGGAAGACTCCTCACACACACGTCACCCGGCGAACTGTCTAGTCGCCAGCAGTCGCCTTAAAATGGCCTAAAATGGAACAGGCCCTTTAGTCTATGAATCTGATACGCTGCAATGCTGAGAAATATATTCACACTATCTTTCCCTTTGCTCGACCTATTGTACTTGAGTTTGAGTTGATTGTATTTATGTAAAGTATTATCTGATCTGATTGGATAGCAAAACAAAGCTCTTCAGTGTATCGTGGCACACATGGCAATAATAAACCTAAACCATTTATATTTTTCCAAGTTCAGCATCAACTTTGAAGAACCCAGTTTGACAATGGGAAAGAGTATACATTGCCAAAACAAAATGTATGTACACATTCCTTAATTTCTCCTTTGGAAAACAAATAGTTTTGACAAGCTTTCAAAATAATCAACAGAATGTCCTTGATTCAGATTTACTGTAGGGATTTTGATAATTGAGGCTCAGTTTTAAGAGAAGACAGTGACAATTTTCTACAATCCATGCAACCCTTTGACATAAATAACTTTTGAAGGACTTAACTAGTGATTGAGAGCTACAGCTTTCAATAACTGCAAGTAAGGCAATAGGCCTGGAACCATTTTCAGGAAGAAACTAAGTATAATTTGGCAACATGTGTTAAGATGCATCTTTGTTAAATATAGCAAGCTTGGCAGATGTTCAAATCTTGATACAATCACTGCAACCATTTAAGTTTTAATTTTTGCACGTAACATACTCAAGGGCTGGAATAAAAATAAAAAGAAAACTTGAAATTAAAAACAAACATTTTCTTCTAATTTATTCTTTGCTTCTCCATTTTCTTTTTGGAGTTTGGGTAATTAAACATATTCTATTTTTACTCTTGGTGCTTCTCCTAAGTGCTTGAACAGACCGTCTTCTCATCTTTCAGATAGTCTCATTCCTTACATATTTACATCTGAGAGATTAAGCTATTAATACATTTGCTGTCATTTTGACGGATACATGCAAGACTAGACATTTGCTCTGACATGAAACCTTTCAAGACAACAGTTGCTCGGGAACAGTAAACTGTTTCCATCATACTTCAAAATCCTCAAGTGTAATATTACTGTTATATTTTACCGTCTGAAGTTACGGTGCCCTTGTCGTTACTGCTTAGCAGCACATATTCTGCTAAAAGCAATACTGATGTAGTTCCTTCCAGTTACCTGCTATTGTCGTGTCAGAAGATAACATACAAAAAAGCTTAAAAGTAGTCTATCTGATAATCATGATCGTTTTATTTTGCAAATCTCTCTACCACCTCTGTTCTTTGATGAATAGGGCGCCTTGTTGCCGTGAATTTCTATATCAACATCCATGAAGCTCACTTCTTAAGCGCAAGGGAAATTCTGTAAGACTGGGGTCAAATTTTCTGAATGGGAATGCAGACACCATACCTGGAACTGTCAGTGTTCACACTCATTTCTGTTTCTAAGTAAGGTATACATGTAAATGCCAGAGATCAACCTCTCCCAAGCCATCACTAAATATATGAAATCATATTTAGAACCCTCTGTGCTACTGTACTGATTTTGTCCATACCTCAGTAATTTTGAGTAGGGTGACAGAACACTGGACAGCAAGGCTGGCATTAAGTTCCTGTCACGTCTGTTCTGCCAGCTCTAATGCAGCTTTGATGGAGCTCCCAGACCTGCTCTCAGCCATGCCTTTTGGCTAAGCTCCATCCATGGGAGGAGGAAGAAAAGCAAAAACCATATAAAATTTTCAATGCCTTTGTAGGCCACTCAGCCCGTCATTTCATTTCAGCAAGAACACAAGAATGCAAGAAAATAGAAAAATAAAGACAAATAAAATAAAGCCGGAGGAATACAGCAGTTCAGGCAGCATCTCTAGAGAAAATGGATAGCAGACATTTTGGGTCAGGATCCTTCTTCAGACTGAAAGGGTTCCCCCCCCCCCCCCCCCCCCCCCGCCTTTCAGTCTGAAGAAGGGTTGCGACCCAAACCATCACCTATCTCTTCTCTCCTGAGATGCTACCTGACCCGCTGAGTTACTCCAGCATTTTGTGTCTATCTCGGTATTATCAGCATCTGTAGTTCCTTCCTACACATGGATAGGTGACGGTTCAGGTCAGGACCATTCTTCAGACTGCATTCACAATAGAACATTTTGTTGAATCCTTGCAAAAGCATTCAGGTGACATATTGTTGTTTCAATGTAAATAAAATGTAGTAATGGAATTTCTAGCCCTTGGTATCAGTAATAGTCTCCAGGGAACAATAGGATTATTGAAAAATCCCATTTGATCACCAAATTCCTGAGGCAAGGAAATTTGCAACACATACTATTATGGGCTTTATTTAATTCAAGATTCACGTTCAATATAGTCATATTTAAATGGTATAGAAAGCCATTTGGATGAATGCCAATGAGGCATTAAATGTTAGTCTTGCCAAAGACCCCAACATTCTACGAATGTTTACATTAAAATCAGATACTTGCAGAACAAAAACCCAATGTAGGTCAGTGAGCAAAAAATGGATGAACAATAAAAAGACAACGAATATGAAAGAGCAACAATTTTATTAGACCATATGTTTCATCACACAGACTGAAACTGTGCAATGGAAACACTGTGACAAGCATATCAAGCTACTTCAAGAAAATGAGACTGAGATTCAAGAGCTGAAGATCTTCTTGAATAGGTAAGAACAATCTTTCTAAGTTTAGTTTAGTTTAGTTTATTATTATTGTCACATGAACCAAAGTACAGTGAAAAGCTTTTACATGCGTACTATTCAGTCAAAGAAAAGACTATACATGAATATAATCAAGCCATTCCACCTCCAGTTTAAATTCCATTTGGAATATTTTGGTGGACCAAGAACCAAGAACCATTCACAGTGCACAGATAAAGGATAAAGGGTACAACATTTAGTGCAGGATATTACATTGAAATCTGATAAAGTCCTATACCTTGAAATTTAAAAATATTAATATTGATATTGTGGCCAGAAATAGGCTGGACGCCAGGCAAGTTCAGAAAGTTCTTTAATGCAGGTTGTGAGCATCCATTCACGAGCTCCACAGAAGGGATGAACACTTCCCAAAAAGCCCTGGGTAGAAACCCCGTAGCCTGTGGCAGTCCCTCGTCCCTGTCCATCAAGTGCCGAGGGGACTGACCCTAGGAGTGGCCTAATATCCAGGACCGCCACAAGACTCCCCCCAAGAACTGGAGGCACGAAACGGACAGGAGGGTGCACGAGGCGACCAGCCCGGCGCAGGAACCGGCGGCCGACCGACAGGTGGAGGGGACGGAGCAGACACTGAAGGAGGTAACCTAGATGGAGGGCAACCTCGCAGGCGGGGCCGGGCGACCAGCACCGGCCGAGCAATGTCAACATGCGCTGGCTTCAGCCGCGCAACCGAAATGGTCTCACTTCGACCCCCCATGTCCAGGACGAATGTGGACGAGCCATGTTGCAGGACCCCGAAGGAGCCCTTATACGGCCGCTGGAGAGGTGTCCGATGAGCGTCCCTGCGCAGGAAAACAAACTGGCAGTCCTCCAGAGCAGGAGGGACGTGCGGTTGGAAGGACCCATGACGAGACGTGGGCACGGCGCCAACCTGCCCACCATCTGCTGAAGACGTTGCAGGGTGTCCGAAGGCTGCTCCACTTGACCCTGTGCTGGTGGGATGAACTCCCCGGGAACCGTCAACGGCGCATGATTCCTTCTACCGCCGGCAAGAAGCGGTGATAAAAAGAGACCATCCCCACAAATTCTTGGAGGCCCTTAACGGTGGTCGGACGGGGGAACCAGCAGACTGCATCCACCCTGGCCGGCAGAGGTACCACCCCTTGTGGGGTCACGCGGTGGCTGAGGAAGTCGATGGCCGTCACCTCGAAACGGCACTTGGACATGTTAACAGCCAACCCATACGTGCTGAGGCACTGACACAGTCGGCGGAGGTGAGTGCAGTGCTCCTGCCACGAGCGGCTGGCCACGAGTACGTCGTCCAAATACACGAATACAAAGTCCAGGCCATGGCACACACAGTCCATAATACGTTGGAAGGCCTGTGCGACGTTCTTCAATTCGAACGGCATCCTCAATAAATTCAAACAGCCCAAACAGTGTAATAATGGCTGTCTTGGGGATGTCGTCGGGGTGGACCGGAATTTGATTGTACCCGCGCACAAGGTCCACCTTGGAGAACACCGATGCTCCGGCCAGGTGGGCATTGAAGTCCTGGATGTGCGGGACCGGGTACCTGTCGGCGACGGTCGCATCATTCAGGCGACGGTAGTCCCCACACGGGCGCCACCCCCGTCCACCTTGGGAACCATGTGGAGCAGTGACGCCCATGGGCTATCGGAGGGGCGCACGATGCTCATCGACTCCATCCGGCGGCGCTAGACGGAGCTTGTCCGGTGCAAGATGCCGCGCACGGGCGTGCACGGACAGCCCGGTGGTAGGAATGTGGTGCTCCACCCCATGCTTGGGGGCGGAGGAGTGGAAGTGGGGTTCGATGATGTCCGGGAAATCCGCCAAGATGCGCGCGAAAGTCGCATCCACGGACGACAGGGTTCCAACGTGGAGGGAGGCCAGCTCCAGCGTGCTGGTGTGCACCAGGCAATGACAAACCCTCACGCTCTGGCCGAAGTTGAGGGCAAGCGTGCGAAATTGAGGGCAAGTACCGATAGGGCTCCCGTTCGCCGCAGTGAGGAGCTCTGATCAGTGAGTACTGAAAGGACTCCCGTTCGCTGCATTTGCCCACACGGATGTCGGCAATGGAAGGAGGCAGGACGCTTACCTCCGCTCCGGTGACCACGAGGAACCGACCCCCGGTAAGGCAATCCCGAGCGAACAAGCGATGGATCTGGTCGGCCGCCGAAGGAATCACTGACGGCCGGCCCCTACGTTTCCCGGGAAGGCACAAGGCGGGCGACATTTCTTGGCTGCTGGTCCCCAGCGGTGGTGATAATAACACCAGCTCCCTCTGCTGGTGTCCGGTGGTATAGGCGATGGTGCTGACTGGGCCGACCACCAGCGACCTCTGGTGGCCTCCAGCGGTATAGGAGGTGGTGCTGACTGGGCCGACTACCAGCGACCTGTGCTGGCGTCGGAAGGAACTGCCGGTGGGCCGTGTGGGGACGACGTGCCTGCCCGATGGCGGCCAGATTTCGCAGAGGAAGTCGCCCTGAGAAGTGGTCGACGGAGGCTCCGACCTGCTGTGCGCCTCCCGACGCCACGGAGAGAACAGCCAGCGCTTCCAGTTCCTCCTGACGGGCCATCCACAGCTGGTCAGTGCGCTCGCCCAGCGCCTCCGTGTTTGTGAATGGATCGTTGACGAGCTGCAGGCAGATGTCAGCTGATGAGCAGGGCCTTGAGGCCCGCATATTTGTTAGCTGCCGGGGGGACACCGAGGTAAGGTATAACTCGCCTCGCAATCGCCTGATCCAGAGCGCCGACGACGTAGAAATATTTGGTTTCATTCACCGTCATGCCCCGCACAGCAAACTGTGCCTCTGCCTGCTGGAACCAGACATCAGGCTCTTCGGACCACAAAGTCGTGATGGCTTCGAGGTCGGCGGGATTGGGCTGTGCATTGTTCTGGTCCATCACAACGCGTGATGAACGTCAGGGTCACCAATGTAGTGGCCTGGATGTGGCCAGAAATAGGCTGGATGCCAGGCACGGTTAAGAAAGTTCTTTAATGCAGGTTGTGAGCATCCACTCACAACGAGTTCCACCGAAGGGATGAACACTCCCCAAAAAGCCCTGGGTAGAAACCCTGTAGCCTGTGGGCAGTCCCTCGTCCCTGTCCGTCATGTGCCGAGGGGACTGACCCTAGGAGTGGCCTAATATCCAGGGAGTCACATCTTCCCATCCCCACCCCTTTCTGCCTTCCGCAGAGACTGTTCCCTCCACAACTCCCTGGTTAACTCATCCCTGCAAAGCTCTCACCTGATTACAGTTACTGGATACTAGAGTCTGCAGATGTAATTGACCTCATAGGCAGATGTATCAAATTCTGAATATATTATTGCTGACATTATATAACAGTCGGCAATGCACTCTGCTTTAAAGCAATCATGAAATGATTTATTTGGGTGAGAGTAAGACCATCTCCCATCACCAATCTTACATTCAGTTGTTTCATGCCGTAGGACTTTGCAAATTACTGGCGTTATCTTACACTAAACGTTATTACGTTAATCCTAAACTCAAACTCAAAATGAATTTTGCATCTACTTAGCTATAAATGGGAACTCTTCTGAGATATAATGATAATGAAGGATAGCCCGAGGGTCATCAAAGAGGTAGATAATAGTTCGGCGCTGCTCTCTGGTTGTGGTAGGATGATTCAGTTGCCTGATTCCACCGGGTGGCGCCGCAATGGCAGCCTCGCCTACAGTCTGTCTGTCCTTTTCGTCCTTTTTTGTTATTTTTGGGGAGTTTTAAAAGTCTGTGTCAATGTTCTCTGGTTTGTTTTATGTGGGGGATGGGGGAGGGGGTTAGGGGGATCTTTTCTTCAATCTTTTACCTTGCCAGAGATGCGATTGTTTTCTGGATCGTATCTCCAGTCGCTCTGGGGCCTAACATCATGGAGATGGTGGCCTTACCTGGGACTGACTTTGAGCCCCACCACGGGACTTACCATCTGAGCGTGCGATTCCTTGCCTGGATCGACGCTCCAAACGCGGCCTGCGGACTTTAACATCAAGGAGCTCACAGTCTCGGGTTGAGACCGAAGTCGGGAGCTCAAAGCTGCACGAGGTTCGACAAATCCCAACTCGGGGTAGATCGCCCTGCATGGGCAACCAGAGATCACCCCCCCCCCCCCCCCCCCCCTGCAGGAGCATAATTGCCCCGACGAGGAGGGCCCGCCGCCGGCTACGGGAGTCAAGATCTTCCCGTGAATGGAAGGTTAGAGGCCCCCGTCTGCTGGAGGACAAAGAAGGGAGAGATTGAACTTCTTTTTGCCTTCCGTCACGGTGAGGAATGCGGAGGAGTCACTGTGGTGGTTGTTCATGTTAAAATGTATTTTGTGTGTCCTGTTGCTTTTTATTGTTATGACTGTATGGCAAATGAAATTCCTCGTATATTGCAAAACATACTTGGCTAATAAAGTATGGTTGTGAATTGTGAAATAAAAACTGTGCAATTAAAAGTATTGGGAAAACCAACAATAAAGTAAATACAGTACAAAATGATAGCAAAGCGACAAAAGAATTAAAGCTTCCCAATATGTAACGCCCCCATATGAAGACTATGGGGACGGTACAGCGGCACAGCGGTAGAGTTGTTGCTTTACAGCTCCAGAGGCCTGGGTTGGATCCTGTTCTCGGGTGCCATCTGTATGGAGTTTGTACGTTCTCCCTGTGGCCGTGTAGGTTTCCTCCGGGTGCTCCGGTTTCCTCCCACATTCCAAAGACGTGCAGGTTTATAGGTTAATTGGCTTAATTAATAGTTAATAGTTCCTAATTTGTAGGATAGAACTAGTGTATGGGTGACTAGTGTATGGAAGATAGAGTTGCTGCTTTACAGCACCAGAGACCCAGATCATACCTGACTGCAGGTGCTGCCTGAAGAGTTTGTATGTTCTCCTTGTGACCACATGGGTTTTCTCTGGGTGCTCCCGTTTCCTCCCATATTCCAAAGACATGCAGGTTGGTAGGTTAATTGGCTTCTGTAAATTGTCCCTAGTTTGTAGGATAGAACTAGTGCATGAGTAATCACTGGTCGGCATGGACTCGATGGGCTGAAGGGCCTGTTTCCACGCTGTATCTCTAAAACTAAACTAAACTATAACAGTGGAAACACTTCATATGTACCTCTTTAACTGCAAAACAATTTAAACATGAAATGCACTACATAAACACTCTCGTGATAAACACAATCAAGGTAGGCTTGGAATGGAACTTACTGTAAATAACACTTCCAGACTTGCAAATTATCTAATTTATCATACCATTTTTATGTGGACTTCGTGCATTCAGAAAATATCTCCAAACTGTATCTAAGTTTATGGATAGATAGATACAAATAAAGATATTATAATGCCAAATCAAAGATACAGTTGAAAGTAAAGATATTGAGCCAGCTTTTGAAAAAGGATGCAAGGGATTACCAAGCACAAGCACAATCAATCAAATGTGATTGTGATGGAAGGAAATGTATTTTAAGTTAATGATAATGAACCTTCCCTGTTTCCAATCCTCAGTTTACCAATACTAATAGCAGGACGTTTTTTTTAAAATGGACATCAATTCAAGCATTACAACCAAAAAAAACTCCGGATAATTGAAAGCTAATAGCGTGAATCACGGGGATTGGGTGTGGTCATTACAACCGGTGTGAGGATACCATTGAATCAATGGCACAGGGTTTCAAGAGGTTGAATAAACATCTGTTGTTAAAGATGTTGAATACAGAGAACCCATATCCCTTGACTGGGTCACAAAACCACTTAATCATGATCATATCATGGGAATGAGGATCAATTAAATCTTTAAATCAGGATGCTAATTCTGGTTGGAAATATGACTGTATAAAGTGAGGTTGTCATGTTAATCACAATTGTTTTAGTTTTAGTTTTAGAGCTGCAGCGTGGAAATAGGCCCTTCGGTCCACTGAGTCCGTGCTGACCAACGAGTTCCCCTACACTAGTTCTATCCTACACACTATGAACAATTTACAGAATCCAATTAACCTACAAACCTGCACATCTTTGGAATGTAGGAGGCAACCGGAGCACCCGGAGAAAATCCACGCAGTCACAGGGAGAATGTACGAACTCTGTATAGATCCCTTAGTCAGGATCGAACCCAGTTCTCTGATGCTGTAAGACAGCAACTCTACCACTGCGCCATTGTGCCACCTGTGAATATAGATTAAAAAGTAATTTGTTTTTGGATGATGTTGTTTGAAGTATAAATACTGGCCAGGCTGTTGGAAGACCCAACTTGCCTATCTCTGAATAATGATAGTTTAACATCTTATTGAAAAGATGGCACTTCCACCTTTAGGGACCAGAATTTAAATAACATTTTGAATTTTGCATTAAAGTCCACAAAAGGAACTTTAATTCCAGGTCCTTTACATCAAAGAGAAGTAAGCCAAGAGCCAAATAAGAGGTGAGAAAGGCAAATATTTGCGGATTATTACTCGATGTTCTATTCCATTCACAACTCCTCACCAAATGAAGCAGTCTGTGCCTCATACTGCAAGACCAAAACAAAATAGGCTGAGAAGCAGCAAGTACCATTTGTGCCACAAAAGTGCTAAACAACGTTGATCTCCAACAAGTGAAAGCCGAACCACTTTCCCTGGACTTAAATGACATTTTCATTGTCAAGAAAAGCTGAAAGTGCTGGAAATATTTGACAGGTGAGGTTGCATCTGTGGGAAAAGAAACAGAGTTAACATTTCAGGTTGAAGATGTTTCTCTTCCCACATATGCAGCCTGACTTGCTGAAGTGTTTTCAGCACATTCTATTTTTATTTTAGATTTCTAGCATCTGTAGATTTTTGATTACATTATACATCACTAGGTTTCCCTTCCTCAATATATTAGGTTAACATTGAACAGAAACTTAACTGCACCATCCCTATAAACTTGGTGGCTAGAGGATAGGCCAGAGGATAAACACTTCCTAACATCACAGTGCCCTCCCACCATCTTTAGGACACCAATCTGGAATGCGAAGGAATACTCTCCGATTGTCTGGATTAATGTGGTGTTATCAACTGTGAAGAAGCTCAGCACCATCCAGAAAAACAGATCCACATGATAGTCATCCCATCAACCAAGTTCTAAGGAAGAAGTTCAGTCATTTTACTTGCTATTTCTGATATGGGTATATAGTTGCACCAATGCACAAGCTTAAATAAGTAAAAGATTTAATTAAGACACGTGAAATGTTCTTCTAAAAGTGAAAATCTGCTCCATGCTGGAAGTCTGAAATAAAAACCCAAAATGCTGAAAATACTCTAGGTTAGGTAGCATCCATGGAGAGAGAAATGGAATAAGCATTTCAGATCAATGACCTTTCATCAAAATGAAATGTTCTTACTGTTTAGGCAGAAGCATGAGCAGAGGGAACAATGGAAAGCCCAGGAACATGAAGTCCAACTGTATAATACACTGCAGAGAAACAACACACCATTGGTGAGTAAGGGGCCAAATACATATATTCAAAGACATTTCAAAACATGTAAACTAGTAAGACTGGGAAAGAATAGAGAACTGAGAGTATATTCGAGATTTCAAAACAATAGACTTAATGTAACTTAGTAGATATTTACATAATTAGCTGCTTAGTGGGTTACTGGCTTACTGGCTTACTGCATACTGGTAGCATAGGTGGTGAGAGCAGGTATTGAGGGGGGGTGGTTCTGGGATGCCTGTACTAACTGTTAAGCCTTCCCGAGGTGTTGTGAGCCTAACTCAATGAAATACCAGTGAAGGGAGGTGCCCATTTGACAGCCCTAATGATATACTGGCATCTACATGCCTAGTTATTGTTGTCCCATAGATTAACTGTGTAAAGGCATTTTAGATTCTCATGAGGCATTGGGATTGGGTTTATTGGTGAAACATTTAACTTGTGTGTTTGTTAACATGTAGATAGCTGATGACTGAATATGAAGTTAGTTATTGTCCTATAGCATAAGTGTGTGTAGGTAGTTTAGATACTACTTTGGCATTGGTCTTAGTTTTCTTGGTTGAGTGCTTATCCTGGTGTTATAGCATGTACTTTGTATTTTAACAGTGATCCTACATCCTTAAAACATATCTGTAAGAAATTAATTCTATCTTGAGCCTCTGACCTATCAATATTAAAATAGTTAATGGTGCTTTTGGAAAGTGCTTTCTAACAGCTGCAACAAACTCTGTAACTCCTTTCTTCACATTATGAGTACACCTACGTAAATCAAGCACTCATAAATCACTCACTGATGGTTGAGTCTACTTTGGTTCATGTAGTTTCGCAAGTTTTTATTTTAACTGAGTACACTGAACACAATCGAAATACAAGGGACTGCAGGTGCTGGAATCTTGAGCAAAACACAAAATGCTGGAGGAACTCAGCCAGTCATGCAGAGTCTGTGGAGTTAATGGGCAGGTGACGTTTTGGTTTCTTAAGACCCTAACTGAAGAAGGGTCTTGACCTGAAAACTGTCTGTCCATTCCCTCCACAGATGCTGCCTGTGCGCTGAGTTCCTCCAGCATGAACACGAGGCAGCCTGAAGGACTGAATGCTATTTGGATTTGAGCATCATGTAAAGGGCAGGAGCAAGAAATCATGACCATTTAAAATTCTATTCCAGCTCAGCACTTGTTTGTAGCCAAGAATTTGATGACTCACATGGAATGTAGGGAAGGATTTAATGATCTGATGATAGCAGCCTAGATCCTATTGTGTCAGCTGATTTAAGTCATTTATAGATAGCAGAGGTTTCCACCATCACAATTCAAGTCTGCCAGGTTTGGCAAGAAATAGTCAAATTGGAACATTGGATTTTCAAAACCACGTTTATTAAAGGATGGAAGTAAAATAATAAACGTGAGAATGGTAGCATAATAGCTAAATTACTGGACTAATAGTCAAAGCCTGGATGAACAATCCAGATGCCAAATTCAAATCCATCCCAACAGCTGTAGAATTTAAATGCAATTCATAAAATAATTTGGTCAGCAAGAAATAATCATGGCAAGCAGGTCTCTCAAGTCTCTTAAAAGTTTGGGTCAACGAAGAATTTAGAAGTAAAATAAAAAACTAGCTTCTGGAGAAATTTGGAAATTGCTGGAGAAACAACAGTTTTTTGGATCTTAAACAGAATCCGTGGAAGAAAACTATCACAATTAAAGTTTCAGATTGATCAGAACTGGTAAAGTGATAAAACAAATAAACAAGAGGAGATTCGGGGATCAGGAAGGGGTGAGGATGGAAGTCAGGTAAATTCCAATTCTTGTAGAAACAAGGAACTGCAGATGCTGGTTAACCTCTAACAACCTCTCCCCTTCCCTTCCCTCTACCCCCCCCCCCCCTCCACCCACAGCTCCCCCTTTCCTTACCAACCCCCCTCCCCCCATGCCCCACCTCAACTCGCACCTATTTCACCATTGCCCCTAAAACCCACATTCCATCCTCTGGCTTTACAATTCACAACTCTTCAATCCTTTTTGTCTCACACCTGTTTTAGTCTCTGGCCTTTGTTCCATTCATCTGCTGATCGAAACCCCCCTTGCCTGCTTTCACCTATTACCTGCACATTTTGTCCTGCCTCTCCTCTTTCCTGGCTTTTTTCTTCCTCTATCTCCTCCCCTCTCCCATAATCTGTCTGAAGAAGGGTCCCGACCCAAAACATCACCTACCCATGCTCTCCAGAGATGCTGCCCGACTCACTGAATTATTCCAGCACTTTGTGTCTAAATTTGTTAATGTAACGTAAATATTGGTGCCACAAAGCTTGCTGGAGGATGGCCTTGATCAGGAGTCATCAATGTGAATGTTATTCTGTGTGCTATCTTATTCATAAACCTTGTTATTTTATATTATTGTGCATTTAGCTCCAAAACCATCTGAGGACTAACACAATGCAGGCAGAAATATCTGAAGTACACCGGAAAAGTGAACACTTGCAGACAGCTGTTGAAGAGTTTCAGTGTGTAAATGATCCGTTTTCTCCAGCAAATGTGGATATAGATGCTGAACTGCATGATTTCAAAACTAAGGATGTTAATCTTCAAGAAAAGATTGCAAAATTGCAATCTACGGTTGCAGATCTGACTGAAAAGAATGACAAGAATTGGAGCCAAGTGGCCAAAGTGCAGGAATCAATTATCAATCTGAAAACTGCAATAGATGAGATAAAAGATGAAAACAGCAAACTACATTCTATGATTTCTGAATTGCATTTGCAAATTAACTCTACTACTGTGGATCAGCAGGACAATGTTCGGCCCATCGATGAATCTGTGAGGGAAAAGCTTTTTGAAAAGGCAGGAACTGAAGATGAGGAACTTCATCTCAGGATCTTAAAACTATATGAACAAAATAATCAGCTGAAAACTATGATCATGGACTTAGATAAAAAACAGAGCTGCCAAGGAACATTACATTCACAAATACAGGAACATATTGGTCAGTTTCAGGCTGTTGCTGAAAAATTACAGCAAGGAAATAAAAAAGTGCAAATCATCATCTCAGAACTTTATGAGAAAAAATGTGAATTTGTGGATTTTGCATCAGGCCTACAAAGAAATATTGCCAAACTGCAGGCAGCTATTCCCCACAATGCACAGCGTGGTGCATTTTCAGAGCTGCAACATATGACAGAAAAACACTTAAACCTGCGGCATGAGAACTGGGAGCTGCAGAACAAAATGTCAGAGCTTTGCAAAAGTAAGAGCTGGCTTGAAAGCTCCCTATCAACATTAAATGCAAAGGTTTTTCAGCTTGAGGCTAGTAAATTTGACAGTCAAAAGCTCCAATACAAGATATTCGATCTTCAGGACAAAAGTCATGAATATACAAACACTATCATCAAGCTTGAAGGTGAAAATATGAATCTACAAACAAATTATAGTGATCTTCAAAGCTATAAAAACAAACTGTTAACAATTATTTCAGAACTGCAAAGTAAAGCATTAATGTTAGAGGGTGCTGACTTACAAAACAAACGGCTACAATTTCTTGCCCAAGAACTCCTTGGAAGGAATGCAGAATTAAACGTCAAAATCATCGTACTTGCAGAGAAAAATAACTCTTTGGAAGAATATCTTTTGCAAATGCAGCAAAATATAAATCATCGTCAGAAAACTGCAGTTAAGTTACACGAATATACAAGACCCCAAACTACAATTGCAGAAGTAAATGGGAATAAATACCAGTTTGAAACAGAGCTGCAGACAGTAATAGATATATTAGCCATTACTGCTGCAATCAAGGAGAAACTTCAGGTAACCATCTCTGAGCAGCAGGAACATATTTTGGAGTCTCAAGGTAACATTTTGAAACTACAGAGAAGAATCAACTCTCTTCACCAGTTAGTAACTGAACTACAAAAAAATAGCCATCAATTTAGCTTAAATGTTTTGGAATTACAAGACAAAATTTATATGTCAGACATCAGAGAAGCACAAAACCAATGTAGTCCAGGGATCTGTCAGGACAACAAAAATTATCATGAGGGAATGGTCAGTACTTCAGAGCTCGAGACCGTGTTAGAATCACCATTTACAAGATTACCAGCCTCCACAGAAAGCTCTCTTCTTCATATAATCCTTAAAATTATAAAGATTAGCAAAGACATTGTGATCTCCATTGAGAAAATTGGGATCGAAACCAGACATCTTCAGGCTTCAATTTTTGATCTCGAGCTTAAGATGCAGTTACATAAGGATGGCTTGTTAAATTCAGAAGAGGGCACCCTTCAAGAAATGGTTCAGCAGCTGAAGGAGCATAAATCTTCACTTGAGAAGCATGAATATGAGAAAGCACTCCTGCAACAAAAGATATCTGAACTTGATAAAAACCTAGCCAAAGAAATATCCTTCACAAATGAAATTGAGGCTCAAATCAAGGATCAAAAACTCAAAGCTAATTCTGAAAATAAAAAATTGCAAAAATTAGTAATAGACCTTTTGAGTAATAATCTGGAACTTAAAAATGCAATAATTTGGACTCTAGGACGTAATGAAGTATTGGATGTCCAACTTGCTGCTTTGAAAAATATTCTCAGAGAGGAACAGGTACAATTTAGTGAAAAAGAAGTCAAATTAAACTGTCAGTGGAAGATATATATCAATCATATGGAACATCTACAGGGTGTGTTATCAGAAATGTTTGCGGAAAATACAAATCTTAAAGAAACAGTTAAGATACTTGTCCAAGAGAAAGTTCACCTACAAACTACAGTATCTGAATTGCAATCCAATTTAAAATCAGGGAAGTTAAATACAAAAAGTCAGCAGGATGACCAGTTGCATGCAGAGTCTTCTCACAGTAGACTGTACAAGCAAAGTAAAACAGTGCAAAAAAATAACATCAAACTCATAAGAAGCATGGAGGAATTTGAAGGAATTCAGGATCTTCCTGCGAATGCAAGGAACAAGCTAAAGCCAAAACCAACAGAGGAAAATCTATCATTTGATGAGGAAGTCTCTCAAATTGAAGAGAAGGCAATAGAGGAACCCGAGGCCTTAATAGAGGAACTGATGGACAAGTCCGATAAAGATTGTGAGGTGCATATTGCTGTTGAAAAAGCAGAGACAACGACAGATCTTGTAAACCCTGAAATAAATATACCACTTACTGATAAGGTAGTATTTCACATGGGAAGTGAAAGATCAGATATATCTAATCCATCAACATTAGATGTCTCTGAAAATTCTCAAATACAGAAAATGCCCATTGAACTGATGGAGTATAACAAAGAACTTACGGCATACATTGGGAATCTTATGGAAGAAAAATACTGCCAGACAGTTGCAGTTTGTGAACTGAAACAAAACCTGACAGAATTGCAACAACAGGTCGATAAAAGTGAGTCACAAATGATAAATAGCTTTTGCAAAGATATTCCAATAATTATTGATCCTGTGGAAAATGAAAACACGCGACTTTTCGATCATGAAAATGCATTGGATAACATTGTTAATGAATTGGGGAAAAAGACACCATTAGATGAATTTGATTGTAGCGGACCTGCTGTTCAAATGGAGATACAGAAGGAGAAATATGATGCAGAAAATAATCAACTTCAAAACAAAGTTAAAGATCTCCAGAAAAATAATGAATTAGAAATGTCTATTAAAAAACACGAACATGAGAAGAAATTGTTAGAAACTAGTCTTATTGAGAAAGAGAATTATCTTTCTCTGGAACAGAAAAATGCCTGTGAAATGCAAAGCCTAATGAAATATGAAATCCAGATAATTGAAAAGCAAAAAGGCCAGTTAGAAAATATGGCCGATGATCTATTGGATGGAAACATGACTTTATCAGTTGATGTAGATAAAATGTTGCTACAGATCACAGAAAATGAAATGGACAGTGATCTTAAAATGCAACACTACTTCAATGAACATGAAGCTAAAATTTCTGAGCCAGAAGAAGTGTGTGAAACTATTGAAGTACAAGTTGAAGCGAAAACACTGGAAGAGACAAGAAGACAACATAAATTGATCGAGAAGTATAAAGTAGAAAAAGAGTGTCTTACAAAGTCTCTTTTAAAGTTTAAAATTCTACTCAGAAATCAACAAATGTACTGCATGACAAGTGATAATCTCACAAATGATTTAAAGGAAGTTGATGAAAAAATAGAACAACTTCAGAAAAAGCTGAAGGCTCTGACATGTAACAGCTCAAAATTTCTAGAGATTCTTAATCAGTCCACAGACAGGAGTCAGCTCAGTAACATTTGTAGTTCAGAAGGTCAGGTGAGCAAGTCAGTATCAATGGAACCTGTGGACCTTCGGTGTAACTTAATAAACCCAGACTTCTCTGGAAAACATCCTAAAAATTACCCAGACAGCAGAAAAGACTTGGAATTATATGTTCAACCATCTAAAGAAAAGAATAAAAGCAAAATCTTACATTTACAAAACATTCAACATCTAGAGTTAATCAAGGAATCACAGAACAGTAATGAAAACATACAAAAGGCCGTGGAAAAGACTGACAGAGAGAAAAAAATGCTTGAATTAAATATGACTCACCTCAAAGGAAGGATAGATGCTGAGCAACATGCCTGCAATAACTTGACAGTTTATCTGAAAAACAAAAGCAAGATATTAGGAACTCAGAATAATCATTTCCACGACATGATTGCTGAAGTGTTGAATGATATCTCACGATTTCAAGTTTCAATTGATAATCTTGAGCAAGAAAAAAAACTGTTAAAGATTAAAATCACTGAGCTGAATGATGGAATGAAAATAGATGAGGCATGCTGCAGTTACAAAGAAAGGCAAAGGAGTTCATCTCAAGCTACTGACCCACCAAACAAATTAACAGGATCTGGGAACACTATGATGAATCTCCTTGCAGCTCTTGCCAAAGTGGACAAGGATACAATGCTTCCTGCAGTTATGAACCACGTTCATGGAACAGGTGATGAATTACAAGTCAGTGAAACGAGATCTCAACAAACCATTGATAACAATGAAAATGGTAGAATAACGTTTGTGAAAACCACTGGTAATTTGCAAGATAAAATATTAGAAGAGCACAATTTTAGTATTGCGTTACTGGAACATTCTCAGATTATGGATCCTTCCTCTGAGAACAGTTACCAACGAAAAGTTATGAAAAATCCAGCAGAAAATCATCATTTACAAAATGAAAGTTTAGTAAATGAAAAAGTTAAATTAATAGATTGTGAGCCCACAGAAGAAAATTTGACCTTTAATAAAATTCACTTTCAACCAGAGAATGAGGAAGACTTTAAATGGACAAAGCAAGAGACAGAATTGGTAGATATGGCTCTTGGGAACCTATTGGGAGAAGTAAGTGTTCCAGAAGTGTCCACATTTTGTCTAGAAGGTCCAATTTCAGAAAACCAACTAAGTATCTATAAAACTAAGAGAAATAATACAGAAAGCGAAACAATAAATAAATTAATAATTACTTTCCAAGACAGAAATCAACAAGCCAAGGAGAAGAACCCGTTTTCAACGTGTGCGCGTTTAAGTGAGGAATACAATCTTAAAACTAACTGTAAGTGTGACTTCAATCACAATTGTATTGAAGCTGAAGTAAGGAATTTATGGCTGCAGGAAACATCTGAATCAACTAACAGTATAGGATGTCCAGAAATAGGAAATATTATTAGAGGGCAAGACACATTGCTGGCTGGAAATTCAAAGCAACAATACATAGGAATAGAAAAAAATGCTGATACTGAAAAAACAACATCAGTTTGTGCCATTGAGTCTCCAATAATATATATTAAGGATACCTGTCAACAGGAAAAGGCCGTACCATTATCAAAGGGAGTGCAGGGACCAAATAGGATCATTCTAAATCATCAAGAAGCCAAAGAATTGGTCAAAGCAACTTTCGATCAAAAAGAGACCGAACTTTTGGAGGAAGAACTTGAAGATAAAGATTACATTGATCAGAGGTAGAAATTAAAGATGCTATTTGTCTCTCGTCAAGCATGATTATCTGTAAATATCACCTGGTTGTGAATACAGCTTATTTCTATTTATGGTTCGAATTAGCCTGACCCGCTGAGTTACTCTAGCATTTTGTGTCTGTGGTATAAACCAGCATCTGCAGTTCCTTCCTACATATATTTTTTAAAGAGTAAGGTTAAAACAGTCAAAAACCAAAGACAGGTGAAGCGTGGCACATAATTAATGAAATTAAATAGAGGTGACATCTAAGACCTTTGAACATGAGGAAGAGTGGGATAGGGACACACCATCAGCATGATCCATGGTTCAGCACTAATTGAGATTGCATTCTCTACACACTTAATTAAACTACAGACACAAAAGAGAATAAGAAAAAATGTAAGATTAAGTCTTATGCCTCTCAAATTGTGCCTTCATTCATGGTTCACAGTTGATTCTGTGCTTCAAGTCCAGTTTAGTACCCAATCCCCTTATCCCCAATATCCCTAAATGTCCTAAACTCCATCAACCATAATATTGAATGTACTTAACAACCAGGCATCCATGGATTTTGGAGAAAGAGAATTCCAATAATTTGTCTAAACAGTTTCAGTCTAAAGAAGGGTCCCGATCCAGGGCTTCGCCCATTCCTTTTCTCCAGAGATGCTGCCTGTCCCACTGAGTTACTCCAGCATTTTGCGTCTTCCTCCGTATACATAGTCGTCAGTTTGGGGCCATTTTCAAGTCCCAGTTGTTGTAAGTGCAGGGATCTTGATCTGACCATGAAGGTCTGTTGTCCTGGCGGTGTTGCAGGGTGGGCCTGGCCAAGCATAGCCGTGGTGTCCTCCGCCACTGCTCCACCGCTGTGGGCCGTGTGCGGTCCACTTGCTCGTCCTCTTGGAGTGGCTCGCAGTCCAGCCGAGCCCCAGGCTGCTGCAGGTCCTCCAGTGGCCCACTCCCCCGTCGAGGCCGTGCACTCCTTCCCACAGTCGGTCTGCTTACCGGCCCTCTGCCCAACTTCTACTCTGGGCAGGCGAGCCGGGCCTTCTGGGTGGGTTCTGATCTGCGGCAGGCGAGCCGGACTTTCTGGGCAGGTCTTAAACATATAAAATTATAAAAGGACTGGACAAGCTAGATGCAGGAAAAATGTTCCCAATGTTGGGGGAAGTCCAGAACCAAGGGACACAGTCTAAGAATGAAGGGGAAGCCATTTAAAACTGAGATGAGAAAAAAAAAATTGCCCAGAGAGTTGTGAATTTGTGGAATGCTCTGCCACAGAAGCCAGTGGAGGCCAATTCACTGGATGAATTTAAAAGAGAGTCAGATAGAGATCTTGGGGCTAGCGGAATCAATGGATATGGGGAGAAGGCAGGCACAGGTTACTGATTGTGGATGATCAGCCATGATCACAATGAATGGCGGTGCTGGCTCGAAGGGCCAAATGGCCTCCTCCTGCACCTATTTTCTATGTTTCATTTCCAGGAAGAAATTTCTCCTCATTTCAGTTCTAAATGACTGGCCACATCTTGAGGTTATGCTCCTACATCTATACTCTTTGGCTAATAAAAACACACCTTACACTGGAAGGAACTCCTGGGTCAAAGGACAATTACACATATGCAGTTTGTTGGTTATCAAGATGAATGATGCTACCAGGACTTGAATTTGAAATTGGCCATTGGTCCTGATTTTGAGTTGCTAAAATGATTGCCATGAGAAGATATTGATAACATTTACGTTTTTGAAGGTGGAGAGGAGTTTGCATTCACAAAGACACCCAGGGTGTGTTCACACTTGACCAACCTAATTTGCCTGCAAGTATGCTGCAGCAATAGCAGAAACCAGGTGGAAGTAGGCCAGCCTGTTATCAAAGTGTTTTGAAAAGCTGCAGGGCCATTCCATGAAAAACAGAACAAGGCCTTTAGTCACAGCAAGTCTCCAAATGCTGGTTGATTAGCATCACCATCTACCTCCATCAAGATAATAAAGAGCCTGGATTCCCAATCAGGGTGAGCAAGTACATGTTCAGAAAAAATGTAGGGACAGAGAACTTATCTAGGGTGAAAGTGAAAGTAGGGTGAAAGTGAAAGTACATTCAGTAAATGTTCAGTGCACTAGTCATTCTTGCTGCTGTCTCATTCTAATCCATTTCTCCTTCCCATTTTTCCTTATTATCCTTCTTCTTTACCAAGATTGGTAGTCTACCTTATTCCTCTGTTTGATGGGTTCTTGCTTGGAAAGACAAAACTATGGAAAACATAGCAGATTATGTCTATTTTGAATACTTTATTAACTCCAAAATAATTCACATATCAGACCTGCACTAGGGAACTGACAAGTTTGAATACAGCAGATCTTTTGTGAAAATGGTGCGAACATGAAAGTTAAATAACTTTTTCTCCATTAATACTGCCATGAGGAGAAGGTGGCTCCAACTTAAAATTAAATAGTTCATTGTTTTTGAAGATATAAATCAAAATATCTCCACTATAATATAAACATAGCACAAAAAGTAAGGAAATTTGTGTTTGGTAGATTATTTCTTTGTTGTAACAATGCTTCTTGGCAATAAATCTTATACCGTTGGAAAGCCTGTTTATTTCCCTTTTAAATGGTGCCACATTTGTAAGGAACATGCATTTGTGGGATGAGCAGCAGAGCTGAGTATATGGGTTGCGCCCATGAAAAATTTGCCAAATCTCTGCCAATGCCAAACAGCTTATTCTGCCATTGACTCTTGTTCGGTGTTGTTTGGTGGATTGGATGATTGAAGTCTGAAGAAACAAGACATATTGGCAATTTAACAATTTATTCATTTAATAAACAGGAGCCACAGTAGCGTGTGGAAGAACCATACACAGCCATAACAGCCTGGCACCTCCTCCTCATGCTGGTCACCAGCCTGGTCACACACTGTTGTGGGATGGCATCCCATTCTTGTCAGCACCTGGGGGTACCAGAAGCTCAAAACAAGAGTCAATAGCAACAGCAGGATAAGCTGTTTGGCATTGGCAGAGAAGATTTGGCAAATTTTTCATGGGCGCAACCCATATACTCAGCTCTGCTGCTCATCCCACAAATGCATGTTCCTTACAAATGTGGCACCATTTAAAAGGGAAATAAACAGGCTTTCCAACGGTATAAGATTTATTGCCAAGAAGCATTGTTACAACAAAGAAATAATCTACCAAACACAAATTTCCTTACTTTTTGTGCTATGTTTATGTTTTGCAAACATAGAGACATGAATAATATTATTTTTCAAAAATCATACTGAGAATTTTACAGCTCTTTTATCTCTATCCTACAAATAATATAAAGCTGGCCACTTACTGTATTAAAATATACGTTCCCCTTGTTTATAAACCAATATTCTCTCCAGATGCAACATTATATTTCCCCCACAATAATTATTGCAACCATGAAAAATGTTCTTACATGTTGATCATTTGAGAAATATGAACTGTTATATAGATTGGTCCTCCAATTAAATGCGTTTAAATCCAAACAAGTGAAAAATCATCACTCAGATCATTAATTACAAAAAACAATTTGCAGAGCCTCAGTTTACAATATACTAAATCACATCAATGTAACAATGCAATACTGTTGTAAAATTACTATTTATTTATTTTGTGGTTGATTGCACAGCATTTGAAGACTTATTAGCACTGTAAATTTTACTGTGCGTTGTGTGTACATAAATGAACATGTTGATTTTTTAATATTATTTGTGCAGTTTATCCATTAAACCTATGGCCGTCTCCACTGATTTTATGGAATCTACTGAACAGATTACTGAAAATTCTGAAGCCCAAAAAGACAACAAAAAGGTAAAGGTAAAAGTAGAATTTGTCCTTTTGGGAATCCATTATCTTCAACTATTTGAAATGGTGTGACATTACAGCAGAATCGGGACAGATCAATTCTATTAGCTTTAGTCATCAAGGATCAATTCCAACATCCTTAATGAATGTAGCTCATTAGGATTTTTTTATATACAGGTGAGTTTTGCGAAGAGAAACAGTTCATGTGGTTTTCATGCAAGAAGTGGCACAATTGATAGAGCTGTTGCCTCACAGCACCAGAGACCTGGATCAATACTGACCTCATGTGCTGTCTGTGTAGAGTTTGCACAATCTCCCTGTGACCACGTGGGCTTCCTCCTGGTGCTCCGGTTTCCTCCCACATCCCAAAGATGTGCGAGTTTGTAGGTTAATTGGCCTCTGTAAATTGCCCCCCGTGTGTGGGGAGTGGATAGGAAAGTGGGATAACATAGAACTAGTGTGAAAGGGTGATTGATGGTCAGTGTGAACCAGGTGGGCCAAAGGGCAGGTTTCCATGCTGTATGTCTAAGCTAAACTAAATGGAAGAAACTAATGGTCATTTACAATAATAATTATTTCCCCAAATTCAGATGTTGAGATGTTTAGTTTTAAGTATTAAAAATGACTAACAGTTCATTAACTGACCAATAACCTGAATGAGATGGACATAATGTAGCATTTGTGTAAAGTTATGAGTGCAAATGAGAAATTTGTGAAAAGATCTATTATTCCCCTTCTGATTCACCTTTCTTTGCAAAATTCCCTTTCAGGCAGCAATTACTGATCTTGTGGTCAAGATAAAACGTAAGTAAGCATGTAATGTTTGGATGTTTGTTTGTCAATAGCAAAGATTCTGCATTGTTCTGGAAGATATTTATTAAATTGTTTTTTAATGTAGCATCATATTTTGAGGGTTTTTTTCCTCAAAGAAAATGTCTGCTTTGAGGCAAGAAACCCTTGCCTCTTGGTTAGAATTCTGCCCTCGCAAAATCAAGATAATTAACCAAATGTTAGCAGCATTTCCTCAGCGACAGAAATGGAAGAAACCATTGTCATAGCTCTGAGGACATATGTTTAAGGTGGGGGGGGGGGGGGGTGGCGTGGGGGAGAGATTTAATAGGAACACGAGGGGCAGCTTTTTTACACAAAGAGTGTATGGAATGAGCTGCCGGAGGAGGTTATTGAGACAGTGGCTATCACAACATTTTAAAAACATTTAGACAGCTACATGGATAGGATAGGTTTAAGAGGGATATGGGCCAAACACAGGCAGGTGGGACCTGTGGAGATAGGGCTTGTTGTTCAGCATGGGCAAGTTGTGCCAAAGGGCCTGTTTACAAGCCATATGACTCTATGTTGCAACAAAGCAAGATTGATTGTGTGGATAGAACATTAAATCACTCTCCTGGAACCTACAAACTCAAAACACAGGAGAGCTTGTGGCATAAATAATGATAATATGCTGTATACTTATTTCATTGGAAGATGCTAAAAGTGCATATATACTCTGGCTTTAATGTTTTTAAATGTTTTAAGGTGCTTCATGGGTAATTTAAAGAAAAGAATGCTGAATGAAAAATGTACCTAATAGGAATTTTACTTCAGATTTATTTGTTTTATTTACGATAACAGATGTTCCAATGTGTTTAACGATCAAATAATGGATACAAAAAATGAATTCAGTGTAAAATACGAGGGCTGTGAGAACTTATTGCATGGTGCAACATGTACAGAACCATGCACTTAAATTTTCCTTGAATAAGTTCTATTGAAGAAATATTATGGTGTCTGGAAAGGTATATTAAATTTGCAATGTTTGGCTTTTTTTTGGTTTCCCTTTGTATTATGGGTCTTTATGCTTTTTTAAATGAATTTCTCCCATTAGATTATCTGCTTGTTTTGCCTTATTACTCAAAAGCAAGACACATTATGCACCCACCTTTGTTGGAAGATTTGGAAAGTAATCTTGAATGCGTTGCATAATCCTTCCTGATACAAAACATTTTCCATAATTTTTCAAGGTTATAATCTCCACAGTTTTCTATTAATATAAACCTCTCTAATTTGTTACTTGTCATTCTTAAATTTCTTGTTACCAATCTCCATCGACAATAATTTCTCAGTGGGTTAACTAATCATTATGCTATGAAACAGGGTCGTCCAAAGGGGATCTCTTTGAATCATCTTTCCATTTAAATCATAGCATTGTCAAAGGAGATGTGTGGGGCATGTTTTTTTTACACAGAGGATGGTGGGTGCCTGGAATGTGCTGGTGGTGGAGGCAGATACAAAAGTGGCATTTAAGAGCATTTTAGATAGACACATGGATATTCAGGAAATAGAAGGATAGGGATCATGTGCAGGCAGATGGGATTAGTTTCTCTTGGCATCATGCTTGGCACAGACATTGTGGGCCGAAGGGTCTGCTCCTATGCTGTACTTTTCTATATTCTATATTCTGTAGGTATAAGCTGGAGACCTGATTCATCTTAGATATTCAGACCATTGATACCCTGGTCTGCCCAACCTATTTCACAAGTTCACGTTCACAAATTATAGGAGTAGAATTAGGCCATTCGGCCCAAAGAGTCTACTCCACCATTCAATCATGGCTGATCTCTGCCTCCTAATCCAATTTTCCTACCTTCTCCCCATAACCCTTGACACCCGTTCTAATCAAACATTTGTCACTCTCTGCCTTAAAAATATCCACTGACGGCTTCCACAGTCTTCTGTGGCAATGAGTTCCACAGATTAACTACCCTCTGACTAAAGAAGCTCCTCCTCACCTCCTTTCCTTGGAGACACAAGGAACTGCAGATGCTGGAATCTTGAAAGTACCAGAATAACTCAGCAGGTCAGGCAGTGTCTCTGGGGGACATGCATGGCCATGGGTAGGCAACGTAGAGGGAAGAAAACCGGGGGCGGGACAAAGCCACCCCACCCTTTTGCAGCTTCCTCCTCCTACCACAATCAGTCTGAAGAAGGATTTCAACCCAAAATGTCATCTAATCATGTCCTCCTGAGATGTTATCTGACCCGCTGTTACTCCAGCAATTTGTGTTGTACTTATTTCCTTATTGTCTGTCAGAAGAACATTTCTACCAGTGTTTTGTTCAGCCAGCTTCTTGCATCTTTGAACAAGCATAAATTGCATGTGTTTAATAGTTTCAAAATTTAACTAATTATTTTGCATAACCATAAAATAGTAAAATAATTAAAATAATGCGTATGCTTATTATGATTAGAAACTTGCAGATCTTGAAAACAAGTTCACCTTCTGAAATATGCTCTTATATATTTATAGCAACCTTGATTGAAGAAGATATCAACAGTTTGAATTCATTGACATCTGAAGAAATAACTGGACAGGAATTGATAGAGAAGGAAAATAACAAATCTACTCCATCTTTCTGGATGAGATGCATGATACAGTAATTCTTCAATGTGATTCAAATACTGCAAAATTATAACCAATGTAGTTTAAATTATTCAGCAAAACACTGCCTTATTGGCATGACAGGTTATTTATTCAGATGCCTAGCAATTCACTTCATCAGTTTAAATTGATATCTGTTTGAAGAATCGTCCATATTTTTAATCATCCGTATGGTAATCAACATTTGGAAATCAATATCAACTTAAAATAATGATTACTTCCTAGCACAATGCTTTAATGCTAGATACACATGTCACATTAACAAAATGTTTAAAATAAATCCTGAAATGTTCAATTTTTTTTTAGATTTTGCCTTATTTTGGGATTGGGAGGAGTTGGCTGCGCCTAACGGCTGCGGCTCTCTGGCAGTCTGTTTGTCTTTTTTTCTTTTTTTTGTTTGTGTCGGTGTTGGGATGGTTTTTGTTTCTGTTTTTGGCTGTGTATGTGTGGTGGGGGGGTGGGGTGTGGGTGTGGGGTGTGGGGGTGGGGTGGGGCGGGGGAAATCTTTCTTTTATTGGGTCTCTTCCCCGGGGCGCAGCTCGCCCGCGGGGCCTTCCATCGCCGGCGCGGCTCGGCTGCGGGACTTAACATCGCCAGCGCGGCTCGGCCGCGGGACGTTTCAGTGCCCGGTGCGGCTCGGCCACTGGACTTAACATCGCCAGCGCGGCTCGGCCGCGGGACGTTTCAGTGCCCGGCGCGGCTTGGCCGCTGGACTTAACATCGCCAGCGCGACTCGGCCGCGGGACGTTTCAGTGCCCGGTGCGGCTCGGCCGCGGGACATTTCAGTGCCCGGTGCGGCTCGGCCGCGGGACGTTTCGGTGCCCGGTGCAGCTCGGCCGCTGGACTTAACATCGCCCGTTGCGGCCGCGGGACGTTTCGGTGCCCAGGGCGGCTCGGCCGCGGGGCCTTCCATCCCCTTGCGGGGGCTGTGCGTGTCGTTTGCCTCGGTAGGGGTCGAGCTGCCTGTCCGTGGGTGCGGGGGGGGAAGAGAGGGGAAGTTTTGTTGCCTCCATCACAGTGAGGGGGTGTTTGGAGTCACTGTGATGGATGTTTGTGTTGGGGTCGGGTGTCCTGTGTTCTTTTCTTTTTTGCTGTGTTTTGTGTGACTGCTGTAATTTCGTTCGGTGTAAAAAGCCGAGTGACAATAAAGTGTTGTTATGTTATGTTATTTCTCTGTTTTCTGCCAATACAACCCATTGAAAATTAGAAGACAAATTAATTTGAAGTCAGATGTCGGGGAAGGTGTTGCTAATCTGATTCTATGTTAGAGTATCAAAAGTAACTGTTTGGGGGAAATAGGTTTTGCTTTTTACAGAAACTAAACATTATCTAGTAATCTAGCTAAACATGACTGGACCTCTTCAAAATGGAACATGTAGTTTTAGATGGGTGGTAACACAGGGAGCAGATTATGCAGCACTCTACATCACAAACTTTATTTGAATATTCATTTCTGTATCTCAACCATGAATTCCCATTCTGCAATAAAACAAATCATTTGCACTAACTACTAATTTTAATTCCATGGACTATGTTTATTAAACGTGGAACAGTTGACTTGCAGGTAACTCTGTGGTGATGAAAGTGGAGCATATCTCTCAACTGCAGATTAACTGCTGGCGAGCCAACACCACAGCAACCCAAAGCAGAATAAAACATTGAATTACATGGCAGAATACACGATGCAAGCCCAGCTTGTCTGTCAAAATGCCTCATTGCCAGAACTCACCAACAAGCACCAAGACCTGACTTAGCTGGCGGTGAGAGGGGTCCTCCCAGTCAGAACCTTCCTGTACCGTCGGAATCTTACTACTAGTGCATGCTGCCCTCGAACGGCTGCTACGGAGATGAGACGGTTGCCCACCTCTTCACAGAGTGTGGATTTGCAAAGAGAGTCTGGTGAATGATGCAAGGGTCCTTGTCCCAGTTTATTGTGAACAACTCCGTAACAGAGGACTCTCTGTTTTACGGATTGTTCCCAGGGATACATTTGGAGGCGGGCATCAAGTCCTTTTGGAAGATAATTAACTTGGTGAAAGATGCTCTTTAGTCCGCCCGAAACTTGTTGATCTCACAGCAGAGCGAGATTTCCGTCTGGGAATGTTGCCGACTGGCCCATTCCAGACTGTTAGTTGGAAGAAGGATCATTGACAACTTGAGGTACTTTGTTTTCATCCAAAATGTGGTGAAATCTGTTGTCTAGAGGATGAAGGAAACAGAAACATTTATCCGATTTAAGTACTTGAACCTACAAAACTTTGGACCAAGATCTGGGACATGGGGTCTTTCCCTGTTGTTATTTTGGCTGTCATTCATTTCTATGGTTTGTAGGAATGTTGTACCAGAGAACCTGGGACCCAATCAGTATCATTGCTGGTCATTCCTTCACTTGCAAGACCTTGTTACTGTCTACAGATTTCAGGTAATTGATTTGGCTTTTGCAACATTAAAGAAAATGGATTGCTCAAAAGCAATCTACTACCAATCTGGTTTAAATCTGTGATAGACACAAAATGCTGGAGTAACTCAGCAGGTCAGGCAGCATCTCTGGAGAAAAGGAATAGGTGATGTTTCGGGTCGAGACCCTTCTTCAGACCCAGTCTATCTATTTTGTGTCTATCTTTGGTATAAGCCGACATCTGCAGTTCCTTCTTATATGGTTTAAATCTGTGGTTGTGATACCTCGAGCAAAGACGAGATTACCATTTCAAGCTTCAGTGCATGGGAAGGTTAAGGCGTTTAAGATAATTCAACCAAAATATTTGCATAAAGCAATTGCCAGATGCTGATTGTGACTGATTGTTACTGATATCGATTGTGATGAATACTAACAAAACTTATAAGACAGATACTGCAGATGAAGGAACACAAAATTATCTTATGTTTTCATTCTTTGAAATGAAAACGGAATTTTCTTAAAAACTGAAAATGAAGAATCTTAACACCTAATTATGGATTTTATGGTCTTATGTTAAGTACACCGAAGAAAGAGAGAAGCCTTCAGCATATTTTATGTTCTGTTTTGCTGCTTGGTAGTGAACCAATGATAGTGATTTGCACTGATGTTACATCAATGCCCCCCAAGGGGAAAAACTGTTTAAGGAAAAGGTACATAATTTAAAATCGAAGATAATGCTTTATTAAAACTTGATATTACTATGCCTGGAATTCGGTGGAAATTAGAAATCAACCAATAAAATTTTGAAGCACCACATGTCCACTCAGCCAGTTATTTTTTATTAAGAAGTTAAGAAGTAACATTTTTAAAGCAGAGATTGATAGGTTCTTTACCTCAAAGATTACGGGGAGAAGACGGGAGAATGGGGTTGATTGAGAAAAATAGATCAGCCATGATCGAATGGTGGAGCAGACCCAAGGGGCCAAATAGCCTAATTCTGCTCCGATGTCTGATGATATAAATATATGAAGTTACTGTAATATAAGGGGAGGAACCCACAATCTGAGTTATAACTGAAAGTTCAAACCATTGAAAATAAAGTTCGACAAAACTAATAACAATTGAAGCTATGGAAACATGAATAGAAGCTACTGTCCGATGAGCCTTACATCAATGGTAGGGAAGTTGTTGGAAGGCCCATTTCTTGCTGTATGATTCTATGGTTTTTTATCTCTTTACACAACCTTGCTGTGTAAAGAGATTTTTTAAAAAACCATAGAATCATACAGCAATCATACAGCGTGAAGCAAGGTTGTGTTCTTGCCCCTACACTCTTCAGCATGGTCTTCTCTGCCATGCTGACCGATGCCTCCCGTGACTGCCAGGATGGAATACACATCAGGTACAGGACTGACAGCAGGCTGTTCAACCTCAGGTGCCTGCAAGCTGTTACAAAGGTGAAGGAGACCATCATGAGAGATTTCTTATTTGCTGATGACTGCGCCCTCAACGCCAGCACAGAGCAGAAGATGCAGCATGAAATAGACTGCTTCTCACAGGCCTGTGACAACTTTGGTCTCTCCATTAGCACCAAAAAGACTGAAGTTATGTACCAGCCCGCGCCTGGAAAGCCCTACCAGGAACCACACATCACGGTGAAGGGGCAGAACCTACAGGCAGTCAACAGCTTTACCTATCTGGGTAGTACACTCTCGCGAGTGGTGAACATTGACGCTGAAGTCAACGACAGGATTGCCAAGGTCAGCGCTGCCTTTGGGCGACTCCGTGGGAATGTTTGGGAGCGGAGAGGACTCGGCCTTACCACCAAGCTGAAGGTCTACCGTGCAGTGGTACTCACCACTCTTCTCTATGCCAGTGAGACTTGGACTGTCTACAGCAGACATGCCAAACAGCTCAACCACTTTCACTTGAGCTGCCTACGTAGACTCCTTCACATCAGGTGGCAGGACGAAATTCCCGACACAGAGGTCTTGGAATGGGCCGGAAAGCCCAGCGTCCACACCCTCCTATGGAAAGCCCAAGCCAGATGGGCAGGCCATGTCGTCAGAATGCCCGAGAGTCGACTGCCAAAACAGCTTCTGTATGGAGAACTGTGTCAGGGCAAGCGCTCAGTAGGAGGACAGAAGAAACGGTTTAAGGACTGCCTCAAAGTGTCCCTCAAAGACTTGGACATCAACCTCAGCACTTGGGAGTCTCTTGCTCTGGACTGTTCAACCTGGCGTAGCAAGCTCACCACAGGAGCCCGTGCAGCAGAGAACAGACGCACTGCAGAGGCCCAGAGGAAACGCACCGCGCGCAAGGTCCGGGCTACCTCCACTTCCACTGCAGCAGCCATCCACTTGTGTCCTACGTGTGGGCGTGCCTTCCGGGCCCGGATTGGCCTCACCAGTCACTTCCGGACCCACAGTCACCAATCCTCCAACTGAAAGTGAAGTCATGGTCATCTTCGAACCCGAAGGATGAACAACAACAACAACAACAACAACAACATCTCTTTACACAAATATGTCCCCACATTCCTTCCTATTTTAATAGATTCTGATCTCATCCTGGATTTTTTGTGTTTACTTTCCCCCCACCGCTATTGAACCTAGATTTCCACGGTGCCTATTCGTTATTAAACTGTCGCAAAGCTTTTTGCACTTTTATTATTTTTTGGGTTGGAATGACGAGTTAGTAATGGAATGTGTACGTAAACACAGGAGCCATTTTGAACTGACGTCACCAATGAATTGATTTGGCATTCTGTTGATGGTGATTCAGTGAGGAGTGCAAGTTGACACACTGGAGCCCCTGGGGTTTAATCATGTCAAAAAAGACTGGTTTAATGTTTCAATTTAAGGGTGTTTAATAATGCAGTACTCCTTCATTACCACATGAGAATGTTAACTCAGTTTATACTTACGTATCCTGCTACTAGACATAGACCCACAATTCAGAAATCAGAAGCAGCAGTAGAGTTGCTGCCTTACAGCGCCAGAGACCCAGATTCGATCCTGAGTATGGGTGCTGTCTGTAAGGAGTTTGTACGTTCTCCCTGTGACCGTATGGGGTTTCCCCGAGCTCCAGTTTCCTCCCACACTCCAAAGACCTGCAGGTTTGTAGGTTAATTGGCTTCTGTAAATTGTCCCTAGTGTATGGGGTGATTGCTGGTTGGCGCAAACTCGGACGGAACAGCCTGTTTCCAAGCTGACGGTAGACACAAAATGCTGGAGTAACTCAGCGGGTCAGGCAGCTTCAGACTGAAGGGTCTCGACCCGAAACGTCACCCATTCCTCTCTCCAGAGATGCTGCCTGACCCATTGAGTTACACCAGCATTTTGTGTCTACCTTCGACTTAAACCAGCATCTGCAGTTTTTTTTCCTACTGTTTCCAAGCTGTGTCTATACTATTTTAGACAAGCCTGTCTGATTCCTTTGTCCCGCCCCCCCTGACATCAGTCTGAAGAAGGGTCTCGACCCGAAACGTCACCCATTCCTTCTCTGCTGAGATGCTTCCTGACCTGCTGAGTTACTACAGCATTTTGTGAAATAAATACCTGCGATTTGTACCAGCATCTGCAGTTATTTTCTTACACTGTCTGATTCACAATCCTTTTGGTAGAACTGCCAGCCAAACAATGTTTTTGAAGAAAAAAAATGACAGCACTGAGGAAACCTCTATTATACTTGGCCAAGCAACCAAGCAACAGGCATCTCACACAATCAGATTCAAGGCTCAAGAAATGACTGCACAAGACTCCCTGCATTCTGACAATGGGAGTCAGAAATCAGAAGGCGAGACCTGAACAAAGCTAAGTTCCACATTGTTGTAGGGGAAAGAATTGTGAGGGCTGGTAACTAATGAATAGGGATGTGGATTCAGGGCCGGATTAACATAGTAGCAAAAGTAGCATTTGCTACTGGTCCCACACTTTCGAGGGCCCCGCACTAAATGCTTGCAAGCTAAATGCTTGAAATCGGCATCCCACTGAGGGACGCTGTGTTGCGAACGCTGCTCCCCAACAGCCGTGGTTTGAATGTGTTGGCGGGGCTGCGCGGACCAATGGGCAGCTGGCGCGTCCCCGGGCCGCTTTCACCACCTCATCCCCCCCCCCTCCCCCCCCCCCCTCCCCCCCCCCCTCCCAACACTCCTACTTCTCCGGCCCTCCTTCTCCCTACTCCGGCGCTCTCTCCCCATTCCTCTGGCATTTGCTCCCCCGAATCCTCTGCTGCTCACTCTTCCTCATATCTCCCACCTGTTCTTTCCCTACCCCTCTGCCCCTCCCTCTCCTTGCTTGGGCCTTCTCTCTCTCTTAACTCCTGTGGTCTTCTCTCTCTCCCCACTCCTCCGGCTTTCTCCTTGTCCCCACTCCACTGGACGTCTCGCTCCCCAATCCGCCTTCCCTCTCGCCTCCCAGACTTTCATCCCTCCAAATAGCTACTGTTCCAGTCCTCTCTTCTGCCAATCTCTCCCCCCTTTATTCCCAGTCTTCTGTCCCATTCTCCCTCCTCTTCTCCATCCTACTCTCCCCCCTGCGCATTTCCATTACGCTCTCCCCGTTTCCTCTGAACCTCTTTCCCCCACACCTCTCTCCATGCCCCTCCCCCCCCCCCCCCCCCCCCTCCTCCGGCCTTTACTTTCCATTTCTATAGGCACTTTCCCTCACACTTTCGGCCTTTTCTGAGCCCCTACTCGATCGTACCTCTCTCTCTCTCTTTACTCTTCTGGCCCATGTTTCCTGCGACTCCCTCTCACCCATCCCAAAAGCTTGGGCCCTCTTTCTCACCAATCCCCCGGCCTTCTCTCCTCACTTCCTGGGCCCTGTGTCCTCCTCCACTCTTCTACCACCTCCTCTACCCACACCTTGCATGCCTCTCAGCATCCACTGCTCCAGCCCTCCCTACCCCTACTCCGTCCCTCTCACCCTTATACCTCCAGTCTCGCCTCTATCCACTCCTCCGGCCCTACCTTTTCCACATTCCTCTGGCCCTCCCTGTCTCTACTTCTCTAGCACCCTCGGCTCCCACTCCTCCGGCCCTCTTATCGCAATCCTCCGTCATTCTCCCCACGGTGGCACAGAGGTAGAGTTGCTGCCTTACAGCGCTTGCAACACTGGAGACCCGGGTTCGATCCCAACCATGGGTGCTGTCTGTACGAAGTTTGTACATTCTCCCCGTGACTGCGTGGGTTTTCTCCGAGATCTTCGTTTTTTTCCCACACTCCAAAGACGTACAGGTTTGTAGGTTAATTGGCTTTGTGTATGTGTAAAATTGTCCTTTGTGTGTGCAGGGATCGCTGGTCAGTACGGACAGTGGGCCGAAGGGCAGTGGGCCGAAGAGTCTCATATTAGGCCTGTGGGCCCTGACACTGTAGACCCAGACAGTGTAGGCTAACGGAGTTTGTTAATGTTAACGGAGTTCGGGGAGCGGGGCCGAGTGTGTTCAAGGTGCGGGGCCGAGTGTGTTCGGGGAGTGGGGCCGAGTGTGTTCGGGGAGCGGGGCTGAGTGTGTCCGGGGAGCGGTGCCGAGTGTGTTCGGGGAGCGGGGCCGAGTGTGTTCGGGGAGCGGGGCAGAGTGTGTTCGGGGAGCGGGGCCGAGTGTGTTCGGGGAGCGGGGCCGAGTGTGTTTGGGGAGCGGGGCCGAGTGTGTTCAGGGAGCGGGGCCGAGTGTGTTCGGGGAGCGGGGCAGAGTGTGTTCGGGGAGCGGGGCCGAGTGTGTTCGGGGAGCGGGGCCGAGTGTGTTCGGGGAGCGGGGCCGAGTGTGTTCGGGGAGCGGGGCCGAGTGTGTTCGGGGAGCGGGGCTGAGTGTGTCCGGGGAGCGGTGCCGAGCGTGTTCGGGGAGCGGGGCCGAGCGTGTTGGGGGAGCGGGGCCGAGTGTGTTCGGGGAGCAGGGCCGAGTGTGTTCGGGGAGCGGGGCCGAGTGTGTTCGGGGAGTGGGGCCGAGTGTGTTCGGGGAGCGGGGCTGAGTGTGTTCGGGGAGCGGAGGTTGCAACCCGCCTCCCGGCCCGGGCGGCCATCATTGGTGGAGCGGGAGCATGTGGCCGCTGGCTGGGTGAGGTCACATGGGGCGCGGACGGTGATGTCACCTTGTCCCGTATTTAAGGCCCCTTTATAACATATGCTACGGGCCCAGCACTAGCTTAATCCGGCCCTGTGTGGATTGTGCTCATATTGTGAGAGGGAACCGCAGACAAGTAGAGACATGGAATGCAGCAGTGACTATACCCAAGTTTCAGGAACTTCATTAATAATGTTATAGAGACAGAAAATTGTTGTTACAGAAAATTTATCTACTGTCAAAATGAGACTTGTGGATAATTAGTTTATTCTGTAATTAAGACCTCGTTTTACTGTTAATCAAGTTTCTGTGTAATCTTGTCAACTTAGAATATGGAAGCCGTAACAAAGTCGCACTTGGCAGGTCAGCTTTTGCTGGTCTCCTGATGCGCACCAGTTTTAATAAATCGCCTGTTACTTCGAACACCAACTCCGTGTGACCTTTCTATTTACTCCTACACACATGAACGCATGAATGGTGGCAGATAATGGCATCCAACAGGTGCCAACAGGTTATCTTTACCCTCAATCATGGAAGAGTGCAAGTTAGTCACCACGTTGCAAAGACAAGATTGAATCGTCATTCTGATAACCAGGCACATCGAATCTGTGCCAAGTCTAACCTGCCTCAGGATCCGAGACAGCAAACATATCTTGGAAATCTCAGCAAGCTTCTGCTGCATCTGACTGGCGATTCCAGCAGTGGAGCATAGTCATGGAATCAGCAGCAGAGGACAGCCCTGAACTTGCATGCAACTGCCAGAATCCTTCAGTGAGGGGCAATGAGTATAAGAGTCAGGAAGTCATGAAGCAGCTCTGTAGGACTTTGGTTTGGCCACATTTGGAGTATTGCGTGCAGTTCAGGTCGCCCCATTGTAAGAAGGACGTGGAGGCTTTGGAGAGCGTGAAAATGAGGTTTACCAGAATGATGCCTGGATTAGAGGGTTTCAGCTGTATTTAAATTTCCAAAAGGCAGTCGACAAGATTCCACATATTGACTGGTAAATAAATGAGCTCAAGGTATTGGAGGAAGTGTATTAGCATTGATTGAAAACTGGCTATCATTTAGAAAACATATGTAACCAGTGGAGTACCCCAGGCCCTCATTTGATTACTGAGGCCTCTTCCTTTAAAACTCTTGGGTGTAGGCCAATGGGTCACAATGATTTGTCCCCCTTTAGCCCCATTAGTTTCCCTGATACTTTATCATTTGAGACCAGGATTTTTACATGCTCCTCCCTATTATTTGAAATAAGCACATCTCTTATTTTAGGAATATTTATAGTATTCTCCATGGTGAAAACTAAAAAAAAAAGTTTATTTAACATGTCTGTAATTTATTTATTTCCCATTTTTAATTCACAAGCCTCTAGAGATCCCACACCTACCTTGTATCCATCTAAACGTTTCCTGCTTAGTCTTAATATTTCAAGCAAGTTTTCTCTCAATATCAATTTTCTCCCTTCTGCTTAGTCTTTCACTGCTCCATCCTGAAAATCCCATTCCGCTGGTCTTATCCATTTTATATTCCTAACTTATTCATTTAACATTTCCTTGACCTTCCCCCTTCTTAACCACAGGTTGTGCCTCTCTCATGGAATCCCTCTCTCTACAGGGATAAATTCCTGCTGATTGTGATAGGACAGCTGTTCAAATATCTGTCTTTGTTCATCTTCTGAACTTGTTCTTAATTTACTTTCCCAGTCCACCTTAGGCAACTCCACCATCATACCATTATCATTGCCCATATTTAAATTAAAGAATGTAGGAAGGAATTGCGGATGCTGGTTTACACCGAAAATAGACACAAAAGGCTGGAGTAACTCAGCGAATCAGGCAGCTGCCCCCCCCCCCCCCCCCCCCCCCACCAGAGTCTGGAGAAGGGTCCTGACCCAAAACATAGCCTATCCATGTTCTCCAGAAATGCAGCCTGATCCCCTGAGTTACTCCAGCACTTTGTGTCCTAAATTGAGAATTAGGGAGCTAACAGTGAGGGAGAGACTGGTGTTAGACACAAATGCTGGAGTAACTTAGCGGGTCAGGCAGCCTCTCTGGAGAAAAGGAATAGGTGACATTTCAGGTCGAGACCCTTCTTCAGACCCCTTAAATTGAAGACAGTGGTTTTAATCCTCAAACTGCATCATATTGTGGTATCTACCTCATTGGGAATCTTTAACCACAACATTTCTTATTAATCCTTACCCAATACTTTTATCCAAATCTAAAATAACCTGTTCCTGGTCAGGTTCCATTACATACTGTTCCAAGAAGCAACCCCTAAAACATTCCACAAATTATTCCTCTGGAATACCTTTACCAGTTTGCTTTATCCAATCAATATGTAAAGTAAATCATCTCATGAAATTTTCAAACATGTCCAAGAGACAGCAGATCCTGGAATCTGGAACAGAAATTAAACTGTGGAGGGAAATGGACAGTTAAAGTGTCAGGTCCAGATGTTAAGGTTTTCGACCTTAAACGTCAACATTCCATTTCCCCGCACAAATTCAGTTCCTCCAGCAGTTTGTTTTATGTCCTAAAATATTTCCCCATTCATGTTCTGTCCTATTGAGAGGTCACTTTTTGGGGGCACCTATAGATTACTATCACCCTTGTATTTTTTTCCCTTGCAGTTCATGATTTCAACTCAAACCTCTACATTGCTACCCATTGCCTCTATATCAAGACTCAACACTACTCTGATACCTTACCCGCTTCCTTTCCCTTTTGTTCTTCTGGATAATTATATAACCTGGAATTTTGGGCACCTCGTAACTATGTCTCCATAACAGTTATTAGATAATACTCTGAATCGTTAACTTATGTATCTTATTGCAAACGCTACATGTTCAAATAAAGACTATTAAGCTTTATTTTTTTAATAGTTTTTCAAAAGACTTGACTTAACAGAGCCTAATAACTATTAATAACCAGAGTAGTTAGTGTTAGACATTGTATTTGTTAGATTAATAGATACCACGAGCTCTGTCAGAACTGTCTTTACTTTGGTTTATAAAGAACTCCATCTTTGTTCTTTTATTTTAATTGTCTTGCATCCTGCCCCAATCTGATTCACTATAACCGGAGAGTTTTCTACTTTTCAGCTGGTCATAAGTTCTAGGAGCCGAATTAGGCCTTTTCAGCCCATCATGACTCCTCCGCCGTTCAATCATGGCTGATCTATCTTTCCTTCTCAACCCCATTCTCCTGCCTTCACCCTATAACCCCTGACATCCATACTAATCAATAATCTGTCGATCTCCGCCTTCAGCTGTCACCTTCAAAATTGTCTATTTGGACCTTCCCTTCGAGATTGATGCCAAGGCTTTGAGAACTTTCAATCTCTCCTCTCACACTAGTTATGCTGTACTGGCCTGACATTAATGAGGTCATGCCTGTCTTCACATCCTTCAGAAGATCTCAGGATCCTTGTACTGTTACTGCCTCGCCACTGCAAATCAGTTTACTCTCAAAGCAGCCCGCTAAATCTGTGCTTGATTCAAACCATTCAGCAGTTCTGTAAATAGCAGGAGACCAGAAGTCTCTGAGCTCTCTCCCAGAACTAGTCTCAAACTCTCTGCCCATATCAGTTTTGCCAGACCCAGCCAAAAAACAAAATCAAGAAAACTGCAGGTGATGGAAACCTGAAATAGAAATGGAAAGAAAAAAGGAGTTAGTGTTTCATATCAAGCACTCTTTATCAGATGATGTGACCTCACTGCAACACCCATTGCTCAATCTACTGCTTCTCACCTTAGTCTAGTTTAGTTTATTATTGTCACATATACAGAGATACGGTGAAAAGTTTTTTGTTGCGTGCTATCCAGTCAATGATAAGATTATAAATGTTTACAATCAAGCCACCCAGAGTATTCAGTTACAGGATGGAATAACATTTTGTGCAAGATAAAGTCCTATTAAATATAGTCTGAGGCCTCCAATGAAGTAGATGGTAGGGCTGGACCACTCTCTAGTTGTTGATAAAATGGTTCACTTGCCTGATAACAGCTGGGAAGAAACTATCCCTGAATCTGGAGGGTATGCATTTTCACACTTCTGTACCTCTTGCCTGATGGGAAAGGGGAGAAGAGGGAGGGACCAGGGTGAGACTCATCCTTAATTATGCTGATAGCCTTGGTGAGGCAGTGTGAGGTGTAGATGGATTCAATGTAAGGGAGGGTGGTTTGTGAGATGGTCTGGACATTTTGTTAAATGTCTCTAAAGTGATCCTCTTTTGTTCAAACTGATTACATTCTCCTCTCAATTGCCTGTGAATAGAGTCATAGAGTCACACAGTGTGAAAACAGGCCCTTTGGCCCAACTTGCCCAGACCGACCAACATGTCCCATCTCACTAGTCCCACTAGTTCCTGCTTTTGGCCCATATCCCTCCAAACCTGTCCTACCCATGTACCTGTCTAATTGATTCTTAAACATTGCAATAATCCCTGCCTCAACTACCTCCTCTGGCAGCTCGTCCCATATACTTTGTGTGAATAGTCCAATATGTTCTGAAATTGTGACATCATTGATGCAGTGCGGTTCTTTGACAGGCCATTCAAAATGGATTCACTGGCCTTGGATTTGGATATCTTTTCCTCAGGGACATCTGAATCTGATCCAATTGTCTAACCAACTTGATACTTTGTTCTACATGCTTGCTTCTCAGCCTCATTGCTGTTCTTTCAAATATTTCTGTAAACGATATCTTTTTTCTGCTATCGTGACATAAAACCATTTCACATTGACCAGCAGCAACCTATCTCTACACCCTGTCTTTACTGTCTGACGCCCGGGTTAGCAGTGTGAATCCATGACTCGAGAAAGACCTTTCCTTTGCTCTTTACGGCTCCCGATAAACTATCTGTTAATATCACCCACTCTCACTGGAAACACTTCAAGGGATTTCAATCTCCCTATCAGTGCTATGCTGCTCCATCACACTCAATGAATGAAAGCAATTGATTGATTGATTATTAAAAGATACAGCATGGAAACAAGGCCTTTGACCCACCGAGTCAACATCCACCATCGACCACCCATTCACACAAGTTCTACATGAACCCACTTTTGTATCCACTCCCAACACACTAGGGACCAATTGGAGAGGCCAACGAGTCTAAAAACTAGCACATCTCTGGGATGTGGAAGGAAACTGGACCACCCAGAGGAAATCCATGCAGTCATAGGAAGAATGTGCAAACTACACACAGACAGCACCCGATTCGAACTCAGGCACAGCGAGGCAGCAGCTCTACCAGCTGCTTCACTTCGCCGCCCTGTGGCAGAGAAGTTTACTCTTTTTCTTTCGGTAGACAACATGTATGCTGTGGCTAGTTATCTACTCCCAGTAATGTCCTGCAAATAACTGCTAGGTTTTCTCTTTCAGCTTAAACAACACATTCCCTGTCAGAGAATCTGCTGACAAATTGCTGGCGTGTTATTACCTGTGTTTTGATCACCATTCCTGTCCTTGCCAAGAGAACTGCCTGTACTCATGGCACTCCCGATCTACATTCCCCTTCTCACTGATCACCCTGTTTCTTTATTCTATATACACACCCTGGAACCTTGAACTTTGCCCTGAGGAACATGTCCACTCATTCCATATATAGGATAAATGGCTGAGTCTACTTGTACTGGTCAAACATCTTGCTATATCTTCTATCTTCGCCACTCTAATTTGTGGACTTTACTCTCTATTTCTTCCACATGAAGTCACTGTGCTGCTATTCTCAAGTAGTAAAATACCAAGCTTGATATTAATATCTAATTTATTGGCTCCTTTGTGTTACTGGTTACATAAGCCAATAAACAGAGAGCTATAAACAGAATGTCCTTTATTGAAGACAGTCAACTCTCAGCAGGGAATGCAACTGATGCAGTAGTGGATCTAATCCCATTGAGGAGGGAAAAGGCAGTCTGCACAATACTAATGCTACTCTTTTGTGTTTATTGGAAAATTAAAATCCTGAGGCAATCCACTTCAACACCAGCATCCTTGCAATGGAATATTCTATCTAAATAATAATCTGTACTGAAAGATCTCCAATTCAGCCAGGCTGAAGAGTAACATTTACCTAGAAACTTTGTGGTTAAAAAAATATCTGAAGTCCAACATTTGCGCTTTGAACTCGGTTAATGCAATTTAAAGGAAAAGTCAATGCTCTGGTTTGTTAAATGGATATGTGTTTATTGTTAAAGAATATTGTTACTTCAGCATATAAAGGGAAACAACAATGATTTAAAATACTAATGAGAGTTAGAAAAAGTTCTGAAGGGTCCTTTATGCTTAACATCTGTTCAGGTTTGGTGTTTCCACTGGGAGGTCATTGGAGATAGAATGGCTGCTGGGTTCTTGGCTATTGACATCATTCACTGGAACAGGGTTACTGAATCCTTCACTGGCAACCTGCTGTTGACTCTGGACTTCACATGTATGTGATGGCGATGAGTTGTAGAGGATAAATCCAATCATAATGAGCAGAAGTGCCAGGATATACAGCGTTGAAAACTATTGATGAGGATTAAAGGGAGAAGTACTCAAATATTTTTTTTAATTGTAATTCACTTTAACAGAAGCATAACGACATTCAAATATTGTATGGGTATACACGTGGTAAGAGGAAACGAGAGAATATTAAGGGATTTGGTGTACTTGAAAGTGAAGAATAGCCAAGCCAGATGATAATAAGGAGAAAAAGGCAGGTGCCGCGACAATAATTTTAAAATCATTTCTAGGTTTCTTAATCCTTCCTGGCAGAAGATTGCAAAAATTGTCCTATTGTTTAAAAGGGAAGGAAAGGATACAGTTAGGTAACATAGACAAGTCAGTTTGAGTTCAGTAAATTATTGAAATCCATTTAAGCAAAAGTAAAAACCTTCAATAGGAAAATCACTGATTACAGGCACTGCTCGATAAAGTATGGGTTACGTCCTGCAGACCTTTGTGCAAATCAGATGTTACATAAGTCGGAAGACCATGTGGGGGCTCCCATGTGGAGACATCGTGGGGAGCATCCACGAGAACAGCTGACTAGCTTGCGGAAACGGCCACATGCAATGGCAGTCACGCAGTGCTACCAAGATTACCAAGACGCGCAACTCACAAATAAAGCAGTGGGCTTAAAGAATTGTTTATGTAAGTGCGAGTTTACTTAAGTCGTCTGCTGCATGAATTGGAGAGTGCCTGCATTTAGGAACGGTCGCATCCAACTTGATTACAAGGCCACAGATGAGTAGTGCATATAATTCTGGTCGTACAGTGTATGGTAAATGTCGTTGCTCTGGAGAAGGTGTAGCAGAGAGTTTACAAGGATGTTGCCAAGAGTAGAAATTGTTTAGTCAATCGTTCTCCCTTCTTGAAGAGAGCGATCTGTAATATTATGGACCCAATGCTGGGAGATGACATCAGGATGTTAAGTCATAGAGTCATATAGTGTGAAAGGCCCTTAGGCCCAACTTGTCCATGCTCCATCAATACTAGTCCCACCTGCCGGCATTTGACCCATATCCCTCTAAACCTATCCTATCCATGCACCTGTCTAAATGTTTCTTAAACGTTGTGATAGTACCTGCCTCAACTACCTCTTTTGGCAGCTCGTTCCATATACCCACCACACTGAAAAAGTTGCCCCTCAGATTCCTATTAAATCTTTCCCCTCTCACCTTAAACCTATGTATAGGTGTTATCAGGAGTTATCAGCTGCTGTCAGCTGTTATCAGGCAACTGTACAATCCTCCCAACAACTAGAGAGCAGTCCTGAGCTACTATCTACCTCATTGGAGACTCTCAGACTATCTTTGATCTGACTTTAATGGACTTTATCTTGTACTAAACGTTATTCACATTATTCCCTTCATCAATTATCTATACACTGTAGATGGCTCAATTGTAATAATGTTTTGTCTTTCCGCAGACTGGTTAGTGTGCAACAAAAGTTTTTCACTGTAGCTTGGTACACGTGACAATAAACTAAACTCAAAGTCAAACTATGCCCTCTGGTTCTTGATTCCCCAATGCTAGGTAAAAGACTCTGTGCATTCACTCTATCTTTCCCCCTCATGTTTCTATGACACCTCTATAAGATCACCCCACATCCTCCTGCGCCCCAAGGAATAAAGTGCTAGCCCACTCAACCTCTCTCTATTGCTCTGGCCCTGTGATTAGCCAAACCCAGTGAGTTGAATGGTCTCTTTCTGCATCATACATTTTCCTTGATTCTCAGACTTAAGTTTCCCCAAAATCTTAAAGCACCCATTTTTCAACTTACAATTAACATGAGCTTACTGAAATCCAGGATCTGCATGAGATGAGATTTTCTCCAATATAACATAACTATCACAAAATTTTAAATCTATAAATTCATTTATTTGTTTTCAATATTTCTTCTTTATAGATGAAGAAAAGTGATTGACAAGGAGTCATAGAGTGATACAGCGTGGAAACAGGCCCCTTCAACCCAACTTGCCCACACTGACCAACATGCCCCATCTACACTAGTCCCACCTGCCTGCGTTTGGCCTATATCCCGTTAAATTTATCCTATCCATTTATCCTAATACCTGCCTCAACGATTGCAGCATATTCCATACACCCAGCACCCTTTCTGTAAAAATGAGTTTAACTATTGTTACTGATGTGCAAAGCTATCCTCCCACACATGGTGTAGCAGTCGCAGATTGTGGTGTTAGCCTTTAATTATATATAAAAAAGAGGTGCAAAACAGAATTTAAATACAAACCATTTATGAGTTGACTAGTTAATATTAAAGCAGCCAATTAGGCTGCAGAAGACGTTGATGTTAATCACAGTGGTGGCTTGATTTTTTTCTTTGGGTTTCCATAGCTACCTCCTACGCATTGCTACCAAGAGACTAACCTTTGCACCACCTATAATTATTTAACTGAGAAAATAGCCTGAAAGCTGTTACTTGAGATTTAAAAGGGCACAAGCTTGCGACTGTTCTGAGCATTGTGAAATTGCCTGGCACATTGACAGATTTATGATCACTGGACAGACAAAAAATGATGAATCATTCCAGATCAATTTCAAGTGTTTCCAGGATCATACAGGTTAGTTAGCACTGATTGAAGCCGACTCGCAGCTCTTAAAGATGGAGTGGTGTGGAAGACATTCTGAATGTCCTTACAAATCTCAGGTGAGAATTAGTATCCTGATCTCTGGAAACAGAAGATAGACACAAAGTGCTGGCGTAACTCAGCAGGTCAGGCAGCATCTATGTAGTAAAAAGGTGATGTTTTGGGTCAGGACCCTTCTTCACACTGGTTGGAAGCAGCCCTGGTGGCATTGTGGACAGGAAGGAGAAAGGAAGAGAGACTTCTTCCCATAGAAGGCTTGGACACCCTCAAACAACCTGCCATCGAGGTAACAATGGGAGGCACCTATTGAAGTCACTGCCAGTATAAAGACAAGGATACAGTTCCTAAATGAGTTCAGTGAGCTCAGACATGTAAATAGATCGGTAAATTCATCTTTAAATTCTGATTACACCAGTGCAGTTTTTTTTGTACAGTATACTATTTTGTGCAGCATACCCTCAACAATTACCTACCAACAATCTATCAATTGGAAACAAATTCAGGGATAGTCCCTTCCCAGATGTTATCAGGCATCCGAAATGTCCTCTCACCAGCTAGAGTGTAATCCTGACCCATCTACTTCATTGGATACCTCTGAACTATCTTTAATTGGACTTTATCAGACTTTATCTTGCACTAAATGTTGTACTGTTTATCATTTGTCTGCATACCGTGGACGGCTTGATTGTAATCTTTGTAATCTTGATTGTAATCATCTTTGATTGGATAGCACGCAACAAAAGCTTTTCACTGGAACACATGACAATAGTAAAACTAAACCAAACTAAACTAAACAAGATGTAACATTCAAATTACCCAGCAAGTCTCACCCATATATTTTTTTCCAAGTCTTGCACAAAATTTCACATTTTTACATATCACTCATTCCAAGGCACTTGGTAATATGTTTCACCCTCTCTTATAAAATAAAGTGTGAGACAATTGGTGCCTTCAACAACAATCAGGGGAAAGATACAATATAGTGTGTGCCACACTCCAGAAGGGAAGAGGTAGGCCATTATTGGATGCTTACAAACCCTGGTGAGCCAGCAGCTTTGAGATCACAAAATATCTTCAAATCTAATCCTCCATGTGAGGCTATGATAACCAGGTGCATGTTGAACAGCAAAAGAGAAGATCATCCAGTGAAATCACTGCAGCTACCAGTTTAGTTTAGTTTTGTTTATGATGGTCATGTGTACCAAGGTACAGTGAAAAGCATTTGTTTGTGTGCTATCCCGTCAAAGAAAAGACTATGCATGATTACAATCAAGCCATGCACTGTCTTAGGTATGTACTGCTCAGTTCAATCTGAAGACAATCAGGGCAGGTACCTCAGTGAGGGGAGTTCCCATCCAAGCTGATAACCTGCATTATTTCACTTTCTGGTTAGACTTGAGATGCATCACAGCATTGTTTGGGAACAGCTCCATCCAAGACCGCAAGAAATTGCAGAGAACTGTGGATGCAGCTCAGACCATCTCACAAACCAACCTCCCTTCCATTGACTCCATCTACATTTCATGCTGCTTCGCCCAGGCCACCAGCATAATCAAGGACTAGTTTCACCCCGAACACTCCCTCTTCTCCCCTCTCCCATCAGGCAAGTGGTACAGAAATGTGAAAACACACACCTCCAGATTCAGGGACATTTTCTTCCCAGCTGTTATCAGGCAACTGAACCATCCTATCATCAACTAGAGAGTGGTCCTGAACTACTGACTATCTCATTGGAAACCCTCAGACTATCTTTAATCAGACTTTACTGGACTTTACCTTGTACTGAATGTTATTTCCTTCATCCTGTATCTGTACACTATGGGCGGCTTGATTGTAATATATTGTCATTCCGCTGACTGGATAGCAGGTACATGTGACAATAAACTAAACTCAACTAAACCCACTGAGTTCCTCCAGCACTTTGTATTATGCTCAAGACTCTAGCATCTGCAGTTGCTTGCAACTCCACTCAGCCTTCACCCCCCAGATCTATTTTCACATTTTTGATTCCAATTGATCTGTGAAAGATGAAATCAAGGACTGAGTGCATCAGTTTAAGGTCAATGCCCAACCAAACCTGTTGGCACAACCAGCACTCCATTCCTTGTGTTGTGGTGACAGTACTGAAACCTGCATGTCGTATATGTGGGCACACATCCCAGAAAATGTTAATATTTAGCACTATCATGTGCCAACTGTTAACAATTTGACACTTGTGTGAAAAAGGATCCCAGTATAATTGCTCTGTACATGTAATTGAGCATTCAGATCTCGCTTTTGTTTCTGTATTCCACAAATACAAAGCTAGCAATTATCAAATCATGTCCGCTCATGAACCTACTGAAGTGAATGTGTTCTTAACTCAAAACAGCAGCTGCAACTGGTATTGAAGGAGGCAAACATAGCCAGGCATGCTCTGGAGAATTCCCCCAGAGAAAAATACTTGCTCTTGAAGTTGCAATTTGCCAACTTAAAACTTCATTGGAAATCACTAAATAAACAGTTTGTAATTGGTTCTCGAAGACTAAAAACTCATTTGACTTTCTTTTGCCACAAATATGCATACATCAACAACAGGATAATGTAATATCTGATTCCAATCTACTTGATTTAATCTACTTGTGTCAGAAGGGTCCCTGCCCAAAACGTCACCTATCCATGTTCTCCAGCTATGCTCCCTAACCTGCTGAGTTACTTCAGCAATTTGAGTCTATACTTGATTTAGCCAGTTTGATTTCTCAAGGAGACCATTTGGAACTGACAGATAAAATTGATTTGACTGATTGAAAATGCTGATTTTCTTTTTGGTGACATGTACCTTGGACATCTAATGAGGAAGTAATGCTGCCTGTTATTAACATTATCTAGATGTGGAGGATCATGTAGAAATGAGGAACTGCAGATGCTGGCTTACACGAAAGAACACAAAGTGCTGGAGTATCTCAATGGGCAGGCAGCATCTCTGGAGAACATGGGTCAGTGACATTTCGGGTCGGAACCCTTCTTCAGTCTGAAAAAGAGTCCTGTCCCGAAAAGTAACCTATTCATGTTCTCCAGAGATGCTGCCTGACCCACTGTGTTACTCCAGCACTTTGTGTCCTTTTGTAGAGAATAATATTTGATAACCTTTGCTCACCTTCCAAATGTATTACAAATGCTAAATTTAGATTAATCAGATTGCTCATTGCTTATTGTAAGCAAAACTAACGTTGTCAGTTTCCTTCATCTCGTCTGTGCCTAAACCAGCCCGGGCTTTGGTGCACAGTCCAAAATGTATCATGCTGTTTATTTCATGAGCAGAATTTTCATTCCACAGGTCCGCTGAAGATTGTGTTTTCCACCTTCACAACATTGCTTGTAGAGTCCTATTTTCCTCCCATTCAGTCTCTAACCATGACTGTACTATTTGAGGTTTGGATTATTTAATGCTATCCTATCGAGGCGATTATATTCCTATCTCTACAAACTGTTAATTAACTCAGAACGCCACAGCACTGGTTTCAAGCCATCTATGTCCCACTGTTCCATCATCTACATTCTAGCAACTTCTCTAATTCGTTACAAATCACCCTGAAAAATATTTCCTTAAGTTCCACTGGCATTGTCCAGCAGATCTCTCTTTCTGTTTCTTTTGCTTGTCTCCTTTGTTGACCTGACACGGGTCCATTCACTCCACTTTAATATAGATGCAATTTACAAACCACTGCCTTGCTCCCAACAACTCACTCCCGCCAATACTGATTCTCCACATCTCAGAATTTTACTGGAACTTGCCTTGCAACCTTTAGCTCAAATTCATAACTCATCTTGATCATTACTTTCTGCTCAATGACCATTTACCTTTGCAATCGAGGGAAACAGCCCAAATCGTAATTAGAAGCTATCACAAAATGCTGGAGTAACTCAGCAGGTCAGGCAGCATCGAGGAGAGAGGGAATGGGTGACGTTTTGGGTCGAGACCCTTCTTCAGACTGATGTCAGGGGGGCGGGACAAAGAAAGGATATAGGTGGAGACATGAAGACAGTGGGAGAACTGGGAAGGGGGGGGAGGGAGGGGGGAAAAAGAGAGAGACAGAGGAACTATCTAAAGTTGGAGAAGTCAATGTTCATACCGTTGGGCTGAAAGCTGTCCAAGTGAAATATGAGGTGCTGTTCCTCCAATTTCTGGTGGGCCTCACTATGGCACTGGAGGAGGACCATGATCGGAAGGTCAGACTGAGAGTGGGAGGGGGAGATCAGGTTGGTTAAGGCGGACTGAGCGAAGGTGTTGAGCGAAACGATCGCCGAGCCTGCGTTTGGTCTCGCCGATGTAGAGAAATTGACATCTAGAGCACCGGATACAATAGATGAGGTTGGAGGAGGTGCAGGTAAACCTCTGCCTCACTGTTTGGGTCCTTGGATGGAGTCGAGGGGGGAGGTAAAGGGACAGGTGTTGCATCTCCTGCGGTTGCAGGGGAAAATGCCCGGGGAGGGGGTGGTTTGGGTAGGAAGGGATGAGTGGACCAGGGAGTTACGGAGGGAACGGTCTCTGCGGAATGCAGAAAGGGGAGGAGATGGGAAGATGTGGCCAGTAGCGGGGTCCCCTTGGAGGTGACGGAAATGTTGGAGGATGATTTGTTGGATACGCTGGCTGATGGGGTGGAAGGTGAGGACAAGGGGGATTCTGTCCTTGTTACGAATGGGTGGAGGGGGAGCAAAGGCGGAGCTGCAGGATATAGAGGATGCCCTAGTGAGAGCCTCATCTATAATGGGAGAGGGGAAGCCCCGTTTCCTGAAGAATGAGGACATCTCTGATGCCCTAGTGTGGAACACCTCATCCCGGGCGCAGATGCGGCATAGACGGAGGAATTGGGAGTAGGGGATAGACTTTTTGCAGGAGTCAGGGTGGGAAGAGGTGTAGTCCAGATAGCTGTGGGAGTCAGTGGGTTTGTAGTAGATGTCAGTCACTAGTCTGTCTCCTGTGATGGAGATGGTGAGGTCCAGAAATGGTAGGGAGATGTCGAAGATAGTCCAAGTATATTTAAGAGCAGGATAGAAATTGGTGGTGAAATGTATGAAGTCAGTGACTGACAACCAGGGAAATGGAAAGGTGATTTTAAAATGTCAATAACTTTAAATATATAACACCAATTTGAATGAAACTTCGCTAATACACATCCCAGGACAATGGTGAGTAAGGTGGGCCTAAAATTGTCGTGCTATCGTGTACCATTTTGGCTGTATTTCAGGAGCAAATGGTCAAATATAGATACAAACAAGATGAGAGTTTTAGTAATATATAGATTTATACAGATGAATTTCCTCAAGCAATAAACCCGGTACTTTGCTGAAGTAAAGGGGCTACAGTTATATAACTAAAAATTGATTATTTCGATCTTCAAAGTCTGAGTCACCACGAGTGGGGCTTAATTATGCCATTCAGGATGTTGGTCTGGTCTTTCTCTCTCACAGGAACTCTGTCTCTGTCTAAAAAAGTGGTGATGAAACCTTCATCACATTTTTTAAAAATACCTTGAGCTGGGAAGAGGGAGAAGCTGCAGTATTCTTTTTTGGCAGATACAGCCACAAGGACCTGAAAGGGCTTCACTTGTGTGAGAAATGTCTAGCTTCTGCAATTTCTCCATTAATGGACCAAAGAAGGAAACTTCAAATTTAAACAATGTTGTGCGATTAGTTCCACTTGTAAATAAAAACTGTTCTTTTTGTGCTCGCATGGTTGGATGTACAAAATCCAGGAAACTCCATTGAATCTTCTCTGGCCAAGGTAAGAAAGTTAGAGACTCCATAAAATGTAAACCTTATTTACACTCAGTTTGTAATTGGGAATTAGGTGGAGTAATTTCTTCTATAAACATAAGCCTGTATTTTATAAATGCTATTTAGCTGCTAGCTTAACTTTGTAAGTAAATTCATATATTTATTTAAAGTTGAATAGTGAAAGGCCTGGTTAGATCGGATGTTTCCACTAGTGGGATAGTCTAGAACCAAAGGGAACAGCCTCAGAATAAAAGGAAGTACCTTTAGAAATGAGATGAAGAAGAATCTCTTTAGTTAGAGTGTGGTGAATCCGTGGAATTCGTTGCCACAGAAGGCTATGGAGGTCATCAATGGCTATTTTTAAGGCGGAGATTGTTAGATTCTTGTACAAGTGTCGGGGGTTATGGGGAGAAGGCAAGAGAATGGGGTTGAGAGGGAAAGATAGATCAGCAATGATTGAATGGTAGAGTAGATTTGATGGGCCAAGTAGCCTAATTCTGTTTCTATAACTTATGAATGTAAAGAAATGGGTATGGGATCAATCTAACAGATGCCAATATTTAACACATAAGGTTTTATTCTTAATTTCCTCGCCATGCTGCTGAAATTGTACTTAGGCATCAAAAGTGGATTAGATGGTTTTAAAAGTAAGGTGATCACACATTACAGTGATCCAAAGTAGGGAAGATAGAGAAGATTCTAAAGTGGGATCCTAGGTTTAAACTGAAAAGTCAATAATTAGTTTCTGATAAAAATTAAGCACCAAAACCTAGGAGGAACAGAGGAACAGATTCAATTGCCATTTTGTTGAGATGCTAAACATAATAATATGGTGCGAAGATTTGCCAAATCGATAGCTGACAGTTCCCTGCAAAGAAATACAGAGTAAAAGGATGTTATTGTTGGATTTTCCAGCCATATAATGGATATTGGCCAGCCAAAATCAACGAAGACACACTGCTTACAGCCTTGGAAACAATGGACAGATGACTGGAAAAGACCAGGCTAAGACATGGGAAAATGGTCCATAAAAAAAGAGAGGAGTGCGTGATCAGTGCAAAATAAAATAAAATCCAATGTAGATATCTTAAATCCTCCAATACATGTTATTAGTTGAGTGCCTCATGAACAGTTGCTTACCTTGTAATGGAATAAGAAGACCCCGAAGAAGAGGCTGTAGAGGTCAGCAGTCAGAATGCCAAGATTGACCGAGGTGGCATTGCTGAGCTTAATCACAATGGGTAGGAAGCTATACCATCCAAACATGCAGACCGCAAATGAAGTGAATAATAATACTGTAAAAAGAGACTCAGAATATTATATTTAAATAGCATTACATTACTGTGACCAAGTCAAGTCAAGTCAAGTCAATTTATTTGTATAGCACATTTAAAAACAACCCACGTTGACCAAAGTGCTGCACATCTGACTAGGAAAAAAAGAAACATACAGTGGCAGGCAGCCAAACACAACGGCGCGGCCATCTTGAACAAAATGTTAATTCAATCACCCACAGTCCAACAATAAAAGCACTAAACAGGCACCCAAATTACCCAACCCCAAAAACCCCCCAAAACACAGTCCAACAATAGAAGCATTAAATAGGCATTCAAATCACACACCCCAAAACCCCCAAAAACACAGTCCAACAATAAAAGCATCAAACAGGCACTCAAACCACCCAACCCCAAAAACACACAAAAAAGAAACATCCATCAAAGAAACATCCATCACAGTGAGTCTCCTCCAGTCCTCTCTCTCCTCACTGTGATGGAAGGCCACAATGTCTTTCCCTTCTCCTGCTGTCCTCGCCCGCAGCCAGGTTGTTGTGGTTGCAGGCCGCACCGGACGGTCCACAGCGGGCCAAGCCCAAGGCGCGTCGCGTCGCAGCCGCTCCCGCAGCCTCCGAAGACGGCCGGCTCCGCTGATGATAAGTCCGATCCGGGGCGGGCGAACACGCTGTCGCTGTCGCTGCCGCTGTTGTTGCACGTCGGGGCGGTCGTGGCTCCCGACAATTGAAACCCCCGCCCAGCAGAGAAATATCCCGCGGCCATCCTAGGCCGCGCCGGACGGTGAAATGTCCGCGCCCCAAGCCCCGCGATCCGGGGTGGGCGAACACGCTGCCGCTGCCGGAGCTCCCGATGTCGGAATCCACGCGGCCCGAACCTAAGGCGAGTCGCAGCCGCTCCCGCAGCCTCCGAAGACGGCCGGCTCCGGTGATGGTAAGTCCGATCCACGGACTTGGATGGTAAGTCCGATGGAGGCTGACAGCTCCAGGAGTTGGGCCGATGGTAGGCCGCAGCAGGAACGGAGACACGGCCCAGAAAACAAAGGTCGGGTCTCCGTTCGGAAGGGACACATATTTACAGTGTTAGTTTCCCCCTCCCCCCCACATACACACACAGTACACAAACACAAAAACACCACATCACAACTACAATTAAGACAAAAAAAACAACAAAAACACAAAGACAAATGGACCGCAGGTGAGCGGCAGCTGCTAGGGCAGTGCCGCCATTATGTGTCTAATCTCATCAGACTCAATCCTGTAGAAGCAAGGAACTACGGATGCTGGTTTATACCAAAGATTGACACAAAGTGCTGGAGTAACTCAGCAGATCAGGCAGCATCTCTGGAGAAAAAGAATGGGTGATATTTCGAATCGGGACCTTTCTTCAGATTGAAAGTAGGGGGTGGGGGGTTGAAGAGCTGGAGGCGAGATAAATTGATCTCTTTTTATGCCAGTGTCCTTGGGTTAATGCTACTGAAAACAATAACGCATATGTTTTTAGTTTTTAGTTTTAGAGACACAGCATGGAAACAGGCCCTTCGGGCCACCGAGTCCATGCCGACCAACAATCACCCGTACACATGTTTTATCCTACACACTAGGGACAATTTTACAGAAGCCAATTAGCTTACAGACCTGCATGTATTTGGAGTGTGGGATGAAACTGGAGGACCCAGAGAAAACCCTTGCGGTCACAGGGAGAACGTACAAACTCCATAAAGACAGCACCCATAGTCAGGATTGAACCCGGTTCTCTGGCGCTGTAAGGCAGCAACTCTACTGCCCCACTGTGTTGCCCAATGTCTCCAATGACTGCATCTATATATTCTAGTGGGAGTTCTTTATCTAGAGCTCAATGAGAAAGCAGTCTTTGCATTTAGGAAAGCAACAACATCACTTAAATGACTTCTTGCACCTTTGGGAGTGTCATACTATGAACAATGCACAAGAGAATTCACCATCTTCTTAAACAAGAGCAGCTTTTAAATTCTTTGGAGGAATTTATACCACCTTCAGTTTGAAAACATTCATGCATTTTGATTTATATGTGTTTTCTCTTCGGGTAATATAATTTTGGAATGATGAAAAGAAAAATATATAACTAATTCCAATGATAAATTATTACATAAAGCTTTTAGTTTTTCCTCACAGGAAACTTTAAACTTTAGACTTTAGAGATACAGCGAGATAACAGACCCTATGACCCACGGAGTCCGCGCTGACCAGCGATCACCCCGTACACTAGCACTATCCTACAGACGAGGGACAATTTTACAATTTGACCAAAACCAATTAACTTCCAAACCGGCACAGTGGCGCAGCGGTAGAGTTGCTGCCTTACAGCGAATGCAGCGCCGGAGACTCAGGTTCGATCCTGTGGGTGCTCCGGTTTCCTCCCGCATCCCAAAGATGTGCAGGTTTGTGGGTTAATTGGCCTCTGTAAATTGTCCTTTGTGTGTTGGGAGTGGAGGAGAAAGTGGGATAACATAGAACTAGTGTGAACAGGTCAGTGGGTTGAAGGGCCTGTTTCCATGCTCTATCCCTAAACTAATACAAACTAATGAATTTAATTAAATATAAACAGAGATGAGGGTATACATTTTTCTCAGAATTATATTTACAGTGTAAGCCGAAAATGCTTTAGAAACGGATTCAGTGGAAATTTTCAGATTTTAGACATTTTCACAAATGAATGCTTACCTATTTGCCAGTTCCAATTAATGTTTGCGATTTCATTATGCTCCAGAATGCCACTACAACAGAAAAATTGAAAACCTGACTTTAAAAGAAATAACAAAGAAACAGAACCGTTTAAATCATTCTCCTTTTCATAAGACAGATTTCTTTCTTTTGTGTCGGAAGGAACTCCACCCATCCTTTCTCTCCAGTGATGCTGCTTCACCCGCTGAGTTACTCCAGCACTTTTTGCCTATCTTTGGTATAAAACAGCATCTTCTACACAAGTTCCTTCCTACACAAGGAACTGCAGATGCTGGTTTATATTGAAGATAGAAACAGTGCTGGAGTAACTCAGCGGGCCAGGCAGCATCTCTGGAGAAAAGGAATAGGTGATGTTTTAGGTTGAGACCCTTCTTCAGACTGAAAGTAGGAGGGGGGAACTGGAGATAGGAAAAGGTCATTTTCCTCTCTTACTGTGTAAAGTGCTGCGGTCCCCCTCCCCATATCTCAAAGACATGAGGGTTGATAGGTTAATTGGCTTTGGTAAAATTGTAAATTGTCCCTAATGTGTAGGATATTCATCGTGTACAGGTGATCGCTCGTCTGCACGGACTCGGTGGGCCAAAGGGCCTGTTTCCACGCTGAATCAGTCAAGTAAAAAGTAAATAAAATGTTCTATATTTTTGACCAGATACCAGTATTGTCACTGTGTGGCATTGGCTACAGGTACAATTAGATTTGGAGATTGTATTCAGTGCTAGGAAGCTGTAAATTCCCCCCAGTGTGTAGGGAGTGGGAGAATCTGGGGAGAATTGCTAGCAATGTTTGGAGAATAAAGTTGGATTAGATTGTGTAAATGGGTGATTGATGGATAGCATGGTGAGCCCAAGAGCCTGTTTCTACACTGTATCTCTCTATGACTTTATAAATTACTGTATATGTTATTGTTCTTATTTTGTCTGCTTTCTGTGGAGTAATTGCCGATATTGTATATTCTATCACTGTACTTTTCTATATTTAAAAACTGTATTTATCACTTCAAAACTGTATTTATTCCAACATTGTGTTTACATTGAGAGTATTAAACAATATAGTTCAATTGGTCATAATTTAGAAATACATTGCTGTTCCTTACAGTTGTATCCCACTAAAGATGGTTGCAAATAAGCCAAGCATTCCCAGAAATTCCTCTCTGCTGAAGTTTTTCACAATAAATTCTTCAGATACATTAGAAATACCATAAAGTATAGCACCTCCCAGGACAAGCAGGTCTCCCAGCAGCTTGTTGATACCTATTTTAAAAGAGGTAAATTAAGAAAAAATAAACCTTTATTAAATGGATATATATATATAAAATGTGGATATATATATATAATGTGGAGATATATATATGTATAAATGAAATGTGGGATATATATATATATAAAAAATGTGGGTATATATATATATATATATATATATATATCCACATTCTATATATATTGAGAGTATTAAACAATACAGTTCAATTGCTCATAATTTAGAAATATATTGCTGTGCCTTAGTTGTATATATATATATATATATATATATATACCCACATTTTATATATATGTGTATCTGGAGTCAGAAAGGAAATATATAAAAGGAACAAAGAAATGCTAGAGTAATTAAACAGATATTTTGCTTCTGTCTTCATGGAAGACGTTGCAAATAACAGCCAATGCTTGAATGCCAATAGTTCAATTAAAAGAAGAAATTAATGAAAATTTGTATTAGTTAACAAAAATAGGCAGAAACAGAAATTAACTGCACTGAAATCTGATTAATCCTAAAGGCTTTATAATCTGCACCCCAGTGTATAATTTACCTTTACTCAGTTGATCTCTTAAGGGAAACTGCTGAATAGAAACATGTGCACATCGGTATTATTTATATTATTTGTAATCACTGTTTAGTGACTTCTTGGCTTAACTTGCTGCTGTTCTGTGACTGAATTATTTTATTTACCAGGATTGCTGAAGGCAATAAGGCCAAAGATTGTGGAGGTATTGGTCATAACTTTCCAATCTTTTATGAGAGCGGTTCTTGGGACTGAAAGATTCTCTTCCTTGGGAAGCATCTGGGCAAAATATTCCCATTGTGCAACCATCTTATCTCCACTGATCTGCTCCACCATCTTTCCACCCTGATATCCCTGTGGAATGCCTTTGGACTTTATTTTATCTCAGGCATCAACCTATATTATCCCTCTGTCTCTTTCCCCTTTCATTTCCTATTTTAATTATCCATTATATTCAGCATTCGTAATTTGAACATTCTATATGTATTACTAGAACATGTAGAACATATAATATACTAGATGTATATTGGAACATCTAGTATCTGCTCTATTGAGCAGATATTAGATGTTCTATCAAGTTGATGTTCTAAGTCAAGTCAAGTCAATTTTATTTGTATAGCACATTTAAAAGCAACCCATGTTGACCAAAGTGCTGTACATCAGTTCAGGCACTAAGAAACGAACATACAATGGCACACAAACATAACAGCACATACATAAACAGTTCACAGCACCCCCTCAGAGGGCCTCAAACGCTAGGCAGTAGAAATAGGTTTTGAGCCTGGACTTAAAGGAGTCGATGGAGGGGGCAGTTCTGATGGGGAGAGGGATGCTGTTCCACAGTCTAGGAGCTGCAACCGTAAAAGCGCGGTCACCCCTGAGCTTAAGCGTAGACCGCGGGATAGTGAGTAGCCCCAAGTCGGCTGACCTGAGGGACCTGGAGATAGAGTGGTGGGTTAGAAGATTTTTGATATGGGGGGGGGGGCAAGGCTGTATGTGAATAGGAGGAGCTTGAAATTGATTCTGTACCGTACTGGGAGCCAGTGGAGAGAGGCCAGAATCGGGGTGATGTGGTCCCTTTTACGGGTACCCGTCAGGAGTCTCGCTGCGGCGTTTTGGACCAATTTCAGGCGGGACAGGGATGATTGGCTGATCCCAGTGTATAGGGAGTTGCAGTAGTCTAGGAGGGAGGAAATGAATGCGTGAATGATTTTTTCAATGTCGTCAAATTGGAGGAATGGTTTGATTTTAGCTATGGTACGAAGCTGGAAGAAGCTGGCTTTTACCACAGCGTTGACTTGCTTGTCAAACTTTAATGCAGTGTCAAATATCATGCCAAGTTTTTTGACATGCGGTTTGACTTGGGAGGATAGGCTTCCAAGGCTGCCTGTTATCGTTTTGATGGAGTCGGGGGGGGGGGGGGGGGCCGAATAGGATGACCTCAGACTTGCTCCCGTTTAGTTGAAGGAAGTTCTGTGCCATCCAACATTTTATGTCCTCAAGGCAGTGCATGAGGCTGATTAAATTTGACCGGTTGTTGGGTTTCAGGGGGAGATAAAGCTGTGTGTCATCCGCATAGCAGTGGAAAGAAATGCCGTGCCTTTGGCCGAGGGGGAGCATGTATAGAGAGAAGAGAATGGGGCCTAGGATGGAGCCATGTGGAACCCCGCAGGAGAGGCTAGCTGGGGAAGAGCAATAATTGCCTATGTTAATGGAGAAACTCCTATTTTTGAGGTAGGAAACGAACCAGCTCAGGGCAGTGCCATCAACACCAACCCCGTACCGGATATTCTAGTATACATCTGGTATACACTAGTGCATACATCTAGTGTATATACGAAATAAATGTATTCTCTAGTGCATACAATATATGTCAATCAATTTGCCATCCATTGTATGCATTAGAGAATCGTTGACCTCTGAAAATGGCTGCCAGCTATTGCAATGGCCAAAGATTCTCTGCATTTGATAGAGTTCTATCCACAGATGTACAATTATGTGGGTTAGACTGAAAATGACCAGATAGTGGCTTTTTTTCTGTTGCTTGTATATAAAATCTCCTCAAAAGATGATAGACAGTGACTAGTATAGCAAAAAGAGAAGGAACACAAAGTGCTGGAAGAGCTCAGCGGGTCAGGCAGCATCTCTAGAGAACATGGATTGGTGAAATTCCGGATTGGGACCCTTCTTCAGACTATGTCTCCAAAAGTACAAATAATACTGATGAATGATGACAGGCCTGGTGAATGGAGAGGATGTTTCCAGTAGTGAGGGATCTAGGACCAGAGAGCACAGCCTCAGAATAATAGGACGTAACTTTAGAATGGAGATGAGGAGGAATTTCTTTAGCCAGAGGGTGATGAATCTGTGGAATTCATTGCCACAAATGGCTGTGGAGGCCGTTATTGGGTATTTTTAAAGCGGAGATTGATTGGTTCTTGATTAATAAGGGCATCAAAGATTATGAGGAGAAGGCAGGAGAATGGGGTTGAGAGGGAAATATAGATCAGCCATAATCGAATGGCAGAACAGAATCAATGGGCCAAATGGCCTAATTTTGCTCTTATGAAATTAATAACTAATGCAGATGTTTCATTTCAGCAGTTTCCTTTAGGAGATTAACTGAGTGGAATAAATGTAAATTATATATGGTAGAATATTTGTATGGCTTGGAAGTCCTTTACTCAGTTCATATTCATGCAACACTATAAAGACTTTCATTCCACAAAAACATTTCACGCAGTTCCAGATCTTGCCAGGGATCCCAGCGCAACGTGTCTTACCTATTCCTGGATCTTTGACAGCCAGAACGTCAACACAAACCATAATTCCAACACCCAGCAAACACATCAAAACGGCTGCAAAATGGATGGCTTTGTATCTCGAATGTAAAATGAACCACGATAGGAGCATCACCACAGGAATGACAAAACAATCTAGGAGCTAATCATGTAAACACACATAGATTAACATGGAATTCATCTACAGATGCTCAAAACAAAGAATCTGCACATTGTGTTTGTTTATTTTTCAACAGAACTGAAGTATCCATTGAAATCAATCACATTAAAATTAAATGGAAACTAATGTGTTTTGTTTAGTTTAGTTTATTATTGTCACGTTTATGTTTTTGTTGCATGCTATCCAGTCAATGAAAAGACTACATGATTACAATCAAGCCATGATTATGCATAACCCAGCATAACAGGTATAACATTTAGTGCAAGATAAAGTCCAGTAAAGTCCAATTAAAGATTGTTCAAAGGTCTCCATTGAGGTAGATGGGAGGTCAGGACCCCTCTCATATTGGTGAGAGTGTGGTTCAGTTGCCTGATAACAGCTGGGAAGCATACATTGTGTCTGCATACAATGGCACAAAGAACGACAAGATTTTTCTATTTTGCCTCACAGTCTAATTCTAAGTCTCGCTTGAAATTCAAAGAATGGTGTAGAATTTAATAAAAGACATAAAGTGCTGGAGTAACTCAGCCAATCAGGAACTATCCCTGGACAACATGGATAGGTGACGTTTCAGGTTGGGACTCTTCTTCAGATTAAAGAAGAAGGGTCTTGACCCATAATGTCACCTATTCAAGTTCTCCAGGGATCCTTCTTAACACTCTGTGCTACTCCAGCACTTTGTGTCTTTTTTTGTAAACCAACATCTGCGGTTCCTTGTTTCTACATATAGAATTTATTATTCTTCATTCTTTAATGTGAGAGAGGCAAAGTTTAAAGGAAATGTGTGGGGCAAGTTATTTTACACAGAAAGTGGTGAGTGGCTGGAACACGATGCCAGAGGTGGTGGTGTAGGCAAACAAAGTGGCTTTTAGATAGGCACGCAGAAATGCAGGGAATGGAGGAATATGGATAGAAAACATAGAAAAATAGGTGCAGTAGGCCATTCAGCCCTTCGAGCCAGCACCGCCATTCAATATGATCATGGCTGATCATGTGTAGGCAGAGGAGATTAGATTAATTTGGCATTATGTTCAGTATGGATGTCATACTGGGCCTGCACCTCCGCTGCACTGTTCTATGTTCTTTATTTCAGGCTAGGGTTTTCCTGTGAGTGACTTCTTTTCCATCAGTTTCATAATCTTGGTGAAACTCATATTGCTACTTTTGACTCTCCATTAATTTAAGGAGATGAGTATTTTGAGATTGACTTCAGACAATCGCTGTCCAATCCTGATATTGACTCTGGTGGATAAAGAGCCGTTATTTTAGAACGATAGTATGGCTTTCTCTTGTCCATCTTAATGGAGTGCAGGCTTAGACTTTTAGAGACAATGTGTGGAAACGGCCCCTTCAGCTCAGCGAGTCTGCGCCGATCAGCGACATCCCTTACACAAGCATTATCCTACACGTTAGGGACAATGTACAATTTAAAGAAGCCAATTAACCTGCAAATCTGCACATCTTTGTAATGAGGGAGAAAACCTACACGTTCACAGGGAGAATGCACAAACTCTATACAGACAACACCTGAGGTCATTATCAAACCCGGGTCTCTGGCGCTATAAGGCATCAACTCTACCAGCTGTACCACTGTGCTGCCCCTGAAGTCCTGTTTAGGTTATGTACTTTCAGGTTTGCTCATTTTTTAATATCCTATGTACATTTTAATTACAAAGTCACGAAGCATCTAAGTGGACCTCCATACGACCGATTAGTCTCATGGCTCTGTTTCTGAGCTGTACACTCATTGCAATTGTAAATACTACAGCCGCACTATTTCAGGGGTACAATAATGTTATTATTTCCAACACAAAACATTTCTTTAAACTTAATCTTTAGTTTAGTTTTCAGACCTGGATTATTTTCTCTCAAGCGTCAGAAGCTGAGGGGAGAACTGATAGAAGTTTATAAAATTATGAGAGGCATAGATAGGATGAACAGTCAGAAACTTTTTCACAGGTGGAAATGTCAAAGACTGGAGGGCATTGGTTTTAAGTTGAGAGGGGCAAAGTTTAAAGAAGATGTGTGGCCCAGGTTTTTTACACAGAGAGTGGGCGGGTGCTTGGGATGTGCTGGTCTAGGTAGAGCTAGACATGATAGTGGCATTTAAGAGCCTTTCAGATAGACACATAGGTGTGCAGGGAATGGAGGGCCATGGAACATGTGCAAGCAAAGGAGTTTAGTTTAAAATGGCATCATGTTTGGCATAGGCATTGTGGGCTGAAGAGCTTGTTCCTGTGCTATACTGTTCTATGTTCTATATTAAATGTACAGCATGTTGGGCTTCTAAGCCAAAAAGAAGAGAAAACTAACAATGTGAATCCTGCCCTCAGCCGTGTTAGTTAATCTCAGCCAAGGCAGCAGTGACACTACTACAAATGCCTCAGCATTGCCAAAACAGAAAGAGGAGAAATATTCCAGCATTCCCAATCTGGATTGTTGCAATGACTGAGTACCGCGATTAAAATGAATTATTATGCCCTTTAGCCTTGAGAAACCCACTTCATGGGATGTCTACTTGATTGAGCTGTCAGACTGTTGTTCAGATTCAGGAATTATATCTGGATATTGAGGAGCGCCACAGTTGAGTTGCTGCCTTACAGAGCCAGGGTTTGATCCTGACTATGGTGCTGTCTGTATGGAGTTTATATGTTCTCCCTGTGACCGCGTGGATTTTCTCTGGGTGCTTCTGTTTCCTCCCACACTCCAAAGACTTACAGGTTTGTAGGTTAATTGGGTTAATTGGCTTTGGTAAGTTGTAAAATTGTCCCTAGTGTGTGTAGGTTAGTGTCTGCGTGAACTCAGTGGGCTGAATTGCCTGTTTCTGCACTGTATCTCTAAAGTCTTTAATCAAATATGGCTTGGCAGAGATAAAAGGCAGAAGTAAAGGTTAACTAATCCACTACAAACATGCAGGAACATATTGTAAATGACGACTATATGAGAAGGTTGGGCACGTACCTGAACACTTGTCAATGTTGTATACTGGTAGGCTTTGACTATCATATAGTTTGCTTCAACATCAATGAGTCCCAGCAGAAGATATTTCCACCATTTTGCCTTTAGTATTTGCACTAAATTTTCATTGCCTGATTGAAAATAAATTTAAAATAACACCAGATTCAGTGACAATTAACTTAATATTGTGGCTAAATGCTATGATGATTCTAAACACTTGAAATAGAATCAGTCTGACCCAAAACATCACCTATTGATGTTCTCCAAGGATACTGTATGACCCACTGAGTTACTCTGGAATTTTGTGATTTCAGCATCTGCAATTCTTTGTGGCTATATTTCGAATAGATTATTTTTGTTCATAACATACCCTGCCTGAAAGCCAATACTCCGGTGTAAACCAGGAACAGTAGTAGGTAGTTGACAAAGCCCTGAAGCATTGGTGTGTGGACAGAAAAATCATCTGCCAGATATTGACTGCTGATTGCAGTTCCGCATAATAACAGGGATAATCCTTGACCGAGGAGTAAAATCTTCAGCAGATTCCTAAAAACACATTAAATTTTCGTGTGAGTACATTAAAATTCAGCAGCGTAATGCAAACCTAAAAGTAGGTGTTAGAGAAAAATGCAACAATGAACACTGAGAAACATAAGGTATGCCACCAACTGAACGGAAAGAATTAAATATATTTGAGCAATATAGTGGCCCCTAAAGTATTAGAATGGTAGTCAAAGTGAAATAAATCACAGAAACAGGCTCTTGGCCCATTGTGTCCACACAGATTAACAACTACTCGCTTACATTTATCCTACAATAATCACCTTTATTCTCTTCAAAGTCGCTTCAACTCTACCCAAAACCAACTCACCTATACACTAGTGGCAATTTATAGTGACCAGTTAACCTACCAACGTACCTACCTGTCTTTGAGATGTGGGAGGAAACTGGAGCACCCGGAGGAAACCCACACAATTACAGGAGAATGTGCAAACTCCAAGCAGACAGCACCCGAGGTCAGGATTGAACCAGGGTCTCTGGCGCTGTGAGGCAATGGCTCTACTACTTGCAGCACCGTGCTGCACCACCGGAAGCAATTTGAAATGATTGACAGCTGCTTGGCTTATCACAAGGACCAAAGAACAGTAGCAAATGTCTGGGCTTAACTTCATATAATACATTTTGTAAATAGATGGACGGGAAAAGGTGAAGAGCAGGAATACAGGAAACATCAGGTTATGAAGTGCAGTCCTAGCCAAGGTAGGATCTTTACTTCAAAACAGCCGAGGAAACCATTAATTTCCTACAAAAAACTGATATTGAAATTGAAAAAGATAAAATTGTGTCAAGTAATACAAAAGGTTAAAACAATATTGCAACAAAAAGAACTGATTTAGCAATGAAAATTTCCATATATATTAAAAGAACTGTGAAATATTAGAATGCTTGTGAATTGAAATTTATAAAATTATTTAAAAATCCAAGAGAATTATCCTCCATATTTAGCTGTGAGAATTGGTGCAAATATGAATTCTCAATTGATTTCTGCTGGTATCAATTATGATTGAAATCTAATCAAGTATAATAATATACTTTGAACCCTTATAAATGACACGTATGAATTATCAAATGTAATAAATTACATGCTAAAGTCCATTTTAACCACTTATCTCCTAAAAATGCCCGAGATCTTTTGAAATTAGCCATTACCAGGTTTAACGGTTTCAAACCAGTGACAATTATTGTTTTTGTAGTTAAAACATTCAAAAGGCTGTTTGTATAATGTAGTTGAAGATGGAAATATTGAATTTCATTTTAATTATTCAACGTTCAATTCTAATATTTAGGCATTGAAAAGGAATAAAAGTCAAAAGCCTGAGAATGATGAATCAGAGATAAAAAAGTACCTTTGTTTTGTTTTAATACAAGGCAGCAGCTCCAAAACCTGACCTCTGCTGTCTAAATGGAGGCAAAGAGTAACATGCAAAATCAGCATGCTTCCCACAATCAGAAAACAGAATAATGTTAATATTAATTTGCCTGCAATAGGATGAAAATGAATTAAAAGTTTAAGATATTTTTGATAGGTACATTTATAGTCTCAATGGTTGCTGGTAGCAACATTAAATTTCACTCTGAGTATGTAGATCTATTTGTAAATTTTATATATTTTGTTGAGATACAGTGTGGAAACAAGCCCTTCGGCCCACTGTGTCTGTGCTGACCAGCAATCACCCATACACTAATTTAAACACAAACACTAGGGACAATTTATAAAAGCCAAGTAACATACAAACCTGGTATTTATTCACAAAATGCTGGAGTAACTCCGCAGGTCAGGCAGCATCTCGGGAGAGAAGGAATGGGTGACGTTTCGGGTCGAGAAGAAGGGTCTTGACCCGAAACGTCACCCATTCCTTCTCTCCTGAGATGCTGCCTGACCTGCTGAGTTACGCCAGCATTTTGTGAATAAATACCTTCGATTTGTACCAGCATCTGCAGTTATCTTCTTAACATACAAACCTGCACGTCTTTGGAGTGTGGGGGGGAAACTGGAGCACCTGGAGAAAACCCACGTCGTCATGGGGAGAATGTGCAAGACAGCACCCGTGGTCAGGATCGAAACCTAGTGTCTGGCGTTCAAAGGAAGCAACTCTACTGCTGCGCCATTGTGCTACCCTGCTAATGTAGCAGGGCTACTTTAATCTGCTAAAGTACAAGCATGTTGAGAGCCCTAAGTAGCAGCTTCACAGGGTGTGTTCCTGCCATGCTTTCTATAACTTCACTGATCAAGGCCATGAAATTAGCTTGATAATGACTAAAGAACGAGAGGTGTGCTGGGTCAAGGAGCGAGGGGTTGGCTGGGCCTATAGCAACAGTGATGGGTTCTGAATGTGGCTTCATGAATGCAAAGTATTTGTAACAGATCTGGTCTTTGCTTATGCTGCTTTTCAAATGCATTGTGTCATACAATATACTGTAGTTGAAGATATCCTCAATCTGAAGCTGGAACTATGTCATCATAAGGACTTGGAAACAGTTATTCCTAACAAAACTATCAATGTATCTGCAATTATTCGGTCAGTAAAAGTTTGCAATATTTTAATTAACAAAGTGAGCACAAAAGATAAGTAGTTTTAAGTGAGTAGAATATATTTCAGGTTAAACCACCAAAAGCTAACTCTGTTCTCACTCCTACCTGGAATAATTGACCCGAAATGTCACCTATCCTTTTTCCCCAAAGATGCTGCCTGACCTGCTGAGTTACTCCAGCATTTTGTATCTATCTTTAGTAATAAAGGCAAATCACTTTTGTCTGCAAATATACAATGTTCAGAAAACCAGCCAATGCTACGTTCTATTTCTGGCAAATGAAGAGCCTGATATTGAAAAAGTAAATGTTTAACTTGCACACACTTACCATGTGAAACATTCTCTTAGTTTGGCTTTCTCTATCGCATTGGAAAAAAAATTCTTGACTGTGTTCCTTCTCTGCGATGTTCCCTCACTGCTCTCCATTGCTTAAGAAAAAAACTGAGGAAACCTTAAACCAAAGGACGAAAGAAACAAAATGAAAGGACAGAAGAAAAAGCTCACCTGACTCATTCCTAAGGAGGTACTGAATTCAGAGAATCTGACTGAATGATTAACCCTCGTGGTGAACAAAGAAATAAGATAATGTGCTGGTTCATCCAAATGGCAAAGTACTTGTGAAAGGTGAAAAGACCAATGACTAAGAAAGCAAATTAGTAATGGGTATAAAAATAAGATATGGAATATAATAATAAAAAATAAGAGTGAGTATAAAATAAGATTCCATTGCAGTAATAATTTTAATAATAAGCCAACTGAATTGTAATGATATCCATTTATGCTTTCATTTGTGAATATGAATTAATTCATATTCGATTATATTTTTGAACAAACAAAAGTAAATATATCACATAACATTTAATGTTTGAGAAATACTTTCAAGCAGGTTTTATGATCTCCAGATGTGAGAATGCAATTAATCTTTTGAATGATTCACAGACATAAGAATCACACATTGTATCATTGACAGCAGATTTTACGGTAGTTTGTTAAGAATGCAAGGTAGTTTCATAATGTTATGCATAGATAACCTGAATACTTGGTAAATACTTAAATATTTGCCAGAAAACACATGAGACGCTGAACGAGTGTGATAAGACGTAGCTGGAAGACAGCTCCTCAACTCAATATATCGTAGAGATGGATTAAGGACTAGAATTTTATATAAAGTAAGTATCAATTACAATTTATGGGAAATGCAAAGAAAACAAGAGATTAGAACTTCAATGAACAGAGAAGTTCTCGATTGTATGTACGATTAGTGCGTATATGGATAATTTGCAATGCCAAAATACATGTTAGAAAGGTCCATAGCAACATGTTTAATTACAATATGACGAAAGAAAAGTGCCATAATACTTTATTCCTTTATTCCTTGGAGCGCAGGAGGGTGAGAGGTGATCTTACAGAGGTGGACAAGATCATGAGAGAAATAGATTCCGTAAATGAACAGAGTCTTTTGCCCAGAGTATGGGAATTGAGAACCAGAGGACATTGGTTTAAAGTGAAGTGGGGAAAGATACAATAGGAACCTGAGGGGTAACTTTTTTTACACAGAGGGTGGCGGGTTTATGGAACGAGCTGCTGGAGGAAGTAGTTGAGGCGAGTACTATTTTAGTTTAGTTTAGAGATACAGCTCAGAAACAGGCTCTTCGGCCCACCGAGTCCATGCCGGCCAGCGATCCCCACACGCTTACACTATCCTACACACACTAGGGACAATTTACAATTATACCAAGCCAATTAACCTACAAACCTGCACATCTTTGGAGTGTGGGAGGAAACTTGAGATTCCGGAGAAAACCCACGCTGTCACGGGGAGAACATACAAACTCCGTACAGATAAGCGCGTGTAGTCAGGATCGAACCTGGGTCTCTGGTGCGGTGAGGCAGCAACTCTACTGCTGTGCCACTGTGCTGCCCTATCATTGATGTTTATGAGATATATGGACAGGTACATTGATAGGATGGGTTTGGAGGGATATGGGCCAAGCACAGGCAGGTGGGACTAGCGTAGATGGAGCGTGTTGATTGGTGCGGGGCAAGTTGGGCCGAAGAGCCTATTCCATGCTGTATGAATCTATCATACTATGACTGTAATTAAGAACATTGCCGAGCATAAATATTTTCAAAACCAACGAATCCCTCAAAATCCTGATCCGTTTGAAGAAACAATAGTGATATTTTCAAACGTTCAAGAATTGATTTCAGAAAATCAATGAATGTATTGAAGATATTGGAAATACGGTGCTCACATATCTATAAATAAGAGGATCAGATTTAACCTAGCCCATTAGGTTAACCACCTCTTACCTCGTAAATTAACAGAATTGCTCATCAAGAGCAAACTGGCAGAAAATATAATCTAAGAAATACAATCCAAGGGTTCTCGACCCGAAACGTCACCCATTCCTTCTCTCCCGAGATGCTGCCTGACCTGCTGAGTTACTCCAGCATTTTGTGAATAAATCGATTTGTACCAGCATCTGCAGTTATTTTCTTATAGAACAGTAGAGCTCAGGAGCACCCCTTTTGGCCCACAATGCCTGTGTAGAACATGATGCCAAGTTAAATTAATCTCCTCTAACTGCATATTCCTACATCCCCTACATGTCCATGTGTCGATCGACAAGCCTCTTAAATGCCACCATCATCCCTGCCTCCACCACCGCTCCTGGCAGCCCTTTCCAGGCACCCACCACTCTCTGTGTAAAAAAACCTGCCCCACACATCTCCTTTAAATTATGCCCCTCTCACCTTAAAGCCATGCCATTCAGCCTTTTAAAACAGTTACTGTTACCATATCTATGCCTCTCCTAATTTTATACACTTTTACCTGGTCTCCCCACAGCCTCCAATGCTCCAGAGAAAACAATCCGTTTGTTTAATCTCTCTCCTTTTCGTTTTTGCTCTCTAACCAGGCAGCATTCGTGTAAACCTCATCTGCTGCCTTTCCAAAGCCTTAACATCCTTCCTGTAACGTGGGCGACCAGAACTGCACACAACCTCCTTGTAACATTTTATATATGTATTGTAGTAACAATCCCATTGGTCGATGTAAAATCACATAATTGTTTAGAAACATAGAAAATAGGTGCAGGATTAGGCCATTTTATAAGAATTTTATATGTTTCTACAAGATCCCCTCTTATCCTTCTAAATTCCAGTGAAGATAAGCCCAGTCGATCCATTCTTTCATCATATGTCAGTCCCGCCATCCCAGGAATTAACCTGGTGAACCTACACTGACTGCCTCAATAGCAACAATGTCCTTCCTCAAATTAGGAGACCAAAACTGCACACAATTAAAAGCTGGTGGGATTTTCCTCTCCAAAGATCCAATTATATTTGTAGATCTTGTTAAACTTGGTCCTCCCGGTTAATATAGAAACAAGGAACTGCAGATGTTGGATTACAAAAAAAGACACAGTGCTGGAAGGGTCCCAGGTCGAAACATCATCTATCCATGTTCTTCAGAGATGCTGCCTGACCCATTGAGTTACTCCGAAACTTTGTGTCTTCTTTTCCTCCCAGTTAATCATTAGTTTCTCAAATCTTATTTCTCTTCATACTTAAGTACATTGGAGAGAATTTGCTGCTACAACATTCTTAGTGACAGTGTTTTTTTAATAAGAATGTCTTGAATCCTTTTCATCCAATGCCAATTCAAAGACAAAAGCTGCCAGGAACCTCAGTCACTGAAAGGTCGCTGGAAACTTAATGGTATTTACACAATATTGCCCATTATTATTGTACATAAACAAGGGTGCATTAAATTGTGACAAGGAGGGTGTGTGTTATGAGTTGCAATTTGCCATAAGTTACTGAATGATTTCTGCAGCTCCATCATGGCCTTGCAGTAAACAGAAGCTCAACATTAAACTTGCATGACCTTCAAAAAAATGCTGGATTTGCATTATAAAAATGAACAAATCATCACAATACAATTGATTCTGCATTTCAGATCATAAAGACAGTTGTGATGTGATTTTTGGCTGAGGATGCTATTAATTATGGAGCTTAGTGCAGGAACGATGTCTCCTGGTGCCAAAGTCATAGTCATACATACATACAGCTTGGAAGCAGGCCCTTCAGCCCAACTTGTCCCACACCGGCCAATGTGCCCCATCTACACTAGTCCCACCTGCCTGCTTTTGGCCAATATCCCTCTAAACCTGTCCTATCCATGTACCTGTCTAAATGTTCCTTATAAGTTGCAATAGTACCTGCCTCAACTACCTCCTCTGGCAGTTCATTCCATATATCCACCATCCTTTGTGTAAAACAGTTACCCCTCAGGTTATCCTCTCAGGAGAGTCATACTGCTCTAAAATTGCAAAGTTTATTTTTCATTAATATTCCCATTCATCACTTTACTCTAATTTACCCTCCTTCCATTCTTTCTTTTGGATGTATAATTGTAGTTCAATTGACATGATTTCCTTTTTCATTATTTCTTCTGTTCCTGTCTTCGTCCTAAAAGTTGATTGTAGACACATGGAACTCCAGATGCTAGTTTACAAAAAAAGACACAAGGTGTGGAGTTACTCAGCGGGTCAGGCTGCATCTCTGGAGAACATGGATAGGTGATATTTCAGATTGGGACGCTTCTTCAGAAAGTTGGTTGGTTGGAGTTGTTCAGCTGTTCAATTGCCTTCTTGCTTTAGGAATTTGCGGCCAAAAACCTCTGAAGCCAAAGGGTAAAGAAAACAAATACAAGGATCTGAAGAGATTGCAGCAAATTCTGGGTATCCATTACAATGTGAGCAGTGTGACTTCAATTGAATTAGAATAATTGTATCTTGACTTGCTAAGAAAATGATTTAAATTTGCAACTGAATGAAATACTGCAAAATATAAAGAGAAGGAAGAAAACCTTAACGCGAGCCCGGGTGGTCCAGAAGGTCGGGAGCTTGATGCCTACCGCGTCGACAGCTGGGGCCTGCGAGCTGGACGGGCGGTCGGCTTTTGCTCTTGTGCCCATCATAATATGAATGGACCGTCGAGGTCACCAATGTGGCGCGTCGGTAGTTGGCCACTGGGCCCGCACCTGCATTCCGTGCCAGACGGCAAAGATTCAACGCCACGTCCGGGCGCCACTCCAAGAGATCGGTCTACCCTGCCGACGTTTCGACCACCTGCACGTGGACATTGTGGGCCCGCTCGCGCCGTCCCGGGGCATCACCCACCTCCTCACGGTGGTGGACCGCTTCACGCGGTGGCCGGAGGCCATACCACTGGCCGATACATCAGCAGCCACATGCGCTCGTGCGTTGGCCGCGCACTGGATTGCTCGCTTTGGGGTGCCGGTGGTCATCTCCTCGGACCGGGGGCCACAGTTCACCTCCGAGCTGTGGTCGGCCATGGCCCACCTGTTGGGCGTACGGCTGCATCACACCACGGCTTATCACCCGCAGGCAAACGGCCTGGTGGAGAGGTTCCACCGGCAGCTGAAGACAGCGCTGAAGGCGCGACTCTCCGACCCCGACTGGATGGACGAGCTACCATGGGTCTTGCTGGGCATCCGGACTGCGCCCAAGGAGGACCTGGCTTCATCGTCAGTGGAGCTCGTATACGGGTCCCCGCTCACGGTGCCCGGGGAGTTCGTGCCCTCGTTGCCGGGGCGAGAGGAACCGCCCTCATCCACCCTACAGCGCCTCCGAGAGCGAGTTGGCAAGCTCGCACCCGTGCCGACATCCCGCCATGGGACATTCCGCCCTTACGTGCCATCGGCCCTCCGGGACTGCGCCTTTGCGTTCCTGCGCCGTGACGCCCACCGGACGCCACTCCAGAGGCCGTATGAGGGCCCGTACCGGGTGCTGGAGCACGGACAGACAACCTTTATCTTGGACACGGGGGGCCGGCCGGAGGCCGTGTCAATTGACCGCCTGAAGCCGGCCCACTTAGACATTGACCAACCGGTGCGGGTTGCCCAGCCTCGGCCACGAGGTCGCCCACCCTTCCGGGACCCACCACCTGTCCCTCCAACTGTGCCTCCGCCGGCCCCTCTGTCGACCGATTACCGTACGCGGTCCGGTCGGGTTGTGCGACCACCAGTGCGCTTTGTGCCTCCGGTTCTGGGGGGGGGTCCTGTGGCGGCTCCCAAGGGTCGGGCCATACCACTACCGACCCCTCGGCACGGGAATGGACCAGTCCAGGGGGGCAGTCCGGTACTAGAGATATAAGGACAAGGTTTTGGGCGCGAAGCTATTCCGGCAGACTCGACCCGTCTGATAACCAACTATTAAAACCTTAACACCCCCAAAATACCTGGCTCCTTGCCTTTATTTCGGGCCTCTACCGACGCGCCACACAAGGAACTTCAGATGCTGGTTTACAAAAAAAAGTCACAAGAAAGACACAAAGTGCTGGAGCAACTCAGCGGGTCAGGCAGCATCTCTGGAGAACATGGATAAGTGACGTTTTAGGTTGGGACCTTTTTTCAGTCTTCAGTCTGAAGAAGGGTCCCGACCTGAAACATCACCTATCTATATTCTCCAGAGATGCTGCCTGATGCGCTGAGTTACTCCAGCACTGTGTCTTTTTCTGCAGAATATAACGTGTTTGATTACAAAAGGACTTTGATAGACATTATCCATCATACCTCAGTTAAGGTTATCTGTGCCTCTTACTTCATTAGCACATTAAATATTTAAAACTGCAAGATAAGGCCAATTGGGAATATATTCACAATTGTGGACTTATTTCACTCTATAAGAATTTGCTTTCTCTCGGAAAGGTTTGTTTTTATAGATTATGGCTTTTTAGTTCGAATGACTTCTACACCAGTAAAATGGTTTGGTACGTTGTTGGTATGCATGCAATCTTCCTTTCAGAGAGTACAACTTAGTGCGGAGTTACATGCAATGGTCCTTAAATGGCTTTCTTTATTAACTGGGCAAGTTTGTGCTGCCAGCCCACAGACAGATCCATAGAGAACCATTGACTATATTACGCACGTCAGTTTCACAACAGTGGCAAAGTAGTGGAGTTGCTGCCTTGCAGCGTCAGAGACCCATGTTAGATCCTGACTATGGGTGCTGTCTGTACGGAGTTTGTACGTTCCTCCTGTGACTGCGTGGATTTCATCTGGGTGCTCTGGTTTCCTTCCATATACCAAAGAAGTGCAGGTTTGTTTAATTGGCTTCTGTAAATTGTCCCTAATGTGTAGGATAGAACTGGTATATGGGTGATCATTGGTCGGTGTAGACTCAGTGGGCCAAAGGGCCTGTTTCCACTCTGTATTTCTAAACTAAAACCTACTGAACTGAGAGTCTGGTACACTTAGTATCTGTCCCCTCAACTTTATGCCAGCCATTTCTGGTTCATTTAACGTGGATGATGTGAATGATGTTGGAACCTTTCATTGGCTAAGTTTTGGTTTATTTTTCTATATTTGTTAATAATTAGTTAACTAACAGTAACAGGCACATGGTAGAGTTGCTGCCTTACAGCGAATGCAGCGCCGGAGACCCGGGTCCCGAGATCCCGACTACGGGGGCTGTCTGTATGGAGTTTGTTCATTCTCCCCAAGACCTGCATGGGTTTTCTCCGAGATCTTCGGTTTCCTCCCACACTCCAAAGACGTACAGGTATGTAGGTTAATTGGCTTGGTAGAATGTAAAAACAATTGTACCTAGTGGGTATAGGATAGTGTTAATGTGAGGGGATCAGTGTTCGGCCTGGACCCTGTGGGCCGGAAGGGCCTGTTTCCGCGCTGTATCTCTAAACTAAACTAAACAGTAGTTTATTATTTAATCGTTTCAGGATTTTTACTTTTTATATCTTATTACATCCATTTTAACAGCAAAACACGGCTTTGACACCATGACAAACACATTTTACTTGTGGAATGGTTGTTGAATGATGCCCTAAGGTTGTCAGCAGCCACTTGGCATCAAAAAATGACCTCAGCCACAAGGTAGACTGGATTGAGTGCGATGAGGCCCATGATAATGATTTGCAAGTCAAGTCTCTTCTTTGTGGTGCATTTCATTTTAATGTTTCTGCAGTCATTGATTAGGTGAGAATTAGTCATTGACTTTGAACTCTAGGGATAAATTTAATAGTGATCTGGTGTTCAATTTAGCACCCGAAGTAGATGTATTTACAAAACTGCCAGTCAGCTGTCAACATGATCCCACCCATACTGAAAAAGACAATCTCTGAATCTCGTATGACTCAAACAATGCAAGCTATCCCAGAGAAAGTAAACGAATATTGATCCAAGCAGTCTATCTATAATATCATTGTGATGTTGGTATGTCAGAATAGTGTTTTGAAGCACTAGTGGACTAAATCTAACCTATATTTCTTCCTATATCCTGTTCACAATCAATGCCATGTTGTTTGGGGAAGGCAGGGAGGTGGGTGCTTTGTGGGTAGAGACTTGGAGTTGGCTATGTCATTGTTTTTTTTCCCTCTGTCTTGCAGAAAGAAGCTAAAGCGAGAACATTTCATTGCTTTCCCAGAGTGTCTGCCATGGTAAGCTTTGACTCATTCAAAGTACAGCTGTTCAGATCCCAACTGCTCAATGATCATAGACTGACGTCAGTTTCTGTGGCCATTCCTTCAAATTTAAAATTCTCAACCTAGTGTTCAATTTCTGCATGGTGCCATTCCTCCATGTCTCTGTAAATTCCTCTCGTTGTACAACCTTGCAAATTGATTCATGTCTCTGATTCTGACCTCTGCCTCATTTCTGATTTCCATGGCACAAACATTGGTGGCTATGTCTTCAACTGATGCAGTCTTAAACTCAGGAATTATTTTCCTGATGTTCTCCTGCTCTCTATAATCTTCCTACATCTTTGAATTGTTCTAGAAAACCAATCTCTTTGGCCAAGAGTTCCCCTAACATCGTTTATAAACCTTGGTTTAGTTTAGAGATACAGAGTGGAAACAGGCCCTTTGGCCCACCGAGTCCTTGCTGACCAAAGATCCCCTGTACACTAGTTCTATCCCACGTACTAGGGACGTTAGAGAGACTGCATTTAGAATATTGTGTTCAGTTCTAGGCACTATAGGAAAGGTATTGTCAAGTTTGAAAGGGTTCAGGGATGATTTACGAGGATGTTGCTAGGACTAGAGGGTGTGAGCTATAGGGAGAGGTTGAGCAGGCTGGGTCTCTATTCCATGGAGAGCAGGAGGATGAGGGGTGATCTTCTTGAGGTGTACAAAATCATGAGAGGAATAGACCGGGTAGATGCACAGAGTCTCTTGCCCAGAGTAGGGGAATCAAGGACCAGAGGACTTAAGTTCAAGATGAAGGGGAAAAGATTTAATAGGAATCTGAGGGGTAACTTTTTCACACAAAGGGTGGTGGATGTATGGAATAAGCTGCCACGTGAGGCAGTTGAGGCTGGGAATATCCCAACATTTAAGAAACAGTTAGACAGGTACATGGATAGGACAGGTTTGGAGGGATGTGGACCAAGTGCAGGCAGGTAGGATTAGTGTCGCTAGTGTTGGTCGGTGTGGGCAAGTTGGGCCGAAGGGCCTGTTTCCACACTGTATCACACTGACTCTGACACTTTAGAGAAGCCAATTAACCCACAAACCTGCACATCTTTGGAATGTGGGAGGAAACCGAAGCATCCAAAGAAAACCCACATGGTCACAGGCAGGGCCGTCTTAACGCATGGGCCTGATGGGCACTTGCCCGGGGGCCCACGAGCATAGGGGCCCCATGCTGATCTGTGTATGTTAAGTGACTTGCAATAAATAAATACTACTTTAAAAATGTAGGTTCAATAAGTGCTTTTTTCGCAACATTTTCGGTCACTAAGTGCTTCTCACAGTGATCTGTAAGTGCTTTTTGAAACAATGTAGCACCCTAAGTCCATCGCTAAGTGCTTTTCGCCGGCACGACAGGGGGGGGCTGGTAGGGAAAGGGGGGTGGGGGAGAGTAACGGTAGGGGCCCCAATACACTGCTTTGCCCGGGGGCCCATAATGCTGTAAAAACGGCCCTGGTCACAGGGAGAGTGTAAGCTCCGTACAGACAGCACCATAGTCAGGATCGAGCCTGGGTCATTGGCATTGTGAGGCAGCAACTCTACCATTGCGCCTCTGTGCCTTCCTTAGCAATGAAATGTGTTTCTTATGAAGTTTAGGATGTTATCACCATATTACAGACTCCACTTTATTGCAAGTTTTACTATTACTGCAGCTATGATGGGGTTTGTGGGAGACGTCAATGCAATAACAGCAGCCTGAGATCAACAGAACCACTACTGTATTGGAGAAAAAGTCTTCTAGCAACAACCAGTTGAATCCTGAGAAATATTTAAACAGATATTAGCAAAGCAATGGTAATGAATGACTACAGAAACACTATACTGTCTTGAATATAAAGATGGGAAAGAGCTTAAACTAACCAGTTTTCTTGCAGAGTAGAGCGGTTTTCTTTTAAAAGCAGAATAACCAAATTCCATTTCCGTTTGGGAAACTTTCTCAATTTCTTGCCTCAAACACATCTGGGCTGTTCAGGAGTCACGAAGGTGCTGCAGTAAATCAAGGTTCAGGCAGCATTAATTCAATGGGATACAATATACAAGTAAGGGCTTAAGCATATGCTAAGCATTCTATTCCCCATTGAGCTTCTCATTGTAAGCCAATGTGTTTACTGCTTCCTGTATCTCTTTTCAAGATACTGGTGATGAAAATTGTTTTTTTTCCCCACAACTTCCAGTTCTTTGCCTCAATCTCACGTCGATGCTTCCCGTTCCGTACCGATGGAAGGATTGTCCTGCACAAAACCCTCTGACTTGTCACATCCATCAGCCCTGACACCTGGGGCAGACTAATGCATTCGACCTGAGCTATCCTTATCGGCTATTCATCTTTATCATGTAATCTCCAGTCCTGAGCACTCAACAAGGATCTACCTTGGCAGTTACATTTGGCTGACATTATAAGCACTCCCATCTAGTCTCCTCCTTGGCACTGTCTTCTTGGTCTCTGAGATCTGCCCTCTGCCTCCTCCTCTTTTTATATGCCCTCCCCTCCAAAATGGGCTGTAGAAAACTCTACTTCCTTTTAAGCTGATGGTCCACTGCATGAGGAATTCAGAAGGGACAATGTATCCCTCACTGAGCAATTAGATCCATTGTCCAACCATTTTTCTCAAAGTTTCCTGCACACTTTGGACTAAGCATTCAGCTTCACTGAATGTTGGAATGAGATGGAGACAGAAAATTGTGTTGAAAGCAAATGAGGAACAAAGACTGCAAGCTGCAGTGACTGGAACTGCAGATTACAATCAGGCACCAAATCTTCTGGCAGACTCTATATTGAAATACCTGAATAATTATCTTCATGATGTGCTCTGTGGTGATGGATGCTCCCACCAGCAATACATCAAGCCATTTCATGTCACCATCCTTCTGAATAAGGAAATAATCCACTCTCAGCTAGGTATAGTGTGCCAACCTGCAGCCCTGGGACTACAGACCCAGCCATCTGCTGATCTGCAAAGGGATTCCAGGTAATTGTGCCCTGCACCTCTAACACACAAACCTGCATAGACCTGATTATTGTTTAATTCATAGCCGAAGCAAGAAAGCCCAATGAATAGCTGTCACATGGACCACGTAGAAACAAGGAACTTCAGATGCTGGTTGACCAACCGAAGATGAAGTGCTGGAGTAACTCAGCAGATCAGGCAGCATCTCTGGAGAACAAGAACCCAAATAAGCATCCCAATGTAAAACATCACTTATCCATGTTCTCCAGGGATGCTGCCAGACCCAATAGGTTAGTCCAACATTTTGCATTTTTTCATTTCTCATGGACCATCATGTGAACTGGGCAGAAGCATCAGTGAGAATACACTACTGCAGAATAGTGACTCATGACCCCACTTCGGATAAGTTTGATCTATGGTTAGTTCATTACTCCTCCTGCAGAAAGGCCGGAGATCCTGCTTATGCCTTCCCTGAGTTCCTGACATTTTGGCAAGGTGCTCTCATAGACTGGAATAAGTAGAACAGGCAAACCGTCTGAAGAAGGGTCTCAACCCGAAACATCACCTATTCCTTTTCTCCATAGATGCTGCCTGACCCGCTGAGTTACTCCAGCATTTTGTGTCACAGGCAATCTCATCAGTTTCAGGTCTGTGCTTTTCCATTTGACAGCCACGATCGAGTGTCAGCTGTGATGTTCTGTTTGAAGGTTTTGTACTCTGTGGAGCGATGGTTGCCAGCGAAACAAGCCCAATCAATGTTGTATAAATATCCAAGGAAACTGTAGATGCTGGAAACCTGAAATAAAAAAACACAGCAGGTCAAGTACCATCTGTGGAAAGAGAAACAGAGATAACATTTTAGGTATTAGATACTTTGTCAGAGGTCCAATGTTGAAGGTGGCAGGTTGCCATCATTGCAATGGCAGTTTTCAAGCCTAAGATGCCCATAAACAGTTTAAGGTCATTCATGATTGTATTTACTGAACTGAGTGCCCCCCCACCCCCCTCCCAAAATGATGGTATGAGCTCCTCCTCTGTCTGTGTTCGTTTTTGCACAGTGGGGTGTGAGAGCAGGAGGTTTACGTAGATGGCAGCCTTTGGCCTGAGTCCATCACATTCCTGATGACTGCACTGACCCCTGGAGATCAAGATAGACAGAAAAAGAATCACTGCTGATATCGGTCTTGCATCCCTGGCCCGCTGCCTGCTGCTCTTTTCACAAGGATCATTTTATTGAAATGAAACAGAGGGGTTAAAATATTGGAAGATCATGTAATAAGTTAGTTTATGTTTTAAGACTCCAGATTAAGACTAGAGAGCGCAGCTTTAAAGTGAGAGGGGGGCAAAGTTTAAAGATGTGCGAGCAAGTTTTTTTTACACAGAGGGTGGTGGGTGTCTGGAATGTGCTGTCAGGAGTGATGGTAAAGGCAGGTGTGATAGTGGCTTTTAAGAGGCTTTTAGATAGTCACGTGAATCAGTAAGGAATGGAGGGTTATGGATCATGAGCAGGCAGATGAAATTAGTTTAATTTGGCATTATGTTCAGCATGGACATTGTAGTCCGAATGGCCTGATCCTGTGCCGTACTGTTTGATGTTCTTTCTTAAAAGATTGGAGCTCTTTCATGTTCATCAGTTCCCTCGCATTTAGTACCGGCCAATGGTAGGCTGATCCAGAAGATTAAAATGCATGGGATTCAAAGTGACTTGGTTGTGGAGATTTAGAACTGGCTCACTGATGGAAGACAGAGGGTTGCAATGGAAGAACAATATTCAGGCTGGAGGTCTGTGACCAGTGGAGTTCCGCAGAGATCTGTGCTTGTACCTCTGATGTTTGGAATATATATAAATGACTTGGACATAAACATAAAAGGAAGGGTTGGTTAGTAAATTTGCAGATGTCACCAAGATTGCTGGGGTTGTGGACTGTGTGGAAAGGTATCAAGATATACAGTGGGATATAGATCAGCTACAGAAATGGGTGGAAAAATAGCAGATGAAGTTTAATCCATGTAAGTGTGAGGTGTTCCACTTTGAGAGGTCAAATGTAAGGGGAAAGTATCCAATTAATGGTATGACACTCAGCAGCATCAACATACAGAGGGATCCTGGGGTTTAAGTCCATAGCTCCCTGAAAGTGGCAACATAAATAGATAGAGTATGCCCTTCCCTCAATAATTGTTCCATTACTGATTGAAATATCTCACTGATTTAATTCCATTTAACAGTTTTAAGGAGTAATTTGCCTCTTTATGACAATAATAAACTTAAACCTCACAGTTAGGTATCATCAACTCGCCGGTCCAACATTCACTTGGGTGTTGCCATGGGACCTGTCCAGTTTGGTATAAACTTTGGCTCCTGACAGCTGTGCATGTAGATTCTGTGATTATGGACAGTGGATATTGCGTGTTGTCATTAGTTTTGTTCAGTGATTTTATATTCACTGCATTACTGCACAGTTTTATCTGACTTCAGAACTGGAAGAATTAATATTGCCCACTCACTGTGCTGGACCTTAACCAAAACCCCACACAGCTTCATTTTCCACAGCTTTTCCTTTACTTTAAATTTTAGTTTTATTATTGTCACGTTTTTAGTTATTATTTTAGAGATACAGCGTGGACAAAGGACAAAGATCTGGGCAGCCTGACATCTTGGTGGATGTGGATCGGGCCTTTGTACTTAACAATGCCAATTTATGAATCATTAAATGGACCTTGCTCCTGGTATCAAATTGTCCTATCATGATCGTGCTTAACCTAAACTGCAGATGCGTGCCCAATGAAGTTTGATTATCTGTAATCGATCATTTAGATCATTGTGTATAAATCAGTAGTTATTGGTAATTTTATCTGTTTCTATCATGCAGTACTTTGCACATGATGCTTGCTTTATTAATGACGACATATTTCCTATCTTTCAGTTCCCTCTGACACCTCCCTCTGCATTAACATAAAGAAGATGAAGACACTTTAATTGCAGCTCTCTGTTCCCTGGCGTCCTGAACTGACCAAGATTCTTTCACATTTGTCATCTCAACAGTAACCTCCCTTGGTTTGATGAAGGTGCGCCCTCAAGTACAGAAGAGTACCACATGAATGCGGCAATCGGTAGGCCACCACACTAGTCTCTCTAGTTTCTCTAGTCTCTCATACCTCTAGTTTACCTCTCCCCTGGCTCTCAGTCTGAAGAAGGGTCTCGACCTGAATCGTCACCTATTCCTTTTCTCCAGAGATGCTGCCTGACCCGCTAAGTTACTCCAGCATTTGTGTCTAACACCAGTCTCTCCCTCACTGTTAGCTCCCAAATTCTCAATTTAGGACACATAGTGCTGGAGTAACTCAGGGGATCAGGCAGCATCTCTGGAGAACATGGATAGGCTATGTTTTGGGTCAGGACCTTTCTCCAGACTCTGGTGGGGGGTGCAGGGGGGAAGAAAGCTGGGAGAAAGGAGAGGTAGGACCAATCAAGGTAATAGGTGAACACAGGCGAAAGGGGGAGGGGGGGGGCAGACGGTTGGAACAAAAGTCAGAGATTAAAATGGAAGATGTGAGACAAAAGGATTGAAGATGTGGGAAGTATGAAGAAGGGTCTCGACCCAAAATATTAACCATCTATGTTCCCCAGAGATGCTGCCCGATCTGCTGAATTATTCCAGCACTTTGTGTCCTAATAGGATTGAAGAGTTGCAAAATGCAAAACCAGAGGAAGAAATGTGGGTGGAGGAGAGGAGGAGGAGAAATACAATCATGAAAGGAATAGGTGCATGTCCAGGAGGGGCACAAGGGAGGTGGGGTGGGTTGTTAGAGGTTACCTAAAATTGGAGAATTCTATGTTCATTCCATTGGGTTATAAACTACCCAAGCGGAATATATTAGGTGCTGTCCATCCAGTTTGCGCATAGCCTCACTCTGGCAATGGAGGCGGCCCAGGACAGAAAGGTTAGTGTGGGAATAGGAAGGGGAGTTAAAATGGTTAGCAACTGGGTGAACCAGTGGACCTTGGTGAACTGAGCGCAAGTATTCAGCGAAACGGTCACCGAGTCTGTGCTTGGTCTCACTGACGTACAAGAGGCCACATCAGGAACACCAGATGCAGTAGATCTGCATTTACTGCAGTTCCTGATGTGGCCTCCTCCACATCATTCAGTACCCTGCAATCTTGGGCAGAGCAGTTGCCACATCAAGCTATGATGCATCCTAATAGAATGCTTTCTATGGTGCATTTGTAGAAAACTGGGGAAAATTGGGGACGGCAAATTTCTTCTGAGGAAGTAGAGGCATTGGTGTGCTTTCTTGACCATATTGTCAAATTGTTGGCGATATTTACATCCACGCTTCAACACCATTGATGCAAACATGTGTCTGTATTCCACCCCACTTCCTGAAGTCGATGACCAGCTATTTTATTTTTGACATTGAGGGAGAGGTTGTTGTGTTGACACTATGTTCTTAGGTTCTCTATCGCCTTCCTGTACTCTGTCTTGTCATTGTTTGAGATTCACCCCAGGTCTGGCATCTGTGATTATGAAACAGAATGAATATTTCAATGTGATGATCTTTCAATGGAACTGAATTCAAATACAGATATATTGATGCAAATGCATTGATATAACTTTGCAGTCTTCTGCTTTAACATAAACGATTTAAACTGCAACGGGGCTTCCTTTAATACCTCTTTGAAGTTAAGTTGAAATTAACAACAGCTCTACATAGGATTAAGGAAACATAGAAACATAGAAAATAGGTGCAGGAGTAGGCCATTCGGCCCTTCGAGCCTGCACCGCCATTCAATATGATCATGGCTGATCATTCAGCTCAGTAGCCTGTACCTGCCTTCTCTCCATACCCCCTGATCCCTTTAGCAAAAAGGGCCACATCTAACTCCCTCTTAAATATAGCCAATGAACTGGCCTCAACTACCTTCTGTGGCAGAGAATTCCACAGACTCACCACTCTCTGTGTGAAGAAATGTTTTCTCATCTCGGTCCTAAAAGACTTCCATTCCCCCTTATCCTTAAGCTGTGACCCCTGGTTCTGGACTCCCCCAACATCGGGAACAATCTTCCCGCATCTAGCCTCTCCAACCCCTTAAAGATTTCTAAAGATTTCTAATGCTGGAAATGATAATGTCGTATGTATACTGTGCTATTCTTTCAACCTCTTTAACATCTGTCCATTTTTAGAGGTGGAAACATATTATTCTTTTTAATACTTTTAGAACTTTATAAAGTAAATTTAATCTCATGCAGTTTTGGCAGAACTCAGATTATTTTTTCATGCAACAAATTCATTTAAAGGTAAGAATGTACTGAAAACAGTACACAAATACAAGAAGAAATAATGGTGCTGGCTAGAAACATTATGAATATGTGGAAAATGAGGAATGTATTTAAAAAACAGATTGAAAGAAATACTCGTCTGATAAATGAAGTTAATTATGCAATATCTTTTCTGAAAATTCTCTTTTTCTATCACCCAAAGCTGATTAAATCGGTTTTCATTTTGAAATTAGCTACAAACGTACTTACATTGAAAATTTAGGCAGTTTGCATTTGTGATAGTCAAACTTTTCTAACATTGAGCAATGAAGTAAATTTATTACATTAGAAAAACAAAAAGGAAGCCAATCAAATTGTGTGATGCTGGCCTTTCATCAAGCTAAAAAATCCTTAAATTAACCTTATCCATTTTAACCTAGAAAAGCTGGTTTCACCATATTAAATATTCTTAAATAAAAATTAAATGTTATTAAAAAATATTTGAAGAATTATAGTGGTTGGAAAAAATCCAAGAAATTATGGGATTCTCATACACTGGGCAAGAAATCTTGCACTTGGGCATGGCCTATCATCGCCACGTCTCAATTATTTTATCGGCAGTGAAAATATCTGCTGAAAATTAAAGTAAGAGTAGAGACAGGATGAATGACATCACCTAAAATAAAAGGAGTAGGTCATTTGCCCATCGTAAATGTCTATCAGTACTTTACTTTGTCTATCAGTAAAGTATTGGCTGATCAGTTACCCCAGTATCACCTTCCTACATTAAAACCATATCCTTTGATTCCTTTAATATATTAAGTATATATTAAATGTCTGTCTGCAATATTCTTACATACTGAACCTCCTTTCTCCTTTTTTCTTTGGAACTGATGTGCTACAATGCTGAGAACTCTGAGCTCTGGTGCACCTCAGTACACTTGACAATAATGAAGCTAGCATATTGCATAGATAAAATACATCTTAAGAACAGGCTTTTCGGCCCACAATGTCTGTGCTAAACACAATATCAAGAACAACTCTTATCTGCCTGCAACATAATCCAGATCCCTCCATTCCCTGCATATCCATATGCATTTCCATATGCCTATCGAAGAGTATCTTAAATGCCACTATGACATTTGCAGTGTGTTCCAGGCACTCACCACTCTTTGTGTAAAAAACTTGCCCTGCACATCTCCTTTAAACTTTGCCCCTCTCAGCTTAAAGGTACGCTCTCTGGTATTTGATTTCTTCATCCTGGACCATTTGGTGAAAGTGTTATGAAATTCAAAGTATCAGACCAGTGGGGGGCATTGGAGAAGGAGATAGTGTAGGATCCAAGCAAATAAGTTCCGAAAGTTAAATTTCTGTAGTGTGCAAACATGTGAGTCTGAAGAAGGGTCTCGACCCGTAACATCACCCATTCCTATTCTCCTGAGATGCTGCCTGTCCCGCTGAGTTACTCCAGCATTTTGTGTCTATTATGTGATTCTATAATCCATCTCTGGCATTTTTATGGGTATTCAACTTGAGTTTCTTTCCAATGATTCTTCCCAAGATGCTTATAGTAATATTGTTGTATAGTATTGTGTATAGTATAGTATTGTTGCCAATGGTAATGTCATTCAGGTCAGTTGGGCATGGTTAGAGATTGTCCTGTTGGGGATGAACAGTGCCCAATACCACTGTATGTTACCACTTATCAGCTCAAATCTGCATGTTGACATGGTCTAGTTTCAAGTAGGCATTGTCATTTTTTAAGGAGTTGTGAATGAAGCTGAGCATCATGCAATCATCTACATTTGCATCTCACTGTGGTAGGATGGTTGTTTATGGAGCAGCTGAAGATATCTGGATCAATGACATGACATTGTTCCAAGGATATTCTGCACTGTTGTCTATTGTGTGGCCAGTTCCTCTTGTACCATGCAAGAGTCAAACATATTAGTTAATTGTACGTGTACCGAGGTACAGTGAATAGCTTTTTATTGCATGCTATCCAGTCAGCGGAAAGACTATACATGATTACAATAGAGCCGTCCACTGTGTGCAGATACAGGATAAAGGGAATAACGTATAATGCAAGATAAAGTCCGGTAAACTACAATTAAAGATAGTCCAAAGGTCTCCAATATGGTAGATGGTAGCTCAGGACCGCTCTCTAGTTGATAAGATGGTTCAGTTGCCTGATGACAGCTGGGATGAAACTGTCCCTGAATCTGCAGGTGTACGTTTTCACTCTTAGGTACTTTTTGTCTGATGGGAGAAGGGGGTAGAGTGAGTGTTCGGGTGAGACTCGTCCTTGATTATGCTCGGCCTTGGCGAGGCAGTGTGAAGTGTAGATGGAGTCAATGGAAGGGAGGATGGTTTGTGTGATGGTCTGGACCGCTTCCACAATTCTCTGCAATTTCTTGCAGTCCTCTGTTTATGCTGGCAATTGACTCTCATCTGAACTGAGGCAGAGTAAAAATATTGCAATGGTTAATCATTGAGCACATTTCCTTAAGGTAATAGCAACTTCACTAATCTGAAATTAATAATTGGTGTTAAGAACTAATATACAAAGCATTATCCATCACAGTACCATCCTTGCAATAAGAAATAAGCAATACTGTACAAACAGATAGAAACATTTACAGAGATGTTATACTCACGAGTAACTTAACTCCTGTCATTTGTAATCTAGTAAATCTAATGGCAGTCAAAAATGTATATACAAACAGTAAATCTAAGATTGGCACAATTTTCTAAATCTCATGAAACTTGAACTCTGAACTGATGTTGCTCTGAACTGATGTTGCTGATAAACTGAGCTATTTCACAAAATCCCTGCAAATGTAAGATCAAATGGTATAAGATGTATAAGATATCAGATAATGGAAAGCGAACTAATGGACACGAGTGCTAGAGTAACTCAGCGGGTCAGGCAACATCTCTGGAGAACAGGGATAGGTGACGTTTTGTGTCTGGAGAACATGGATGATGCTGCCTGTCCGCAGAGTTACTCCAGCATTTTGTGTCTACCTCGTGCAATCAAGGCAGTTTGTAGTTACCACAACACTTTTACAATCACTCAAGTTTACATCAGAAACAAGCCGGCAATGGACGCGGTGCCCTGGACACAGTCGGACGCAGCCAAGACACTTAATACTCTCAGTGACGGACACAATGTGCTGGAGTAACTCAATGAGCCAGGCAGCATCTCTAGAGAACATGAACTGGAAACATTTCGTCCAGTGACTCTTCTTCAGACTCAGTGAGTTATTTTGGGCTGGAGACAGGGATGGCGATTCTGACTTACGTAATATCTGAGTTAGGTAAGAGTTCACAGAACGCAACCCTAAAGTCAGGTTGTGTCTATATTATCAGTTATTTAAATAATTACTGATCCATGACATACCATCTTTATTATGGAACTCCACTGAGACACTTAGGCAGGCCAACACCATTGAACATTGAGACCTTTTAAGTGACAAACTTCTTTTGACTGCATTTGCTGCAAATTCTGAAATCACAGGGATTCCACAAGATGGGATTGTAGTGGACATACTGGGCAAGAATAGCAGGTTACTGGAGAGTGGGCACAGCCTCATAGTAATGTTGTTTATACATTTCATCACTTTGCTGTGAGTGGAATGACTGGGCGGTGGTTAACCTCATTAGATCTGTCCTGATTTTTGTAAGAAGAATATGCCTAGAAAATGGGGCAGCACTGTCGCGAATAGGTAGATTTGCTGCCTTCCAGCACCAGAGACCTAGGTTAAATCCTGACTATAGGTGCTGTCTGCACAGAGTTTGTATGTTCTCCCTGTGACCACATGGGACCGTTCTCCCTGTGACCATACCACTGCGGGTGCTCATGTTTCCTCCCACACTCCAAAGATGTCCAGGTTTGTAGGTTAATTGGCTTCTGTAAAATTATAAATTATCCCTAATGTGTAGGATAGTGCTAGTGTACAGGGTGATCGCTGGTCAACGTGGTCTTTGTGGGCCAAAGTGCCTGTTCCACACTGTATCTCCAACATGAAAAGCAAAGTAAAATGTTCTATATTTTTGGCCAGATGCCAGTGTTGTCACTGTGTTGCATTGGCTACAGGTACAACTAGATTTAGAGAATGTGTTCAGTACTAAGGCAAGGATGTTTTCATGCATCGTATTATTATTATTCTCAATTGGTCCCATAACCAATGATCTGTCAACCATTTCTTGATATTCCCTGATGTGGGCATCTCAGGGTGGAGATGAGATGATTCATCACTCAGCACTTCTGGCTGAACACAATTATAAATGTTTTAGCCAAGTTTTCTACAATTATATGATGAGTACCATATCACAAGACTTCACAGGGTCTGGAACTAAATGCAGAAAATTCCCAGGATTACTTTGTTCTGTCCGTATACCACATTCCGACCATCTCCAATGGATTTTCTCACGTACCAAGGTATTGCAAAAGAAAATTAGACCCAGGGAACTGCTGGGAATCTTGAGCAAAACATGGTGCTGGAGGAACTCAGCAGGTCAGCCAGCATCTTTGGAGGGAATGGACAGGCTGATGTAAAGGAAGTCTAACCCCATATTCTCATATGACTTTGTGAGATTGGTACAAGTCTGGGTCAACTCTCTAAGCCTAGACACCAGTCGCCAGACAATGCAAGGAAGATTTTACAGCGTCAAATGGGCTGGGGTGACCTTGCCTTGTGAGAATTTGTGATCAATCTGCTTTTATTCTTTTTCTCCACTTTAAGTAGCATTTATAGTACAACTAAGTGGCTCGCTGGTCATTTGAAAGTGAATTACATTCACAACAGTTAAAGACTGCAGACTTCCTCTTCTGCAAAACATAAGTGAACCATGAATTTTAATAACCAAAATGGTAGTAATATGTCATCTCTATTATTTTTGTTTGTACATTCCCAGATAATTAAATGAATTTAAATTCCATAGCTGCAATGATGGGATTTGATCACCTGTTGCTGGATTGTTAATCCAGTCCTGTGTTCCTGAACTGGTAAATTAACCACCTACCCCTTATGCATTTTAAAGTAGATAATTTGCATTCTTACTGCTCAGAATCCCTTGCTTCTCTTGTTTACATTTCTAATTTGGTTGCTTTCTTGAGCTACTATTGGTGGATTAAGGTCAACACTGCAGGAAAACAGTGACAATAGTGGTAAAAAACTGTTTGGCCTGTGGCAATGCGTCGGAGCTCACATTCGCAGAAGTCCATCGCCAAGGTTTCTAAATGTTTTAAGTTTGACTTGCTATTGATCCCATAATGCACGTTACATTCTACACAAATTGTATTATTTTAAGCCAATTTTAGGAGGGAAAACATGGGGAAAAATTGAAGGTATTGCGATATCTCATTGTAAATTACTGAATACATAATGCACGTATTATGCAATCTTAAGCAAGCTCTGGACTAAAACTGGTAGAATTGTTGATCTATTATTTATGTTGCTCAGAATCGCTCGTTGGTGAACTGTCATCTATATACTAAAACCTGTTTGTTTGTTCCTGAACTACAGCCAAAGCGGTACACGATAACATGACAATTTTTGGCACACCTTACTCACCGTCGTCCCTTTGGTGCTAATGGAAGAAGTTTCATTGAAATCGGTTATATTTTTTAAGTTATTCACCGATCTCCTGGGGGGGGAGGGGGTGGAGGGAGGAGGAGAGAGGATAAGGAGGGTTGAGGGGGATGGAGTGGGGAAGAGGGATGAGCAGGGGAGGGAGAGGGAGAGGAGGGATGGGGAGTGGAGGAGCATGGGGAGGAGGGGGTGAGGGGGAGATGAGGGGGATGGGGGAAGGGAGGAGGGGGGAGGAGGGGGAAGGGGGGAGGAGGGGGAAGGGGAGAGGAGGGGGGAAGGGGGGAAGGGAGAAAGGGAGGAGGGGGGAGGTGGAGGAGGGAGGAAGGGAGGAGGGAGGAAGGGAGGAGGGGGGAAGGGAGGAGGAGGAGGAGGAGGGGGGTGAGGAGGAGGGGGGGTGAGGAGGAGGGGGGGTGAGGAGGAGGGGGAGGTGAGGGGGGGGGGGTGAGGGGGAGGTGAGGGGGAGGGGGGGGTGAGGGGGAGGGGGGGGGGTGAGGGGGAGGGGGAGGGGGAGGGGGGGGGGGGTGAGGGGGAGGAGAGGGTGCTGCACCAATGCAGGAGAGGTTTGGGCCCAACGGGTCACTTGGTCTAATACTAGTAAACCCTAGAACACTTCACTGCAACACTCTTAAATGTATTCCCCATTTTTAATATATTTATCGTAACCACATCGTAATTCTCTCTCATTGCGTCCACAAACGATTTGCCCATGAGGGTGGGTAGTTACACATTCTGCGCCCAACGTGTGCCTCATTCTACACGTGGAAACGTGAACAGCTTTGGTCAGGCAAGTAAGTCCACGCGTCCGTTTGAGCAAAACACAAGGCGCTGTTCCCCAGGAGCTCCCGCCTCCTCCTGCGCGCCATTGGCCGTCGGGGCCTCACCCCCACCTTCTCTGACTTGCGGCTGGAGGTTACCAATGTTAATCACAAGTTAATATACGTCGCTGCCCTATTGCCGGGCCTTGGTTTTGCGGCCGCAGCTCCAGAACTGAGTTTGCAGCATTGAAGGGTGGACGAGCTGAAAAAACCAGACTAGTATTCCTGCGGCATTCATAGTTTGTTTTTATTTTTTAATTTTTCCGGTTGATGTCAGTATTTGCAAATACATTTTTCCCGCTTTCCTTTTTTTCTTCTCAATCTATTGAATCGAAACAGCGGGGGTTTTTTTTTTTTCATCCCAAGACCTCGCGGAAAGGAAAAGAGGGAAAAAGTTATGACATGGAAGCTATTTGGATCTATCAGTTCCGCCTGATAGTGATCGGAGACTCGACGGTGGGCAAGTCCTGCCTCCTCCGCAGGTTCACCGACGGGAAATTCAACGACGCGTCCGACCCCACGGTCGGCGTGGACTTTTTCGCCAGGCTGGTGGAGATCGAGCCGGGAAAGAGGATCAAATTGCAGCTGTGGGACACGGCGGGACAGGAACGGTTCAGGTGCGCGGCGGCGGCGACGGCGGCGGCGGCGGCAATGTTGTGCGTCTGAGGGTGGAAATAAAAGTAAATACAAGCCGGGGGAGGGGGGGGGTGGTGGCGATGGCGATGCTGCTGGACTTTGCTCCAGGGAGACGTGTCCTTCCTCTACACCACTTCAAACAGGCAGGCGAAAGCATATAACTTTGCAAAGCGGCCCCAAAGCCCATTTTTAAAATATATATATTTCTCCTCACTCGGCTGTTTGATGCAGCTGCATTAAAAAAACCGTTTATTTAAATTTCCAGCCGGGTTTAATTTGTCACTGCGGTTGCCACCTGCCATTGATGTGTGCAGCACAAGGAAGAAAACTATTTGTAATTATCCCAGTGATTTAATTCTGCTTTTCGCATATTTCTGGCAGTTTATTTTTGTTGTTGTATGGGACTGACCATTGGTGGTGATGGAGCTTGGCCTTGGGGATGAAGGGTAGTAGCTGTGTATTTGGAAGCAAACTGGAACTTGCACTGGTATAAAATATTTTAAACTGGAATCTAGAGTTTTTGAGACGGATTCACTTTATAACAACACGTTCATAAGTTCTCGGAGCAGAATTAGGCCATTTAGCCCATCGAGTCTAACCCATTCATTCATGGCTGATCTATCTTTTTCTCTCAACACTGTTCTCTCTCCTGCCTTCGCCCCATTGTAAAACTTCAACAACCGTTTACCAGCAATAGCAATGTTTAAAGTACAGTTTAACGACATTGAAAAGTCATTTGGACAGATACTTGGATAGGCATGGGTTAGAGGGATATGGGACTATCGTAGATGGAACATTTTGGTCGGCTTAGCCTAGGCAAATTGGGCCGAAGTGCCTTCCTTCATGTATGACACTAAGCCATATTTCAGCTTCTCAAACTTGTACTGTTTAATTAGTTCATGGCTGACTTGTATCCTTTTACGGTGGGTTGGCCTGTAAAAAGTTACTGGTACTGAAATCAAAATTTATTTGTGGCATTACAAGCTTGTATTTAACTCTTGTTTTTTTTGAACATTTTGACTGTGGAGTAGCGGATATGATTAATGACATTTCAATGTAAAACATGGATGATTCTCAGCATGGTGAACTAAATGCTTTTAAAATGTTGCAAAATTAAATATCTCTTGTGGGATTGTTTTGTTTTTAGTGCCTAGATTTACTTTAAATTATTTATGAATTCGGTTTTAATATTTTGAATGTAGGGTCTTTCACATCATATCTTGTTATTTTTATTTGAAAATGTATGTATATTCCTATTCCATGTTATATCACCTGAATTTGTTTATTCATGTGTCCACATTAAAATTTAATCTAGCATCCACTTTGCTCGCTTGCCTGGGTCTTCCTTGATATCTTTGCTGTTCCCCTAAAAGCCAGATCAACATTAGTGTTGCAACCACATATCAAGATTTTGTTCCAGTGTCTTTAGTCCAAATCATTTGTCCATCGTAAAAATAGATTTGCCTTTGCCTCTTCCAATAAATACCTCTTGATTGCTCACTCCTACTTGGCCTTGCTGCAATAGAAGTAATGAAATCATTCTTCAAGGGTTGTTAAATAGGAGGTTTGAGGACTTGACCCAATGGTAGTCAAAGATAGATGTTTTGTGGTTGAGGTTAACCTTCACCATCTGCCTTGAAGCCATGAAGATAATGTTGCCAAAGAAGCCTTGATTTCATATGGCAGTACATTCTGTAGATAATATATTCTGTGCACTGGTCTGTCATTGAAATGCATTGGTTTCACCTGCACTCTGCTGGGTTGGTTATGCATGATCACTAAAGAACACGCTGGGATGAGGAAACCTTTATTAAATTGCTGTCAAAACAATAAATAAAACCACCTAGGGACAAAACTTGTATGGCACAACCAAGCATGTTGACTTTTCATGAACACCATGTGAATTGTTTCTTGATGTGAAGATCTATCTATCAGCTCTTGGGGAGGGAGACATTTTAAAATGTTGCACCCTTTTTCAGTTGCTGTTTTCAATCCTTGTTGAACATCACTTGAGAAAAAGTACAGATCTTCAATGTTTATCCTATAAGAAATTTAGTGGCCACACAACGAGCCAAATTCTAAAGAATCTTATTAAAAAAAATGAGGCAAAAAATCTGCAATATCCCCAACAACTTACCTCTCACTATGCATTTGTTCATGTAAATAATAGTAGAAGTAACCAATGCACAATTCCTCTGGTCCTGTTT